>NC_065923.1:34037574-34349007 GCF_024586455.1 Bactrocera neohumeralis
TATACAAGTATTATACATATATACATACACAACATACTCGGGCGTATAGCATTATAATGAAGCAGATGGAATTATTCGAGTTTATACCTAGTTATTGGTAACTTGATAGACAAGTTGTCGAGCGGAGCATGAAATGCTTTGATAAAAGAATGACAAAGTAACTTAAGTTCCAAGTTGAAACTTCAAAAACATATCTACAAAAGTACATACACATACAATTTAAACTAATTGTTTATTGAGATGTCGAAAACACTATATTATTAATTTTGGCAATGTTGGAAATAGTTGAAAAGCACCTATGCGGACACGCTTGCTTTACTCCACTCGACTAAAATCGATTTCAATGTTTGGGTTTTGAGCTAATTTTGTAAGATTTACTTATTTTTTATAGCTCTTAAAAACAGTTTGTAAATGATTTTATGTAACATTGGTCACACCAAATGCGGTTGTTAATATTTGTTAAGCTCTTTGACATAATTCAGAAAAGTGTCTATACTTGATATATAACGATCAGGAGTCAACTTCATCTTTAAGGTAGGAGCCGAATTTGGACACCAACACAAATAATCACTCAATATGCATCTATCTTGACCCCAATTTGTAATAAAACCTATTGATAATAAATGCTTGCAAAGGAATTCCGGACATAACTGAACCTATCTTTCTCCATAAAAATTTAAACTTAGTTCAAAACACAGTATTCAACTATATTTTCCAAAACCCTAGAATTATTTTATCGATGACATTTTAAAGCTCTAGAGTGAAGTCCAATAGGCGATAAAAAGTAAAGCAGTTAGGGTAACATGATCTGATTTTCAAGAAAATGCGAAATGTACTGGGATGGCTCCATTTTAAGCAATGCACCCGACATCAAAAGGAATTAGTGCTTGGTCTAAAAATCCAGCATGGCAACCAGAATTCACATGTACAAAAAAGAAGTACAAAGAAAAACAAGTAAGGAAGGGCTAAGTTCGGGTGTCACCGAACATTTTATACTCTCGCATGATAAAGTGATAATCGAGATTTCATTATACGTCATTTACATATTTTTCAAATACCGTATTTTTGTAAAGTTTTATTCCGCTTTCATCATTGGTTCCTAATGTATGTACTCGTATTATACAGAAAAGGCATCAGATGGAATTCAAAATATTGTTATATTGGAAGAAGGCGTGGTTGTGAACCGATTTCACCTATATTTTGTACATGTCATCAGGGTGTTAAGAAAATATTATATACCGAATTTCATTGAAATCGGTAGAGTAGTTCCTGAGATATGGTTTTTGGTCCATAAGTGGGCAAGGCCACGCCCATTTTCAATTTTTAAAAAACGCCTGTGTGCAGCTTCCTTCTGCAATTTCTTCCGTAAAATTTTGTGTTTCTGACGTTTTTTGTTAGTCCGTTAACGCACTTTTAGTGATTTTCAACATAACCTTTGTATGGGAGGTGGGCGTGGTTATTACCCGATTTCTTCCATTTTTGAACTGTATATGGAAATGCCTGAAGAAAACGACTCTGTAGAGTTTGGTTGACATAGCTATAGTAGTTTCCGAGATATGTACAAAAAACTTAGTAGGGGGCGGGGCCACGCCCACTTTTCCAAAAAAATTACGTCCAAATATGCCCCTCCCTAATGCGATCCTTTGTGCAAAATTTCACTTTAATATCTTTATTTATGGCTTAGTTATGACACTTTATAGGTTTTCCGTTTCCGCCATTTTGTGGGCGTGGCAGTTGGCCGATTTTGCCCATCTTCGAACTTAACCTTCTTATGGAGCCAAGAAATACGTGTACCAAGTTTCATCAAGATATCTCAATTTTTACTCAAGTTAGAGCTTGCACGGACGGACGGACAGACAGACATCCGGATTTCAACTCTACTCGTCACCCTGATCGCTTTGGTATATATAACCCTATATCTGACTCTTTTAGTTTTAGGACTTACAAACAACCGTTATGTGAACAAAACTATAATACTCTCCTTAGCAACTTTGTTGCGAGAGTATAAAAAAGACACATTGACATCTGCACCTTGAAAGAGAGTAGCTTTTAGATTTCCTTAATGTGTGGTTAGTTGGGTTACCTTGGGTAAAACAGCCTTTTTACAAAAATTTTTTTCTCATATAAAGGGAGAAATATTTTATAATACACTATTAACAAAGAAATTCTGAAATTTTTGGAAAAAAATTTTAAACTTGGCCATTGCGACGCCACTTCTGGTAACCCCTTGGAAAAAAGATTCGCTCGCGTTCGCAGGATAACTTTTATATGATCAAGTGAAAAAATATGTGTTTTAATTAAAACCTTAACAAATACTGAAGTTATATTTTAGGGACATATTTTTACAAAGAAAAAAAAAAATGAAAGTTTCGCGAAATTTTTTTTTTTCAAATACCTGTAATCGATAAAAAAAATCCTTCGTCCAAGTCATTAAGAATTGTATCTTAAAGACCTGTGTAAAAATTCATGAAGATCGGTTAAGTGGTACTCGAGAATACTTATCATCCAATTTCAAAAACACAGTTTAGAGAAAAACGCGTCTAAAGACGGCACATAGACCAGCTAGCCTCGAGCGCACAAGTTCTCAAAGCTGTATCTCCGAAACTATCCCTCGGATCAACTTGAAAATTTAGGACAATATTCTAAAATATTATAAAGATGTTGTAGAATTTAATAAGACAATAGAAAAAAATCGGTTTTTTGAAACCCATAAACCCATGTAACCCTTTAAAGCAGTTAGATTGAATGAGGTGAGTTGAGTTGAAGAAGAAGAAAGTACCGCGTTAACCAATAAAGTTGACGTGATACTTTTGCTTTACTCCATCGGACCTTATATCTTTCTAAATGAGTCAGGAAAATCGTTTCCATCAATAGCTAGCGTTGACGGACTTTTTCCCGCAATTTGGAAATCGACGCGAACGATTCCTGTTTCCAATAAAAAGGTGCGCCGCTTTATGTGTCACGTCTGTATTTAGATATAATACATGGTGACTCGTCAATTTCGAAAAATGACCCAGCTCAATGGTGGCCAAGTTGATTCGATTTAAAACCTTTAGATTATTTACTGAGGGGTATGTTAAATCAAAGGTGTATGCCAATCGACCAACAACGCACGAGGAGTTCGAAGACAACATTCAGCGCACTATAGCCGGTATGCTGCACCGGGCAAGCGAAAAAAGGCAAACAGTGCCGTGGTGGCTAACCGCTATTTTGTTCAAATCGTCAAATCATAAATGACATAAACTGAATTATCTGACATTATCTGAATAATGAAATAAACATAATCCATTTTCTTTAATCAAAATTGAGTGTTTTATTATATTTTGTTATCACGTCTTTCTTGTTGATAGATCGTTTGCAATATGGCAAAGGACAGAGCATTTCGTTGAAGAAAATTGTTTTAATTGTTATTTTATGTTTTGTAAACATTTTTACAAGAAAGCAATAACTGGGATAAGCTTCTGGGTTGTACACTGACTTCAGACGCAAACATCAATCATATGAGTTGCTATTCGGAAGGTAAAGAGATCTACAAGTAAATCAGGGGTGACCAAAATTTAACCTATAGCGGCACCGCAAATAAATTTGCTTGCTGTGTTTGTTGTAACATATATCTTTCGGAGGCAAATGCAGCCAATAATTATTTGCAAGCCAAACGGAGCCAAGTGAGCTCTGGCGTGAATACCTTTGATCAAAATTATTAGCACAATAACACATTAGATTATATCTCATTGAAAATGTAAGGGTTTCATTATACATATGCGCATTCATTTGTATTTAGCGAAATAGTCCATGTCTTTAACTAAATCTCGACTGTGTGTCCTGCAGTCAGTATTCCATTTAGGAAATGTGTTTCCACTCAAATTCATTCACTTTAGTATAAAACAAATGCATATGAGACATAGGAATATTCAGTAAGGAAAATCTCTCTGCTTATTTTATTGATGGTCACTGACCGCAATACTCATAACAGCTGCAATGGCATCTTCCACACTTGGTTTTAGCTATATTCCGTCCTTACACTTTGGCTTATGCTGTGCTGATTATACATAAGTACAACGTACCTATTCGCCTTGACAAATCGCCTTTATATATGTATTTATATAATCGCTCTCATATGCATGACCACATTGCAAGCTGTTGACTTTTGGTCCATGCAAATATTTTCATTTAATATAACAAGTCAATTGAGCTGAGCATACTTGAGCTGCTGACACCAAGCTTTGCCACATAAGAATAATACGTGCAGCCCAACTACAGATGAAAAGTGGGATTTGGAAGTAAAACAGAAAGGGAATATTGCACAAGGAGCCAAGAAATCCTTTCATTGCTGCATGCTTGAGCTCTGACGTAGTACTTCAGTTGGCAAGCCATTTATTAACATTAAGCTTCGTCGAGGATTGTGTTTTGATAACGAATATTCATTTCATACAGTATTGCCATTCAGTTGTGTTTTCACCAAAAGTGCATTGTATTTATATGTACATACATATGTATATATAAGTGTATATGTATCTAGTGTGGTAAAAAAATGAGGAGGAATAAAGTGGTAACACAGTGAAATAATAAACTGTCTATCCGTCTGTCTGTTGAGATATTGATGTTAAATTTATCGTAAGTCCTTTTCTCCCCAAGAAGCTACTAATTCGTTGTTACAGCCGATATTGGACCACTTAAGCACATAGCTGTCATACAAACTGATCGCTCAAAATCAAGTCCTTATATGAAAAAACGTTTTATTTCACAATATATTTTCATGAAATTTGATATAAATCCTTCTCCAAGGCAGTGCTGTTGCCATACAAACTTAACGATCAATAGTAAGGTAAAGATCTTTTTTAAACACCTTTTTTGCTATAAGAAATGCACCTGCAAAGGATAAAGTTGGTATGATGTTTGGGCATAGCTGACATTAACATTTTTTTATTTTTATTTTGAAAATCTGTACTTTCAAAATGCTAGTACTGTATATTGTTCAGTTACATTTAAGCATTTGAATTTATTACTTTTCATGTAATTAATTTTTCTAGCAAAAGTAGCACACTGGCTACGAGATTACTCTGTATTAAGCAAACAAGCGAGCTCATTGCCTTTAATATTCAACAATTCTTGCAACTCCATTGACTGTTGAGACGGTCAATGTTTTATTTATTACGAAAAATTATTCGCAATTTGCTTTTATTTGTGTGATTGATCCTGTTAGAGTTATCTGGAATCGTTTCGGTTATTGTACTTCACATACATACTATTCATTGTACATACATATTGTGAATGAATTGCTTTAACCAATAAAATTCTTGACTTGTGCCTTGGCAAAGAAAGAATATTTTATTATGTTGAAAACTAAATCAGTGAACCATAAATTTTACAACGTGTGAAGGCTTATAAATTGATACTAACACAAGAAGTTGTGTTATGAAAATCAAATCGTGAGGGGTATATAACCTTGGTATGATTTTTGTGTATCAGCCAAATTGAAATGTTCGCGTTTAGTTGTCATCACTTTTGATGTACAAAGTCTGTCGCAAAAGAAACAGGACTGTTAAAAAAAAAAACAAAAAATTAATATTTTTCAAAAGTTATATTTTTTTATTCAAAGTAGTTTCCTTGTGCTTCGATACAGCGTTTAGCCCGGTCAATTAGCATTTCAAATGAGTGTTTAAGGTCATTTTTCGGAATGCTCTTGAGAATATCGGTCGTCGCCTTTTGGATAGCTGAAATGTCCTGAAACCAGTTTCCTTTCATGGGCAAATGAAGTTTTCCGAAAAGGAAGAAGTCGCACGGTGCCATATCAGGTAAATACGGGGAATGGTTAATGGTTAAAATGTGATTTTTGGTCAAATAATCGTCCTTCGAATGTTGGATTCGTAGCAATTTTTGCTCTTCAGTCAATTTGTGCGGAACAAACTTGGAGCACACCTTCCGTAGACCCAATTTATCTATCAAAATGCGATGAATGGAGTCTTTGGTGATATTTAACTCCATTTCCATATAACGCAAAGAAGATTGCGGCTCATTCTTAATAAATTCCTGCACTTTTTCAATATTGTTTTGGGTAATCAATGATTTTGGCCAGCCCAACTTCTGATCGTCACACTCATGCACATTACTACGGAATAGGCACTGATCACCATAAACTTTTTCATCATTTGAAATCTTTCAGTAAACGTTTTCTCAAGTTTAAAACAAAATTTAATATTTGCTCTTTGTTCAAAATGCATTTTACGACCGATGACCAAAAGCTGCTGTCTCTTTTCGATCGATAACAACGATTGTAGTCATCCAATTGTCTTAAAATTTTTACGAAATGTCAACAAGAGATCAAACCTTTTATTTCATATACCACCAATAGATGGCGCCACCAAAAACAGTTATATATAGTGTATATGTAGTTAAGTATTCTCTCGAGAATAGCGAATAGGAAAAATTGTTGGTATCCTTAAATATATTTGTTGTAACTTTGTCAGTTGTTTGTTACGTGTTATGGGGGCGGGCGGATGGAACCAAGTGGAACCCCTGGAGGCCACTGAGGGCTTCTATTGTCACCATCAATATGGCTGCGTGTGTGTCACATTCCAGGTTTTTATATAACTATTTAACAGATCAAGAACGAATCATGTTTCATCCCTTTGCGTATATCAAGTATTCTAGCTTACCCAAATATTCACAAATTACACTGTGGAACATTTTTGGGATTATTGTCTGGGGGGTGAGAAATTCCAAGTCAGGGTGATGGTACTAGGTCAGTATAGTAAAACCCTCAAAGGGTTTGGCGTTCGTGTGTGTCAGTTTTTTTATGACCTTTAAAATTTTTTCCTTATCTTGATGTTTTTTCGCTTAGTTGTAACATTTTGGCAAAAACGTAGTTTAACATAACTCGCGAACCACTATTATCTATTTTTCCAATCCATTAGACGGTTGTAGCAGCTTTTACACACTATATTTGGTACCCAATTTTCGTTCACTATAACATAAGAAAAAATTTAAAAGGTCATAAAAAAAAACTGACACACACGAACGCCAAACCCTTTGAGGGTTTTACTATACTGACCTAGTACCATCACCCTGACTTGGAATTTCTCACCCCCAGATTAGCTGTTGTACTGTGTTATATGTTGTCTCCATTTATATCTTTGACCAGTTTTAGTATTAGTTATAAATCTAATTGTAAGAACATCAAAACTCATTTGGACTACTTTTTTCTGTTTGTGTCAGTACCTAGCTTTTTTAGCCGTCTTTGGTGCTCATATGATCTATAGGTTTAAAAAGTCACTTGGCAAGGGTTCCTTAATCAAGCGCAGAGTCCGAGTAACACTCGGTTTTAGGTTTTATTTAGCACACGAAATTTCTTTTCTTAAGATCCCAATTCTTAGGTACCTGAATGCTATACCTTTTTGGAAAGCTCATTTCACGCGCTAACACGTGTTTGATTGATTGTCGTGTCTTTTAAGTCGTTCGTGAGTTATAGATCGCAAACATGGAGCAAAATAAAGAGAAAATACGGCATATTTTACAGTACTACTACGATAAAGGGAAAAATGCATCTCAAGCCACCAATAAAATTTGTGCAGTTTATGGACCCGATACAGTTTCCATTTGCACCGCCCAACCATGGTTTCAACGTTTTCGTTCTGGTGTAGAGGTGGTCGAAGATGCGCCACGCTCCGGAAGGCCTGTCGTCGAAAATTGCGATAAAATCGCTGAATTGGTCGAAAGAGGCCGGCATAGTAGCAGCCGTAGCATCGGTCAAGAGCTGAGCATGAGTCATCAAAAATTCATTTCAATTTCAACAAAAAAAAAAAAAATCAATAAAAATACCGCAAGACTTTTTGACAACCCATTAAAAGATAATGCGATAAAATTATATGAGGACGCAGCGTTTAGTATGCTTTAATTTAGATTAAATTGCTTAAAAATATATGTATTAAAACATTATATGCAAATTCTATTTAAATTATATCTTTGCATGAGTTTTTCCAAGATAATAGACCAAAATGTAAAATAGTTACAGTTGCATAATCATAAGCCTCACTAGAAGTTACCCAGACTGCTTGCTGCTAATTTCCGGTGCAATTTTTGCAAATTTATAAAATCGTTTCTCTTTGACTCAACGCACACACTCGCTCAACTCACTACCGTCGATTTACTTTAACCAGAGCCACTTGACTTGAAATGAAAAAAATTAAATAAATTGAAGAGGTTTCGTGCTTTTCGGCTATTTCTCTTTGAGGTTTCTATTCTACTTTTCGCTAGCGGATTGTAAGCGGAAGGAAGTACAAGTGGGTTGCTGTAAAAAATTGCACAAAATAAAAGCACGAAGTAAGCGCGTTGAAAAACGAAACCTGATTATAGTTACTAACACATAACTTTGCCCTCGTGTGGGCGCACTTAGATAACTTAAAGAACATTGCCGGCTAGACAGAGTGAACTGTGAAAGAAATTTGCTGTCAAAGATTACACAAGCTAAAAAGGTGAAAATGCCTGCCTGTGGCATGTGTGTGGGAATGTGGCTTAGGTAAGGACTTATCTCCAATATCTAGGCTACAAATGTCAACTTCATTTACAGTTACATGTATATAGAATATAGTTATTTCAGTAATTACTAGCAAGTATACTGCCTACTTTTCTACAAATATTTTCACACATATTTTAAGAAATTATACGACTGTTATTTTCTTTATTGTGTTTCTTTTTCTCTTCACTTGCAATTTCAATTAGATTATAAGTATTTCTCTTTGGTAGCAGTACACACATCAAGCTACCATAGTTGCTATACATTTACTACATAAGTACATATGAATGTCTTTAATCGAGTATTTGACTATATAAAGCCATGCGCTAGGAGTGTCTCCTCCACAGTACAACTATTTATCGGCTTTCTCGCTTTATTTTGCCATACTAATATTGTTGGCTTTTGTGAGCATTTTTCTTTATTTTTTCGTGTTTTTGTGTACTGGCTTGGGCTCTTTGTTTGGCAACATAAAATTGCTCACATACCGTTATGTGTGCATTTCCTGTTGAAATTGCATTTCGTTGTTTGCGCCACCAACACAAATACCAACGTACACAAAGTGATATACAAAAAGCTTTTACTGGCGAATAACTGCTAACACTGCACACACCATTGAAAGACGCCTAACGGTTTCCGTATGAGACTTTATTTCTCGTACCCCGTTCTTTTCCTTTGGGACCGTGTACGTTCTTCGTTGTATAGTTTACTGCGTTTTCGCTGTATTAATTCCGTTGTTTATTTTCAATTGTGAGCTCAGTGTCTTATCTGACATTTTCGTTTCTCACGCCTTGTTGCACTAATAGCATTTGCATTCAATTCTCACTTGCAGCTTTTCAGTTTAGTGGTCGTGTAACAAGCGATACCGTGGCGTATACGCAACATTATGGCAATACTGGCAGGTGTTGGATTTGCGATTATAACTATATACATATGTGGCCAATATTTTGTAAATGTGTTTGTAATAAAAGATTAAATAAATTTTTCTGTGTACATATATATATTTTTTGTGCTTACCATATAAGTATGTTATATAACTAGAATATACAAGGTGCGTTCCAAAGTAAACAGGAACATGGCCCCTGGTGGCGCCATCTATATGTCGACTGGTGCGTTAGAATCTGCTATCTTTATCGATTGTCCAGTGAGAATTTCATGACATTTCATCGATTGGAAGTGAAGTTATTGCATTTTAAGTGTCAGTATGTGTGTGTTATCGGTGCGAAAATGAGCTTCGAACAAAGAGTCAACATAAAATTTTGTTTTAAAATTGATAAAAATTTTACCGAAACGTTTCAATTGATGAAACAAGTTTATGGCGATGATTGCCTATCCCGTAGCAGAGTGCACGAGTGATTTCAACGTTTTCAAAGTGGTCGTGAGGACATAAATGACGATCAACATGTAGGCCAATCAAAATTCAGTGATCACCGGAAATTCCATCGAAACTGTGTGCGAATTCATCAAAAATCAGCCGAAATTATCATTGAAATTCATGGAAATGGAATTGAACATCTTCAAAACATCGATTTATCGCATTTTGACCGAACATTTGGGTTTACGAAAGGTGTGTGCACGGTTTGTTCCGCACAAATTGACTGACGACCTAAAATTTCTCAGAATCCAACATTCGAAGGACGATTATTTGACCAAAAATCGCATTTTAACCATTAATCACTCCCCGTATTCAACTGATATGGCACGTGCGACTTCTTCCTTTTCGGAAAAATGCATTTGCCCATGAAAGGAAAGCGTTACGCAGACGTAGAGGCCATTCAAAGGCTTGCACCGGCATACTGACGGCCATACCGGCCAACGAGCTAAAACACTGGTTCGACATGCTTTTGGACCGTGCAAAAAGCTGTATTGAAGCAGAAGAAGACTATTGAAGCAGAAGAAGACTATTTTGAATGTTCTGTTTTTTTTAAGTCCTGTTTACTTTGGAATGCACCTTGCATTTACTTATTTTACCTTTAAATTTATATACGACTTTTTTCAGTGGAGGCTCATATACTCACTTTTAAAATTTCTGCTTAATATTACTACTCATATGCCATATTTCCCGATCCTTTGATACTATATGCAATATTTTGACAATTTCTTTGCATTTCTGGTAGAAAATTTCAATTAATGGGTTTGTCTACAGAAATGGTTAAAATTGTGTGTCATTTAGTTCCCCAAGAATCATTGCGTATAACGCCTAAGCGGCAAATACAACCTCCCCTTGACGAATGTTTTAGTTAATAATGGATTGAAAAATGAGTTACTGTACCCAAATACCTTTAAAGTATTCTATCTTTTCCTAGAATTCTATCATTTCTTCGAGTCATACCAAAATTTCTCAATAGAAAGGACGGTCTAAATAAAAATTTCAATAAGTGAATAATTGTATGCCAATGTAATGGGCTAAATAATGCATGCTAGAATATTAATTCATATCCTTAGTATACAAGTATAGTATTAATTGTTTTCCCTCTAAGGCTTCAGTATACCAGATGTACTAAAATTTTCTTCGCGAAACTAATTTCATTGCTATTATTAGGCAAAATGTAGTTTGTGATATCTTGGGGTGTGAGAAATTAGTGCCATAAAAAATAAATGGTTCTTTGTTTTACCTATAAACATTAAAAAGTGGATACCCAGATCCTCAAAAATCGTCGAAGCGTTAAGCTTACTACAAATTTCTTAAGGTGGTTAATATCAATCCCAGCCACTTTGCTGGGTTTGCCGAAGGTAAATGTTTCAAAATATTTCTATCTCAGTCTGGCAAAAGCCTGGCAATAGTTTATAAAGTAATAAGATGATTTCATCTAGCCTTCCTCCATATACTTTTGGCAAAGAGCGTTAGACAATATATTTAGTCACACCGATTATGAACCTCATAGGCAATATTCAGTCAAAATATCTGCGTTTGCGGCGATATTGACTTTACTAAAACCTAATAGTTCGGAGGATTTCTTACGGGTCACTCAAGGCCAGAAGCACCTTAAAGTCGCATAAGTTGTGGTTGTTGACCTGTATTTCACGAACTAATTGAGGGTCCATAGATCCAGCGCTGGAAAGCAAGAGGACGGTCTAATTAAATTCAGGTTTAGGAGCACTCCTTTAAAAGGTCAATGCTTTGCAGTTTCCAGCGATTCTGCTGGGACCGCTCACCTAAGTAAGTCTAATGCGGAAAAAGTCTAATGCTGTTGCTAATAAGGTCATGTCAGTGTAGCCGTTCAGCTATTGTTGTAAATGCGTGAGTATCACTACCTATAAAGTATTTTTTGACTTTTTCGTACCTTTAATACTTATTATGTAGTTACATGTACATATATTTAAACCGAAATCAACTTTATACATAGATATATCGGTTTATCTCCAAAATTTGAGCCAGCTCAAGAGGCTTTTTTGTATCCAATTACATTGACTAACTGCATTTGGCAACGAACGTAAAGTAGATATTACTATCATTAGCTGCGAACAACTGAGTTTACGGAGGAGTGCCATAATCTGCATACATATGTATGTATGTACATACATACATATATAATGAAATTGTGTACAGCAAATGCAAAGTGGTGCAATTTGCACATACATATGTACGCAGCCTAACTCGAAACATTAACCTCAAACAGTGTATTTGAATATAACCACGCCTGCACGTGTCGAGGCATAAATAAAATGCATATATTGTACATTATATAGGGTGTTCCTTAAAGAAGTATGTAGTTCATAGTTAATGTATTGGTACTCAGTATACTTGAAGCAAAAAACGGCTTATCTTCAAAAAAACATTTTTTTAACATAAAAAATCAAATATTTTATTACATTTTTTTATTATTCCAAAGCTGCATATTTTACAAAGATTTTATAAAAAATTCAAAGGAAAATATTCGATACTTGGCCAGTACGGCGTTATTTCCGTCAGGCTCTCGGAAAAAAGATGCCTTACCAGATCATTCGTAATAAAAAAAGAAATGCGTGTTTTAATTAAGACTAGGTATTGCACGGAGATTATAATGTGAAAAACGCAAATTTTGTTTAAAGTTTTTTATTAAATTTTTGGAAAAAAAACAACTTCTTAGTTTAATACTTTGTAAATTGTAACTCTAAGACTTGTAAAATTTCATTAATATCAGCTTAGCATGTGAGAAATCTTGACAACCGATTTCGAAAGCTCAAAAAAATGTGTTTAAAATTTTAAGTGACTATATAGCTAACCCCGAGGGCGCGATTTTTGAAAGTCTATTTCCCCGAAACTGCTACTCTGATCAATTTGAGCAGTTAGAGCAATATTCTAGAGATTTTATATAATTAATTAAGGCAATAAAAAAGAAAACGATATTTTGAAGCCGTGAAACCCATGTAACACCTTTTCATACCGTCAATCAATGGCCAAAGCCGGATTAATGCTTAAAAATCGCTCTAATTTATTACCAAAAATTTAGTTATGTGCGAGAAATTTTCTTTGTCTTCTTTATTGACATAGACACTGCTTACGCGGTTATAGCCAAAATTACAACAGCACCCCAGTCGTTCCTCCTTTTTGTTGTTTGGTGCCAATTGGAAATTCCAAGTGCAGCCAAGTCCTTCTCTACCTGGCCTTTCAAACGGAGTGGAATAAATTTTTTTCATTTCTTGTGTGAAGTGCAGAAAATTGTGAGAGATAATTTCATTTCTTTAGAGCATCAACTTTTTGTGATCCCCTCAATCAATGCATGTGACGTGATTCCATTAGACAACTTTTTGTTAGCTTCCATTGAAGAGTTGGCACTTAATATTCTACTGAGATACGGCTGGATAAACGCCATGAAACCTTTAAACTAAAAAGCACAATATTACCCAACTAATTTGTTTTCCTGCATATTGGTTGAAATAAAACTTCTATACTCCTAAAAATGCACCCTTAAACTAGAAGTACTATATATAGTATATATGTATGTATGTATATATCCTTGTATGCATACATTTAGGAGCAACGCCTACTCAGATTCATGCAAGCATAGTATGCAAGTAGGTGCTTTATACATGAACGATTTTGAGAGGATAAAAGCATTCACCAAATCCTTGCACATACAAACGTATACACATATATCAACACACATATACGGACGCACATACTTGCATGGCTATTCGCGTTTTAACTTAATAAAGCGTATGCGTATAAGTACGTGGATGCGTCATTTAAGTTTTTGTTTGACTTTTATGAAATAATTTCTTTGCGAATGTTTTTTGCAGTTTATTTTACGGGTTTCAAGAAAATTGATTTTTTTTATTGTCTTATTAAATTCTACAACACCTCTAGAATATTGTCATAAATTTTCAAGTGACTAAGTGTGTCGTCTTTAATCGCATTTTTCTTGAAACTGTGAAACTTTTAAAGTCGGTTGGCAAGATTTTTCAAGAACTACTAAACCGATTTTCATGAAATTTTACATAGGTCTTTGAGATACAATCCATAAAGATTTGGTACAAAGATTTTTTTCCGATTACAACTATTTGAATAAAAATGTCGTGAAAATTTGAAAAAATTTCTGCCAAAAATCCAATTTTTTTCCTTCGTCCGAGTTCTAAATTAAGATTCTAACCAAAAAAACACGTATTTTTTCACTTTAGATTATCGCACCTTTTTTCCGGGAGGTCAACGGAAATGGCGTCGCAACGGTCGAGTTTAAAATACTTTTTTTCCAAAAATGTCAGAATTTATTTGTCAATGGTGTTTGTAATGTTTGCAACAGTAAAAAAATTTTTAAGATATTAAATTTTTTTTATACAGGAAAAAAACTTTTGAAAGAAGGTGGCTTTTACACGAGGAAATCCATGTAACCTCTTAAAGGCTATTAATTTATTAAAGTTTTGAAAAGGTAAAAGTACATATAATGTGTATGCGTAAAAATCACTGTGAAATAGAATGAGCCTGCAATCCATAGTTTGAAAGCGAGCGAGTAGATTGGTCGCTAGGTTGGTTAACCATCGATTCACAAAAAAATATTGCCCATAAAAAAACTTATTTTCATAGTATTTAAGTATTTTTATGTTTACTACATCAAATTTGAACGTGTTGAACAGAATAAGAATCATTGATTGAATGCATAAATGTGACTGTATTTACAACTAGCAGTTCACGCAATTACGCCTAGTTAAATTGGAGTAAATTGAAAAATCTATACTGTTTATATAGAAATTGTGACGCAATCAAATACTCGTACGCAATAACGAAGTTCAGAGCGAAAATTAAATTTTCACGCTTTCACACTTCGCCATAAATATGCGTCACACAGTTGACGACGTTTACGCTGCCACAACAGGCAACAGGCCACTAGCATGGCAAAGCAGCTTCTGCAAATTGCCAAGGATAAATGCGATTATAGCTGTTCGAAATTTGTACTGCGACACAAGCGTGGCAATAAAGAAAACGCAACGCAACACAACGCAAAGTGGCGCATGCCATACAAACATATGTATGTGTGTTTATATTTTAGTGATGTAGGCGCGTGCAACTTCAAATGACGTAATCGTGGCAGCGCAAAGAACACTAAAATGCGTGTCCACTTCGGCTTTAAATTTTAATTTATATTAAAGTTTAAATTGTTAAAATATTTCTAAGAATTAAATTAACATGTGCATGAATTGCAATTTAGAAAACCTATCTTGATTTTCTAAAAATATAATAAAAAGTATGAATGAACAAGTAAGGAGGGGCTGAGTTCGGGTGTAATCGAATATTTTATACTCTTGAAACTTGCAACTACGTTTTTTTTTTTTTATGTTAAACTACGTTTTTGCCAAAATGTTACAACTAAGCGAAAAAACATCAAGATAAGTAAAAAATTTAAAAGGTCTTAAAAAAAAACTGACACATACGAACGCCAAACGCTTTGAGGGTTTTACTATACTGACCTAGTACCATCACCCTGACTTGGAATTTCTCACTCCCCAGATTAGCTGTTGTACTGTGTTATCAGTCTTTAGTATCAACCCGATTTTATTTATTTTTGCCAGTACCACATGTAATTAACATATCACTTACTAAAAAAATGTTCCCTGCGTTTCATATAGTACCTCACATACAATCACCAATCATATGGAAAATCCTAGTTATGTGGCGGCTAATTCAAGTTTTCGCTCAAATTTTATTCATTTTAGGCACAAAGATACACTGTTATGTGTAAAATATACTCTCTCATTTTCGTTGAGATAACTCACTTTTTGGCATATACATACATATTTGCGGTACAAAGTCGCCCTGAGGTTCGAAAATCTGTATACTTGTATTAGGTCTTTGGGGTCTTAGGGAAATACTGACCAGATTTAACCCATTTTTGACACGCATAAATACCTTTGTCAGGAAAAAATTCTCTCTGAATGGCAATTATATATCCTATACATTAACCGATATTTTCGGTCAAAAGTCTACTAAAGATTCTGGGGTCCACATATTCGGTACCTTGAGGCTTGAATAGATTTGGTTGAATTTAGACAATTTTTGGTCACAAGGTGGCATATTCTAAAGACACTATTCGTGTAAAGTTTTATCTCGTTATATTAATTGCTTCTTGATTTGTACTTTCGAAAGGAAAAAATATATGGAATTTAATATTGTGTTATGTGCGAAGTAGGCGTGCTGTGGTCCGATTTCACCCATTTTCATACTGTAATATAAAAATGCGAAAGTAATGTAACGTACCAAATTTGGCATTTCAACTTTTCTTGTCATTCTGATTTGAATGATTATATGAGCAATTTATGCAATCCGACATATTCAAATTAAGAAACTATTTTTCAATAAATCGAAAAGCTCTATTTTAGCGGTCAACACATTTGCGATCCAAATTGATATACCAATTGTAGCGATCACTAAACTTTCGCTGTAACTCTTCCACATCGATTTATCTTTTGATTAAAAATAGGTCCCTGTCTTTACTTTGCTTTTCATTGTCTCTAAACTTTTTTCAGTTAACGCTTTTGTGAAGTCTTAGTCTTGATGACACAGCGAATATTTGATTGTTTTTTCTTTTTTCAAGATGACCGAGATAATTTATCTTATACACGTCCCAAAATATAACATGATGACTTTTCTAACCGATTGTCCGAAAACTGGAACCGGTACAAATGACTTTGAAGTTAAGGTCATACAACAAAACATTTGGATACAATTCTAATAGAACGCTCTATTTAAAAACTTTCTGCCTGGTATGTGAATCATTTAATGCTGTAGTATTTTACGGATTGCTCCAGATATATTGGTACTACATCAATTGATTTCAAAGAATATTGTTGAGAATTCTGTGCAACGGTCTTTGATGTTAATTTGCCCTCACTGAAAAATGAAGTCACAAGACTATAATCAATAAATAAGCGATTTGTAGAGAAATACGTTGATCTCGCAGGGAATATCTGTCTATTTATTTACTTCGTTGGCGTTAATAATGATATTTTTTAAACTCAGAAGTTCAACAAAGCGTAATTATTTACGTTATGAGTGCGTAATGCTATATTTATAAGCATATAATATAAACAATCATACAAATCCTTTCCAAGAATATAAATAAATATGAAATTCGCACCAAGAATTCACTCATATTTATATCTGCCTATACATAATTCTGCAATTTAATATAGAATAACAAACGTCTTTTAACACTTGAGTGGCGATTGACCCCGAACGTGCTGGGAATACGTTTTCAAGGAGGATGATTTTCTGTCAAAGCGGGCACATGTGCTAAGACTATAAATCGCTGTATGTTGTGATGTGTATATATAAAAACACATATACGCGTATAGAAAAAGAGAAAGGAGCACGCATATAGTACTCATATATTATGTTGTATATAAATATAGAGATACACATAAATATAAAAATTTCTTGCGTATTAAATTAAGGATTATTTTATGAATTACTCTAACTCTTGCATATTTTCAATGCATTGCACTGACACAAACATTATGAAGTATTAAAATTCATGATGCCGCGAGAAAGAGAAAGTAATAGACTGCTGATAAAAGTATTTGCTATAATTCGCTTGCTATATAATGCAAGAAATTGTTCTTGAAATAGTGCCTTCAAATTATAAATCCGATATATAATATAAAAACCTCCACTTACTTTAAAATTCCCACCATCGCAACGTTTAATAAATCAAATATTTGAACAATTTATAGTAAGTCAATATAAACAGCTACATAGTTGAACAAATATTGATATTACCACACACTTTATACTACTACCACTACTACTAATAAATATATTATCATCTGTACTATCATCTGTATATTAGAGCGTCCGTAATATCTTTCGTTGATTTTTTTGCAAACTCTGAAACCTCAAATCTTTGCTCTAAAAAAATATCCCATGTAAATAAACTTTTTATTTTAAATTTAAATCATTTTACCTTTTACATATATTTAACAGGCTTTTTTTGGATATTTTGCTATCAATTTTTTTTTCTCCATAGCAAATAAACCCGTAACTTTGAAAAATTCATATTCTAATACAAAATTTTTAATAACTTTCTGAAAAACATTCCTTTCAGCAATATGTAGCTAAAGTTATGCATCAATTGTACTATATTCATACGTGCGCCATGACGTATGAGCAATATGGAATATGTAAATCACTTGTAACTGCGTATAACTTTTAACAATACAGCAGAGAATTTGGTTAGAATAACACTTTTTGAAATTTGAAAGTTTACTTTATTAAAGCAAAATGTTGCAAAATTCCATGTTATAAACAGTTAGTGATTTAAGCAAGGTATATATTGCTATTAAAGAGCTCGTTCATATTGTATACTATTTTCTATGGCAAAAAATCAAACCTCAGAGGATGATTGCGAAAAAATCATCGTTTTAACTAACGAACACTCTAATATACATATAAGCACATTTTTGACTTTGTACGCAAGGTCTATTGCTTCAACGCCTACAAAGTTTGAATATCGTCAAAGCAAATTAACACATAAAAGACTTTTCCGACTGCTTTGCCACCAGTTCAATTGACCATGCGCTCAATTTAATTACAAATTTACATACAAACAAATATTCTATGAATATTCGTTCGGGACATCGTCAAACTTTATTTTTTGTGTTAGTACATAAAAGGAAATTGATTGCAGCCCCTGGATAATTTTACTTTCATACTTATTTAAACAACTTTTACACCGGCATTGAATTACCTTCGGTTGAACTGATGAACTGATTGCTATAGAGTAGCCATCTTAAAGCCACAGTGGATTTAATGGCATTAATAGGCAAAATAATAAAAGTGTTGGATTGTGAATTCCAAAAATCAAAAAGCAGAATAAGCATTTCAAAAAGACATTGATGGAAAACTAAAATATATACAAATATTATATATATTCGAAGATTCTAGCGTTAGATTATTGTACAGATATCTTGTCAAATAAAAAAGTTGATTTTGGTCGCTCAGCTTGTATAGCAGCTATATGCTATATCTATGGTTCCGACAAATGAGCAGCTTTTTGGCAAGAAAAAGACTTATGCAAAATTTTAGATCGGTTACTCAAAAACTGTACATTTTTATATATATATATTTTAGAGGGTCTCACCTTGGTGTTAAAAATCTTGTGGCATACTTATCTTTTCAGGGCATACAAACTTTTAAGTTTCTTCAATAACATTTATTATAAATAAATACACAACTCCTGTCAGCTTCAAATCACTACTTTAATTTTTGTCTTCCTTTCGCTTCCTTCATATTTTTATCGATACATATTGAAGCACTAAATATTTAATAATAATAATATATTTATGTCTTGGTATACCGCCTTTTGTTTGAACATCGGTGTTAACGCTGTCACTTAACCTTAAAACAGTCAGATGTCAACAACAGTCATTTTTCTATGCTGGCACTTTACTTGTTGAACGATGTTTATACGTACATACATACATATATACACATATCAACAAGCATGTACATGCCACATGTCTCCACGTTCTAAATATCTTCACCGATGGTATTCAATTTCCACATGCATCTTGCTTGACAGACATTCTAAAGGAGAAAAATTACTGCCAATCGAAAGGTTATGGAGCGAGTGAATAAGAAGATGCAATTTATAAGTCAATCAACTGGAAAATATTGGTGGCAATATAAATAAAAAAATATATAAAAAAGTTTATGAAATACGTCCAGATATGCAGTGCTTTTAAATTTATGTACAGAAGAAAACTATTCCAGTAGAGTTTTATACTTTTTGTCTTAAAAATACTAAAAGAGCTCTTTGCCGTATTGGACTCATTCATATACTTTAGTGCTCATAACAATAAAGTGAAATTACCAAAATTTGTTATTAGCTAGCTTTTTGTTTTCAATATATTTTCCTTGCTTCAGTATTTATAATAACTTCTTTAAAAATCTTTAAAACGGGCAAATTTTGAAATTGTTGTCAATAAATCTTAACTCTTGAAAGATTAATTTCCGCCATTTTCGCAAGTCCTTTACAGCGCATTCTCCTTCACCATGTTATAAAGTGAAACGCAAATTGTTTTGCCATTTTAGCCTTTGTGCATGAAAACTTCGCCGCGGGCGATAATTAGTCGTTGAGTTTGTGAGGTTAAAACATTGCAGCATCTGCTGCCGACATTGCTGTGGTAAACGCATTACTGCCACATGGTTAAGAGTTAAAAAGTTCAGTTCTAATTTAGGCATATTTACTTTACATAAATTTGAAGCAATACATGGCGTATGAGTAACGTGCAAGTGCTTATTATAAATACATACGTAAAACATTGAAGTCAAATTCCGCTTAATCGTAATAAATATTAAAAGTATACAATGAAGTCTTGCAATAATTTAGTAAATAAGCATTGCAGTAGTGATTTTTCTTATATACTCACACTCGCTATCTTTAACCTATGTTGAAGGCATGAAAAGATGCACTTGGATAACATTAAAAAAAATGGAAAAATAAATCAACGAAAATGAACCCCTTAAAGTAGTATATTATGTTTCATACAGAGACAACTTAGATAGGTATTTCAAAAAGTGTTAATGTAAGTTTAAAGTGCGCAAGTTAGTGAGTTTTAGAAACTATCGGTTAAGTCACCGGTTAGTTACCCAATACCGCTACCAGAGAATTCTGTTAAAGTTTCAATGAGTTTTTTAAGGCTAAATTGACATTTTTAACCGGAACTCTTGTGTACGCGTGATCGTTCAACCCTTTCTTATGCAAACGCTGTATGAGTTGCGCTGTGTGTAGTCATGATTTTCTGGGTAGTAAAAATGACAACCTACTTATTATAGTTGTTTTAATACTAACTGCATTTGTTTTAGAAATTTAACTGTTTATATTGAATATCTATTGACGAATTTTTAGTAGACCAATGAGGTGTGATAAATAGAATTGAATTAGTAGTGTTTGCAAGACAAAAGTAAATAGGCAAGTTTTGGATTGTTAAACGTTTGAATTCTTCTTCTTCTTAATTGGCGTAGACACCGCTTACGCGATTATAGCCGAGTTAACAACAGCGCGCCAGTCGTTTCTTCTTTTCGCTACGTGGCGCCAATTGGATATTCCAAGCGAAGCCAGGTCCTTCTCCACTTGGTCCTTCCAACGGAGTGGAGGTCTTCCTCTTCCTCTGCTTCCCCGTTTTGAAACGTTTGAATTAATTTGTAAAAAAAAGTCAGCAAATCATACCCAATCTTTATCTATATTTAAAAATAATTAAATTGCTGACATATTTCTTCCCTAACCCTTCGTTGCATGATTTAATTCCCGTGAGAACAAAAATTTTTTTGAATCATATTTTTAATGTGGGTTATTATAAGATGACAAATTTGAAATTTTATGATTGCCGTGTTTCTAGCAACAGAGTTACGTAACATTGCATATATGCAATATCATGCAGCAAATCTTATATCCTAAATCTTATAATCTTATAATCTATTACAGAGTGGATACGCTTTTTATTTTATTGAATAAAAGTGGACAGAAGTAAATTCATTAATTTTAAAATAAATTTCAGTTTATTCTATATGAAATTTTTTGAAACAATTTCTTGATTTGCTGAAACACAAATTAATTTCACGTTTTTGCACCTAACATATGTACGTATATCCGTCACAACTTGGTGATTTGCATGTGGTTCAACCGTACTTCATTTTCAGTGATGGGACCACTTCTCTGGTGCTTTCTATAGAAATAAAGTATAAGGATTATACTTATATGTCGCAAATACCACTTCTTAGAGCGTATTTTGATTTTGTATCGGCCTATAGCAAATCTAGCAAATCAACACCCTCCATGAATTTGTTATACTTTAGTATAACGTTTGGGCAAGCGACTGTTATTTTCCGTCCAAATTTCGCCTCAAACCGTTCAACTGCTAGCTCTGGAGTTTTGCCACAGTAGCTTAAAATCAAATTTACGATTGTATTATCTCTTCAGGAAACTTCAGATATATGAAAGTTATCCACGTTTGCATATTCAAAGGATTTTTTGTGTGCTTTCTTCATCATAATTTCTCGTCTAGAAGCTTTAAATTGGGAATTCGGATCCGACAAACTGTTCCCAGTGAGTAAGTTCCACGTTTACATAGGTGGCAAAAGATGTATAGTAATTATTAAAGAAAACTTTTTAGTTCTTATATGGGGGAATATCCCTTAGTAATCTTATAACTATGTTGGGACTTGATCCCAAATCAATTTCCTCACGAAGTCTATTGATGCTGTTGTTCTCTTGGCCAGTATATATTTCGAAGTTGTAATTGTATCTAGATATACCAGCCAAAACATACAACTTTTAATTTTTTCGAATTTATTCACTGACATAGTGTCCTGTGTTCATTTCTTGCCTAATGTTGGCGTCCAATATCTTCGAATATTAGGAATTTGAACAATAGACATCACAATACATATCCGTAAAAACTTTTTCAGATCTTGTTTGTCTATATCATTCATTTCTCTGGGTCTTTTTGACAAGTGCATAAATTTCCATGAGATCGTCTGATCATCCTGTGTTTATTATAACATTAACTTCTTTAAAAATATGTATTGGTTGGCTTGCTTCTTCCTGGTTGTATTCGTATTGATGTAAATCAAATTCAAAATTTGCTTCATCACCATCATCTAAATACTCATCTTTGCTTTCATCCAAGTTTTCTATTATTGGTGCGCTATTATTATAAGTAAGCGCTCTACAAGTAAAATTTTAGGCTTAAATACATGGTATTGCACATGTGCAATGCTACATTATAACTCTTGTAAAAATAATTCGTGTGAAGACCGAATTTGTTATTTGGGTAAGAAGCTCTCCAAACTAATAGGAAATACTTACATTTTATTCTACATTCTCAATAATTCACAAAAATAATGAAAATTTAGCACTGCATTTTTTATTTATCAGAGAGGAGTTTACTCTTTGCTACGTAAATTCACAAAAACTCAAGAATATTTGCGAAACTAAACCAAAGGAGAATAGTGATAAGGTATAATTTTCATTTGGCGAAAGAATAACTGTAAATTAAGAAACAATGTACAAAGCTGCCAGATCAACGAGAAGTTAACATTGCATATATGCAATGCTATGCAACGAAGGGCTAATCTGTAATAATAATACATTGGTTTCGAAATGCCTTCAGTATTTGAGACTTCTTACCCACAATGTTCGGTTAGGTTAAAGGCCAATAAGCCACATATAGACCAGTTTTGGTCCTTTGCGATACCAGATGAAGTTCAGTTTCTAGGTTCAAGAGCAGTAGTCACTCTTTAGGATGACTCACTATTTATACCTCCTCCAGTGTATAATACTCCAGATGCTTACAACGTAGTATTCTTACACAGTAAATATATGATTTAACACACTAAACATGAAAAAAAATGTATTGTTAGAGACGAATGTATAATTATATTTTAATTTTGGTATTAGAGCAACAAAAAGCCATCAAAATTATCTCTAGTGACAGCAATTGCTGAACATGTAATCAACATAAGGTATATGAAAGTAACTTAAACGAAATCCATTTAACTAAACTAAATACAATGACACTTATCACAGTCAAGGATTTTACCTTAACAACTCGTTATTATTATTGCTGTCATTTAAATCTGACACAAAAGTTATGTGGGCACGCAAAGTGTTTAAAATAATAGAAAAGAGCAATTATCATAAAATTAGATTTTATTGCAACACGCAACTTTTAATGAAGCTAACCAAGCATTATCTAATAAAGTATAACCAAATTCGTAGCATACTTTTTAGAGCGAGGTACATGAAGTAGTATGCATATAGTATATAGGCATGTATGTGCATTACATGTAATTGTCGTTAACAAGCAAACAACACTTATAATTATTCATAAACTTTTCGCAAAATGTTGTCAAATGCTTTTAAATAAATAGTTTGCTTAAATTTATGAATCTTGGCTGCAAGTGTGTGATTCCAAGTTGCAGAGGTAATAAGTATGTAACGTATGTGTGTAGTATGCTGATATTTATGTGAACTTGAACGTTGGGCACTCATAAATTTGCAAAACTGTCAACCACAAAAAGTGAAATGCAAACAAATTGCATCATAAAATCTGTAGCACCCAGTGAGTAAGATAAAATGGCGTGAGAATACGATTACCAAGCAGGAATCTGAAAGTGACAGTGAAGGGTACAGCTCCACCATAGAAGAAAAGCATATAAGTATGTAAATGTATACTTATGTACAATGCACCCTTTAACACCTCGTTAACTACTTCGTGGGGGATTGAAATGCTTGGTAATGTATTACTTATAAGATTTTGTGTAAACTGATAGTTAGTGCCATTGGTTATATGACTCAAGTAGTTTGTAAAAACTTCTCCTTCCTTAAGAGCAATTGACTATATGAACATTTAGTCTTATTTTTATGGCAAGAGTATGTACAAGAAAAAATTTGGGAATTTTTATACTCTCGCAACAAAGTTGCTAAGGAGAGTATTATAGTTTTGTTCACATAACGGTTGTTTGTAAGTCCTAAAACTAAAAGAGTCAGATATAGGGTTATATATACCAAAGTGATCAGGGTGACGAGTAGAGTCGAAATCCGGATGTCTGTCTGTCCGTCCGTCCGTCTGTCCGTCCGTGCAAGCTGTAACTTGAGTAAAACTTGAGATATCATGATGAAACTTGGTACACGTATTTCTTGGCTCTATAAGAAGGTTAAGTTCGAAGATGGGCAAAATCGGCCCGCTGCCACGCCCTCAAAATGGCGGAAACCGAAAACCTATAAAGTGTCATAACTAAGCCATAAGATATTAAAGTGAAATTTGGCACAAGGGATCGCATTAGGGAGGGGCATATTTGGACGCCATTTTTTGGAAAAGTGGGCGTGGCCCCGCCCCCTACTAAGTTTTTTGTACATATCTCGGAAACTGCTATAGCTATGTCAACCAAACTCTATAGAGTCGTTTCCTTCAGACATTTCCATATACAGTTCAAAAATGGAAGAAATCGGATAGTAACCAAGCCCACCTCGCATACAAAGGTTATGTTGAAAATCACTAAAAGTGCGTTAACGGACTAACAAAAAACGTCAGAAACACTAAATTTTACGGAAGAAATTGCAGAAGGAAGCTGCACCCAGGCTTTTTTTAAAAATTGAAAATGGGCGTGGCCTCGCCCACTTATGGACCAAAAATCATATCTCAGGAACTACTCCACCGATTTCAATGAAATTCGGTATATAATATTTTCTTAACACCCTGATGACACGTACGAAATCTTCTTCTTCCAATATAACGCTATTTTGAATTCCATCTGATACCTTCTCTGTATAATACGAGTATATACATTAGGAACCAATGATGATAGCTTAACTTTACACAAATACGGTATTTGAAAAATATCTAAATGACGTATAATGAAATCTCTATTATCACTTTGTCATGCGAGAGTATAAAATGTTCGGTGACACCCGAACTTAGCCCTTCCTTACTTGTTTATTATGTATTATTGCATCTGCAGAATCTTTGCGAATGATGGAAAAGACTTACAGTGATTTAGTTTTATCAAACACACAAGTCCGCGAGTGCTAGAAAGCCTTCAAAGACGGTCGAGAGATCGTTGAAGATATGCCTCATTCTGGACGACTTTCGACCTCTTCAACTGATGAAAATATTAAGAAGTGAAGAGTTTGGTGCTCGAATATCGTCAGGAAAGTGTTAAAGAGAGCATGAGAGCTCGACATCTCTCACGAATTCCGATCCCACATACATAGAGAGCATTATAACTGCCGACGAGACGTGGGCTTTTGAGTTTGTCATGCAAACAAGTCAACAATGGTCGGAATGGAGGGAAAAAACGAGACGAAATCAAAAAACCGCGCCACAGCCGTTCAAAAATAAGGTGATGCTCATTGTTGTTTTCAATATTCGTGGTTTGTCGCTCCGTAGAACCCGTTTTCAGTCATCAATGAAAATAAAATTCACAGAAGAAGTTGAAGATGCTTATGAATAGTGTTTCGAGTACTGAAAAAATCATTGATGGAGATTACTTTGAAGGCGACAAAGTAAATATTGATAAATAATTAAATATTTTGCTTTTTATTTACAATTTCCGAGTACTTTTTAATCACAATATATTTATTATAAAAATTGCATAAATTTGCGAACATTTTTGTTTTAGGTATCCCTCGTAAGCAGTGAATAATTCTAAAACAAGTTTAATGAATCGTCTGATTTTGTTTTAGTTTATTTCACATGTCGACCAAGTATATTATTAGAAAAATGTTGTTCCTTATTTTATTTAGTATATTTATACACACGACAGACTTTTTTCCACTAATCGCTTTTGCATTTTCTTCATATACATATTTATTCGTTTACGAAGCATTACGATGCTCCAATGAGAATTTTTTGCTACTTCTAGATCTATCGTTTCTTAATCATTAGAAATCTATAGAAATATGAACGAGTTTTCATAAAACATTTTAGTGCAAACGTCTTTCGCTATATTGCATTAAATTCGAAAGGTAATTTTGTATACTCACCAGAATGGCTTGCCTCGCGTATGAGATCGTGTATGATTTCGTCTCGCACATTTATGCCAAGATTTTTCAACATAAACTGCAGCTCATTTGCTGTGACACGCCCATCACGATTTCTGTCTAAGAGATCGAATGCAGTTCGCAAATCTGAAAGAAAGAGAATAATACAGGTTTTATTGTAATAATATAACAAAAGAATTTATAACAAGTAAAAAAATAAATCACCGAACATTTTATACTCTCGCAATAAAGTGATAATCGAGATTTCAATATCAGTCATTTACATATTTTTCAAATACCGTATTTGTGTAAAGTTTTATTCCGCTATCATCATTGGTTCCTAATGTTTATACTCGTATTATACAAAGAAGGCATCAGATGGAATTCAAAATAGCTTTATATTGGAAGAAGGCGTGGTTGCGAACCGATTTCACCCATATTTCGTACTTGTCATCAGGGTGTTAAGAAAATATTATATACCGAATTTCATTGAAATCGGTCTAGTAGCTCCTGAGATATGCTTCTTGGTCCATAAGTGGGCGGCGCCACGCCCATTTTCAATTTTTAAAAAAAGCCTGGGGGCAGCTTCCTTCTGCCACTTCTTCCGTAAAATTTAGTGTTTCTGACGTTTTTTGTTAGTCGGTTAACGCACTTTTAGTGATTTTGAACATAACCTTTGTATGGGAGGTGGGCGTGGTTATTATCCGATTTCTTCCATTTTTGAACTGTATATGGAAATACCTGAAGAAAACGACTCTGTAGAGTTTGGTTGACATAGCTATAATAGTTTCCGAGATATGTACAAAAAACTTAGTAGGGGGCGGGGCCACGCCCACTTTTCCAAAAAAATTACTTCCAAATATGTCCCTCCCTAATGCGATCCTTTGTGCCAAATTTCACTTTAATATCTTTATTTATGGCTTAGTTATGACACTTTATAGGTTTTCGGTTTCCGCCATTTTGTGGGCGTGGCAGTGGGCCGATTTTGCCCATCTTCGAACTTAACCTTCTTATGGAGCCAAGGAATACGTGTACCAAGTTTCATCATGATATCTCAATTTTTACTCAAGTTACAGCTTGCACCGCCGGACGGACAGACGGACGGACAGACAGACCGGATTTCGACTCTACTCGTCGCCCTGATCACTTTGGTATACATAACCCTATATCTGACTCTTTTAGTTTTAGGACTTACAAACAACCGTTATGTGAACAAAACTATAATACTCTCCTTAGCAACATTGTTGCGAGAGTATAAAAAGGGACGGGAGACGTAGTTTTCCTTTCTGATAATTATTTAGAAGGCAATTACATTTAAGTACGTTTTAAAAACACTTATTTTATGAAAAAATATCTCAATGAAGCAAAAGCATTTCCACTTGCAAGCATACATACTTGACAAGTTTTGTGGGATACACTTATTAATAGTAATTTAAATAAATTAAAATTAGAAGCATCCGTACTTATTAGTAAGTTTGTCTATAATCTCCATATATCGCAGTTCTGTACCATTTGAAACGATAAAGGGGTATTCTGGTTTGGAAGCCCGAATTTTAGGTATTTTTTTGACGCGATAAACAAAAATAACAAGTAAGGAAGGGCTAAGTTCGGGTGTCACCGAACATTTTATACTCTCGCATGATAAAGTGATAATCGAGATTTAATTATACGTCATTTATATATTTTTCAAATACCGTATTTTTGTAAAGTTTTATTCCGCTTCATTTAATTGATCATTTCGAAATAGCGTTATATTGAATCACAACCGAAACGTACGTGTTAAAAGAAAATAATATACCAAATTTCATTGAAAAAGTTCCTGAGATATGGTTTTTGGTCCAAAGTGGGCGAGGCCACGCCCATTTTCAATTTTTAAAAAAAGCCTGGGTGCAGCTTTCTTCTGCCATTTCTTCCGTAAAATTTAGTGTTTCTGACGTTTTTTGTTAGTCGGTTAACGGACTTTTAGTGATTTTCAACATAACCTTTGTATGGGAGGTGGGCGTGGTTATTATCCGATTTCTTCCATTTTTGAACTGTATATAGAGATGCCTGAAGAAAACGACTCTGTAGAGTATGGTTGACATAGCTATAGTAGTTTCTGAGATATGTACAAAAAACTTAGTAGGGGGCGGGGCCACGCCCACTTTTCCAAAAAAACTGCGTCAAAATATGCCCCTCCCTAATGCGATCCTTTGTGCCAAATTTCACTTTAATATGTTTATTTATGGCTTAGTTATGACACTTTATAGGTTTTCGGTTTTCGCCATTTGGTAGGCGTGGCAGTGGGCCGATTTTGCCCATCTTCGAACTTAACTTTCTTATGAAGACAGAAAATACGTGTACCAAGTTTCATCATGATATCTCAATTTTTACTCAAGTTACAGCTTGCACGGACAGACGGACAGACGGACGGACGGACGGAAGGATTTCGACTCTACTCGTCACCCTGATCACTTTGGTATATATCTGACTCTTTTAGTTTTAGGACTTACAAACAACCGTTATGTGAACAAAACTATAATACTCTCCTTAGCAACATTGTTGCGAGAGTATAAAAACTGCAGGTCGGCGAAGTAGAGACTGATGAAACAATGGCTTGTCCTGGTGTGCAGGATATAAATCCTTTCCGTGACCTAAATTGAAAATTTATGCGAAATCCGTGAAGAGTAAAAGTGTAGTTATCACACTACGAAACGTTTTTGAAAAAAAAATTTATAAAATGGTGGTGGTTTGAAAAAAGTTTCGTATTTTCCCTGTTTTTTGTGGTTCGGAATTTTTTAAAAACAAAAAAAAAATTCTCTGAAAGCTCTGTGTAAAATTTTATATGAATCGGTTGAGTAGAACTTAAGATATCATGCACACCGTTTTTAGAAAAGTAGTTATGCGAAAAACGAGTTTAAAATTTGAAAACTAGTCGCGCGCAGTCGGAGTCGGAGTTATAAAATGAGCTAAACTCGGAAAATAATTTGAATTTCGAAAAATCCTCTTAGGAACATTTTCTTGAAGGGTTATACTATAAAAATATGCAAAAAAAAATCGATTTTTTCGAATTTCTAAAATGGTATCCCCGTCCCTTAAATCTGTCAATTTGACCTGATCCGACTCCGAAAATAAAAGCACGTATATTAGTCAACCCAAATTTAAAGAACCGAGAAGTCCAAAGGCCGTAGTTAATGTTGAAAACCAAATATAGAAGCCCTTTGGATACGGTTTGAAGGTACATTTTTTTACTAAAATTGGGGCTTTCCATTTAATAACTAGTTGTATGGCATTTATTTGAAACGATTAGCTACTAAAATATAATTTATTCAGGTTCCAGAGATGAACAAAAATTATAGCTAGTATATTTCATAAACATACATCATAATTTTTTTCAATATACTATCTTAAAGTGTGTAATTTTTAGTAAGCAATTAAAAAATGTATCTTAGTAGGTACATATAGGCATTTCCACAGCAATTATGCCTTACTATAATATGAAATAACCATTTAGCTTTGAAATTGAACTATAAAATATAACACTTAAGAAAAGATATCAAGCATTAAAGAGACTTCGACAAAAGCAGTTTGTTTTTATTATTCAAGCCATGTACACGTGCGCTGCTGCGAAAGTTTGTGAGATAAAACTCAACAGAGCGTATACGTAACATCGGAATTGTGCAAAAGAAATGTGGCTAGTTGGAATTCATAGAATATATGTATGCATACCTTAATATTTCCCAACAAATATGAAAATAATTCCACAAATTCATGGTATCACACACACACACACATGCATACATGCAATTAACTTGTGCCGGTCAAAGTGCGAAGTGTTGAAAATGCTCCCAAAGTTTCGTTCTATTGTGCTTGGTTGTGTGTCGATATGCATTCTCATAACTTTATAGTCTGCATTACCAGCTTTTGCTTATAATTTATACATTTTACCGTTAACTATTTACCAGCTGGCATTTCGCGTCAAATTTGGGCAATGTAGTCCATGCAGCAAGCATTTGAGTGAGTTCATTGCACACATTCAAGTTATTAGTATGAGCATTGTTTGATTGTAGTCTCACGCGAATGTTTTGGGCAATGTTGCTTTAGCCATGTTAATTGCATGCAAATTGTTTTGTTTTGTATATTTATTTATGCTAAACTTTGTTTTTATATGCCAGTCGCGCCGGCATTTCCACTTCTAATACATCATTTTCCTTTATTTTATTATTTCGGCATTTCGAACTGGAATGTTTCCGCTGCGTTGCGAATTTTTTGGTCTACTGCGTAAAACTTCACTTTGTGGACCGCTTGGTTATTACATTTTTCCGCTACGCATTTTTTGCCATTTTATTATTTCGCAGTTCTTCATGTGACTTACGACGAATGCGATTTGTCGCAGGTTAAAAGGCAACTACTTTTAGTAGACCGATTAAAGGTCAAGGACATAGACTTGTGGATAAGAAATGAGAATAAAGTTTCTTGAGTATTTACTGTATTAAGCTGTAACTCTTAAGTGTTTATTAAGTATTATAGTTTAGCTAGTGGTTATATGTAGATATGTATATCTGGTATTAAAGGTACTAAAATTTATGTGCACAATGTTTTTTGATATAACAAAATTATGAGGAACTGCAGTTCTTTTCAGTATTCATGTTCGGTTATAGCTAATTCACAAGATTTGAAATTCCAAATTTTCCAACGGTGTTCTCTAATTTTGAATGAAAAACTGTAGTCTAATAGATTCAAATCTGGACTTCCAGATGACTAGTTATTTGCGGCTTTGACGCCAAGAATACATATATATTTTAAGGCACTGCTGGGTGGTTTTTGTCTTGTGTGCTCGAGTAGAATATTTCTGAAAGACCCAATGCTATTCAACGAGGACATTATTGCTTATTTACCACGCCTTCTAAGACATACTGCTGACACACTTCTATTCCAGATTTAATCCATTTTCCATAGAAGTGAGTGATGTAACGCCTTTACAGGAGACTATAAACCGAACCGTTAACTATTACAGCAGCCAGATGGTGACCACGTAGAATTCTTGGCATTTTTTTGCATCTTAGAAAGTGGGTAAATTTTGTCGTTTTGCTTATTAAAAAATTTTCTATAGAAAATATTTGTTCTTCTATATAAAGTATACTTTCATGACCGTTGATCGCGCGCCACTGAAGAAATCGCTTGCATCTCTTGTACCGAATTTGTTGTAAGCGCGCCCTCAGACCAGTTGACCGACGGTAGGTTTTTACGTGCGTTAACTTCAAATAAGTCTTGGCATTGATCAGTTTGATATATTCGTTTCCTTTGACATAATTTTCTGTTTAGAAAACTTTTTTCTTTGTCAAGATATTCTCAAGAAATTTGGCATGAATATAATTATTGGCTAAAGCAAAGATAAAAATTCGAACAAATATTTTAGATTGAAGCACTTTTATGGAAACTTTTTTGTTTGTGAAGGGTATTCTAACTTTGGTGTAACCTAAGTTAACATATTTTCTTATTTTATACTCTTTCTAACTAATTTGTACTGTTTTACGATGCATATAAACTGAATTCATAGCCAAAAATGCCGCAAAGACGACGAATTATTCTCTGCTACATATTTTCAAGCTTAAATATTCAGTTAGTAAGTAAGTTTGTTATTACTGTTATTTATGGCAATAAAAACCGCAACTTGGTTGGAGTATAAAAACTTTTATTAGCAACAATTACATAAGTGCGCATGCAAATTAAGTCATTTCGTATAAGCACAGATTGCCCACTGTTTATCGTTTGGCAAATTCGAATACCGCCTTTTAATTTTTTTGGGTATGAACGGCTGGAACTGCGGGCCCAGAGCATGAAATGCTAATTTGTTTGTGTAATTATTAACAATATAGAAGCTAAAATCCGAAAGATTACATTATTTCCAACAAAGTTTAAAATTTAATATAACAACTAGTAACAATATAATAAAAAATATCAGAATATCAAATGGAAAATATCGTTATAATTATTAGCTTGCTTGTTTCTATTGTTATAATACGAATTTAATACAAGCTTTTATTTAGCGTAGCGTTCTCAAGATGTCCGTTCACAAAGTTCATTAGATTTGAATCGCAGAGTTATTCCCTTAGATTGACTCCTAGTTGCACTGTAATTCGATTTTTCCATATGATAGCTCCAGTTACTGTGGCAATCTAAATTCTATAGAATATTAGTTAATATTTAGAAAGCAATTTTTACGTCTTCTTTAAGGTTAGAACAACCGTTAGATAATCAACATGGTATTCTGAAGCCGGCAATTTGGATCAAAAGCAAAAATTCAATTATTTTTTCTTACTCCCAGTCAAACATTTCTCAATTTAGACCTTAATTTCGGACTTAATACTGACCTTTTAGCAGCCTCTCTTCTGGCTATTGATTTGAGAAACTTAAAGAAGCGATCAGTTAGCTGTTTACACTTTTTAATTGAAAATATTCACATATTCTGGGGCTTTGTAAAATCTTTCCATTACATAGGAAAGTAATGTACTAAGCCCTTAAACATGAGGCATTTAAAGAGTTGATAAATGTATTCAAAACAATATCACTTAAGATATATAAAATATTATTTTATTATACCCTGAACAAGGGACGTTAATTTTATCACGAAGTTTGTAAAACCCAGTGAATCTAGAAAGTACAAAGTCTGTCGCAAAAGAAACAGGACTGTTAAAAAAAAACAACAAAAAATTAATATTTTTCAAAAGTTATATTTTTTTATTCAAAGTAGTTTCCTTGTGCTTCGATACAGCGTTTAGCCCGGTCAATTAGCATTTCAAATGAGTGTTTAAGGTCATTTTGCGGAATGCTCTTGAGAATATCGGTCGTCGCCTTTTGGATAGCTGAAATGTCCTGAAACCAGTGTCCTTTCATGGGCAAATGAAGTTTTCCGAAAAGGAAAAAGTCGCACGGTGCCATATCAGGTAAATACGGGGAATGGTTAATGGTTAAAATGTGATTTTTGGTCAAATAATCGTCCTTCGAATGTTGGATTCGTAGCAATTTTTGCTCTTCAGTCAATTTGTGCGGAACAAACTTGGAGCACACCTTCCGTAGACCCAATTTATCTATCAAAATGCGATGAATGGAGTCTTTGATGATATTTAACTCCATTTCCATTTAACGCAAAGAAGATTGCGGCTCATTCTTAATAAATTCCTGCACTTTTTCAATATTGTTTTGGGTAATCAATGATTTTGGCCAGCCCAACTTCCGATCGTCACACTCATGCACATTACTACGGGATAGGCACTGATCACCATAAACTTTTTTCATCATTTGAAATGTTTCAGTAAACGTTTTCTCAAGTTTAAAACAAAATTTAATATTTGCTCTTTGTTCAAAATACATTTTACGACCGATGACCAAAAGCTGCTGTCACTTTTTGATCGATAACATCGATTGTAGTTATCCAATTGTCTTAAAATTTTTACGAAATGTCAACAAGAGATCAAACTTTTTATTTCATATACCCACCAATAGGTGGCGCCACCAGAAACAGTTATATTTAAAAAGTTCTGTTCTTTTGCGACAGACCTTTTATATATATACATAGATGATCAACGATCAAAGACAATATAAAGATTTTTTTCTCTGTATTAAGTAACCTTATTCTCCTTGAAGGTTTTTGTTATTCCATTGCTTACGAAAGTAATGTACTGAAGCCTTTACCATGAGACATTTAAAGAGTTCAGAAATGAATTCAACACTCAATACTAAAATATACAAAATTATTATACCCGGATAAGGATATATAGTGCTTTGGGCAGTTTATAAAACCCGAAGAATCTACAAGTTATACATATAGATGATCAACGATCATAAAGTCAATATAAAGATATTTTTTTTTTATATTAAATAACCTTAATTCTTCTTGATCTTTTTTATATCAAATAACGTTGGTAATCACATTTTGAAGGCAAGTTAGAAAGCAACAGGAATGGATCTGGGATAAGTTTTATTTTAATAAACTAAAGTAATTGCGTAAGCAAACGCAATACTTCAAAAATTCGTTTGACTAAAAATTCACAGTGGAAAATTTTTAGCCTTAGCATGTTTTTGTCGATTAACTTAGACATTACTTCAAAAAAAATTCTATATAGTTTCTTAAGCAACTCTTCTTTATTGATATTGTGAAACGATTTTCATAATAAATGTGAATCTTAGTTATTATTAAATATTAAGCAAAAAAAAAGAAAACTGTTGAATAAATACATTCTTATACTTTGATATGAAATATGAATTTCCGCACTGCACAACCTAAGCTTTGTTTGTAAATATGTTTTATATGCACTGAAGTCCACTCAAATAGTTATATGTATGCGTATGTGAGTGTCTGTTCGGCAGACAATGCAACAATTAATAGTTACACGTTCACACATCGATAGACAACAAACAAATCGATCACCGACCAGCACACCCATAAATACACATGTAAACACAAATGTACGTACTTGTGTGTGAAGAAAACCTAACGGTAAGTAATCAACTACACCAATCAACTGTTTACTTGGCAGGATTTTAACAAACTAGAAGTTAGTTGTGCTCGTACCAAGCAGTTGCAAGCGTAAACTTTGTCTGCTGTGTTTGTTGTTATATTTGTGATGACCTCGACCTTGAGTACACAGGTATGTTCGCACACAATTAACTCACAGCTAATGTATAACCATAAGATGGGTGCAATAAAATCGTTCATAGCAAAGCGAATTAAAAGTGTCTGTGGTGGAAAATGTGGTGAAAGGAGAGTGGCGGTAATTAAAGTTTATAGTTTGTTCACACCACCTATGGACACGATGCATCAATATATGACACACTTGTGGTTTCTGTTTGGTATATTGTGTAAGGTAAACTTGAACTTTAAATTATCATATAAAAAGGTTATCGGATTTTTACTTCAACTAAAATTTTATTACAATAATATTCTGACAGTATGATCAAACTAGATTTATTCTAGAAATCAAATTTTTATTAAAACTTAATTATGCATTTTTTAAATGCATTGAACTTCTATTTTATACTAGTATATTTATATAATATATATGACTTCATGTGTATCGAACAATATAAAGTGGTTTACGTTGATGTACATATTTTAAGGGTTGCCACCTGTCTATATTTTTAGTAAATTTAAAAAAATACAGTATATTAGGCGGTGGAATCACACTTAGACCGTTAATTCAGTCCTTTGTGAAGCTAAATGGAAAAAATTACTGTTGCTAGATATTAGCTATAAGCAAAGCGCCCTGAATCTATTAGAAATCTGCTAAGGTGTTTTATGTCTACTTTTGCTATATCACCTGGATGTCTAAGTGTATAAGACCCGAGGTGTTTTTGCCTTGTTCTGGCAAAAGCGGGACATTCAAAGAGAAAGTGTTGAAATATATCGTGGTGCACCACTAATTCTGATGAGAGCAGGCCGTTGAACTCTCACCAATTTTTTCGTGAGTGTAGTCTTTTCCAGCGCTTTTCACCAAACAAAAATTCCGTAGAATATTAAAGGCTCAACTTTGGTTTCTTAAATCCAAAGAACTATCAAAGAACTACCTTCGATGAGAGTCTCCACCTTTTGCGAATGGTTCCCCTGCAACAGGATAGGATAACCGAAGCTTTCCTTTATCTTCCCTCTATTTTAGATTTCCACGATAGTTTCTCGTCTTGGGTTCACTTATCGTTATCAGCAGGCCCAAGATACCTTCCCCCCATAAGTGGTAGATGCGCCTTCAAAATTTGGTACTTCCTAGTGAATAAAACCAGTCCTTACTAGGATTGATGGTGAGGCCATCCCTGAGTTAGCTCATATACGGTAGACAATCACCCGCTAACCGACTTCCTCAAGATTCGTTTGAAGTTGTATTTTTCATTTTATTTAAGGAAGTATTCTCGTCTAGAAATTTGACAAAATCTACATTTTGTTTCATAATTCAATAGTACAGTTATTCAAAAATATATTCAGAAAATAATTTTTCCAATTTAAATTATTTCCAAAGTTATAGCCATTTAATGTCGTGTCAGCTGTACTGGCTTAGCGGACGGCTGCAACAATATGCGACTGAATGTAAAATTTAAAAAGCGATTTTTTCGAAACTTTTTTTTAAAGCAGTTGCAAGAATATCTCAAGTTCTAATTGGCCAATTTACTTGAAATATGACATAAATATTCTTTAAACACCTCTCTATTACATGAAGCAACAAATACTTAAAAATATTTATAAATGAAAAAAAAAATTGAGAAAGTTAAAAAATAAGTAAAAATCGAATTTTATTTTTGAGTTTTCAGTTTAGTAGTTTATTTAGATAGCCACATTCGCACTAATCATAAATCCATCATGGTTTTATTTGCGCTGGCCATGTGCTCAAAACTTAAATTTAACATGAAATAAGTTAAAATTTGTGCACTAATACTCTCAAATTTCGGTAACTTCTGTAATTTATTTGAAATAAGTGTTCAGTGCTTTTATTTTTTCAAATAGACATCGTCATATAACATGTCAATTGAAAAGTCCCCGGAATATAATAGTAAAACAAATTGTTTTGACAAAACTCGTTTTTTTTCCTTCAAGGGTGATATACTGATTATAGAGACTCTCCAACTTTGCGATACTACAATTTGCTAAAAACACGGTTTTATAACGCTTGAACTTCTCCAGACACTCTACGTGTCACGCCGGGGACTTTTCAATTGACCTGTTAATTTATTTACTTTGTTATAATTTCTAAGCTTTCCGATTATAACTTGACACGCATAAGTGAAACTGAAAGTTTTAAATCTTTGAGACAAACAATTTTCTGTAAAGTTACGTATACGCACCGTTGTCACTTTATATATTGCTTACTTCATTGTTAGCTTACTTTGCACTCAACTCTATGTTTATATTGTAACGATTTTTGCTTCCTCTGAGCAACACGTATCTTACCTTTTTGATTTTTGTTTACTTTCACATTTTCTTTATTATTTCTACTTTTTATTAGCTATAATGCGTGGGTATCATATCAAAAGTCAGTAGGTCAAGGGCGCTTGTGCTTTTTATTTCCGCCTTTACTTAACAAAATGTTCACTCTTTCGTAACAAAACATATTCATAACTGTAAAATCTTTACGGCGCAGTGACAAAGTCTTAAAGTCTACATGACATTTAAACGAAACCTCAAGCCCTACCTATACATACATATGTTTGTATGCTGACAGTGATTTGTAATTTTGTTTTATATGGGAATTTATACACTTTGTGCAGACGAGCCCAGCATTTTACCGCAAACACATTTGTGGAATAGTAAATTTTTATATATCGACAGAGAGCTTCTTGCGATTTTTTATCGCACTTAAGTGCTTGTCTGTAGTATGTGTATTTGTGAGAGTGGGGCTTGTAAATGAGCATCAATGTCGGCAGCTTTGGCAGGAAAATAAAAATGTATGTGATATAGTGTTTGTGCGGGTTTCGCTTGAAGCAACTTGTAAACTCTCATTATATAACTACGAATATTATTTTTCTTTGACTGCAATGTAGACGTTAAATGGGGGAATTTACCACATAACTATATAAATATGTAAGTATGTAAGTTTTGTTTGCGGATTGTCAATGCGAGGCTGCTGCTGCGACGCGAGGTCAGTGTTGTATTACAATGACGTTAACACATCCCCATGCGCAGATGCAATTCAGAGAAGTGAAGAGAAGTGTTGTCAACAAGATTACTGTCATACTAAAGAATAAATAAATGAAATAACAAATCGTTAAATGTTTTTTATTATCCCAAGGCGATAAAAAAAAGAAACCAAAACTAAAAGCGAACCGAAATATTTGAATATCTTGTACTGGCTGTAATGTCGGTAATATAGCACACCCGGATTTGGTGGAATCTAGTTGAAGGATTTTGAGTTGAATGATAAATTATTTTTTCCGTCAAATATAAAATCAATTTAAAATTTTTTCTCGGATAAAATTTAAATATATATGTGGCAATTTAGTTTTATTCACTAAACTCTATATTACCTTCAGAATACACAAGAAGGATATCGTTCGAAGCTTTTATATGTAAATATCTTTACAATCAGCATTTCAGAAATTTTTTTTATAACAATATCATAAAAAAATCTCTAGTGGACTTGTACCTCCGACAAAGCCTCAGAAGCTGACTATGGGATATCGTAATTCTGACATTTTTTTTAGGAAACAGAAAACCCATTCGTTGTCCTTGAAATGTAATTGCATGATCAAATAGTGTCAAGTTGACTCGAAATTTGCTTCGAAACTATCATTATGTATATTTTGCCAAGCAAAAAACGAAACAGGCCTCCAAACACGACTGGTATTTGGTAAAGCCCATAGCAAAAAAGCAACTCAATTTTAGAAGCACATGCTATGGCAGACAGAAAAACAATTGTACGTCGTCCCCAAAAGCAAGCCGATAAGCATAAGTATACATAAAACCATTAAACACAATTGTGTCGGACCAATCGTTGTTGATAAACGAAAGAAAGCGATCTTTATTTGAGTCGTCAACCCAATAGAAAATCTATGGAAGACAAAAAAAGGAAAATCTTCAAAAATTTTGATGAGGTTTTGTACTTAATCTCCAAGGATTGATATCAAAAACTGGTTGAAAGCATGTGGAGAAAATGTGAAAAAGTATCTAAAAATGGGTGATATAACATTATATACTGACTTAAATATATCAAAGTCTCATCTTCTGGGTACGATATTGATATTCTCATATATTTTTATAAAAAATATAATGTTTATTGTTTTTATGTTTTCAAAAAATAAATGTTAATAATTTTCAAAGTAAAACGTATCCCTGGTAAACTCAATGAATAGATAAACGTTTTATATTTCAACACAAAGGGTCCATAACTGTAAATATATATAATTGCAATGCGGCATACGACAAATGGACGAACATCTTTCAGATGACAGCTGAAAGGTTTCGGTCTCGGTCTCGGTCTTTCATGCTTTTACTTCAGATTATTCTATTTTATATTCCTTGTATAGCATGCCACACTACCACCATTAAATATACATTACAATATATATATAAGGTTATATTTATTATAAAATTGCTCCAACGTTGATACTCTTTATAATCAAAAGTATCTTCTTCAAATACTTTACATGTAATTTCGGCAACTGCCACTCACTGCCAATATGTCTACGTTTATGGCAGCTTCTCCTTGTTAACTTTCCAATCACAATAAATAACGAATATCAAAGTGGGAAATCAATGTTGCGTCGTCAGGAAAATTTGCTACTCATACTTTTCACACGTTCTACGTTCATGACACGGTGTTGCAACATTTGTGTCAACATGTCTGTGTCAAAAGTATGTTACAATCGAAGTTCAAATACAATCGTGTGGCTACATATGGAAAATTTGTTTATGAAGAATTGATCAGTGCAACATTTTGCAATATTTATGCCCTCAACAAGGTATATTAAGTTTGCCACGATTTAGAGTTTAAGGGACTAGTATCTTAGTTTTTGAAATATCAATCTGAAATTATGGTCACGAACGTTTCTTCCCAAGAAGCTTTACATTTCTCGGAACCACTGATATCGGACCACCATAGTATAGAGCTGCAAGCAATAACTTGGCACTCGAGCAGGGATGATGTAAGATTGTTATTATAATAGCGGTAGCTTTAGAAAATGACATCTGTGGTTTTAAAAATTTTGGAAAAGTGGCCGTGGCCTCGCCCTCGAATAGGCTTAGTGTAAATATTTCGCAAACCACTTAAGCTAAATCAATCAAACTTGCTCAGAACATATCTTTTCCGCACCTCCTCTGAAAGTGTAATAATGGGTGAAATCGGTTTATGACCCCGCTCATTTCCCATGTAACTATTATATTGAAAATTTCTAAAAAGAAATGATATACAAAAATTCGTTAGAGCTTGGAGCACTGTCCACATTTATGTAAGAACTCATACTATGTCGACACCTGCTTGGCTAATTTCAACCAAATTTGGCATAGAATATTATCCTGTTATGCTTTGTATCGCATATCGGCTAAAAGTGTCTTGGGAAGAAGGGCAGCAGTGGAAAGTTTTGCCAGAAGCAAGCAACTTCTCTTCTACTGGGGCATCGAGGGCAATGAAATAGTCATCAACTTTGGGAAACCCATGCATTGTCTATACGATGATCTGGACAGAAGTATGGTAAAGAAAATCAAAAAGGTGTTGGAACGAGCTACCTGGGTGCAAAACTGCCATGAAAATTTCAAAACGGTAGATTCGTAGCACACAAAATTCCTATTGGCACTAGATAGAAGAGACTATAGGAACATGATCGGAATACTGACAGGTCACAGGTCACAGGTCTGGTGGCGACACACGCCCTCAAAATAGGGCTGACAGATCGAGAAGACTGCAGAAAATGTCTAGAGCAAGGCAACAGGGAAATAATGAAGCATGTCAGGAGCACTTGTCTTGTATTGGCAAAACTAAGACTGGGTCCTCATGGTATGATACATTGGGGGAGGTATCGGTAGTGAGGCCGCAGAGTCTGTTAAAATTCGCGTCAAGCGCAAGCATCTTAAAGGATGACTACTCCTCTTGAACCTAGCAACTGAACTTCATCTGGTTTCGCAAAGGACCAAACTGGTCTATGCGTGGCTTATTGACCTACCAGATTAACCCAATCTAACATATCCTGTTATTTCGTAACTAATTAAAAAATACGAAATTTGATTACAATATAAATATAAGTAAAATCGTATCAATACAGATATTAATACTAGCTTTTCTTTTTTTTTTTAAAAAACACTTTGCAAATATGTTGCTATAAGTAGTACTTTATACTATATATATATATTAGGCCAATAACAGGGTATATTTTCTTGCTTAAAAAAAATAATTGTTCTAAAATTTTAGCTAACATTAAGAACTGGACATAACTAAATCAGATTTTCAAAAATCCATTTTTTGGTATTTATCTCCATATGAATGATGATTGTATGTAAAAAATTTTTATGAAAAACTTAATGAAAATCCTGGTAATATTTTTTAGATATTTATGTTTAAGCATAAGGCTGTATTTGAATTTTCGATAATAGTGTGTGATAAAAAATCTATGAAAGTTCCATACAGCCTTACTTAAAATAGCGATAGCGATTTTGCGGGATTTTTTTTTAGGGTATTTTCAAGGAAATTTCGTGACGGGATTGAAAAACATATACAACCCTAATATATATATATGTAAGATATAGATATCTAAATTTAATTGCTTGGATTCCGATCCACTGGTTGACGTTTTACACCATAGCTTTGATTCTTTCAAGTTGCTAGAATATACATAAAATGCTTGATTGCACCCGAAAATAGCTCTTTCTTACTTTTTCTTATTTAAATTTACATATGCATCGTGTGTGTCTACAAACATTTGCATATGATACGTATACAAATGCCAAATCGATGAAACTTTAGCACTGAGTGCTCTGAATTTTGTTGTAGTCTACTTCTTGTTTGCATTTGAATTATATTTTTTATCAATGAGTGAGCGAGAATTTCGTGTGACAGCGCGGAAAATGCGAGAACCTTTTAGTTCGTGCTTACGACTAAAGCAGCTTGTTTTATAGGTTTAACCTAATTTAACGGTACCAATTATAGTTTCAAAACTAAAATAATTTCCCTGCCAAGTAATTTCACTATTTATGTGCATAGCACTTAATACTTATTTACGAGTGTAACGATCTGGGTTAGTGTGCACATTCGGAAAGCTCTAGCTTATGTTCCTTGCGATCAATTTTACTGTGACATTTATGCGTGCATTGCGTGGCATACTTTTCGTCGTTAACTTTTTAAGGGATTTGTAAAAGTTTTTAAATTTAAAGCGAAATTTGGTATATAACATATTTTTATAGCAACTATTAAATAAATATTTCAATAATTTATTTAAGGCAAAAAAAGAAACTTCAAGTGGTGTTTACTGACAAAAAAAGAAATCAACTGGGGTAATAAGGGCTGCTGTAATAAACGCTATAATACTTCTATAATAAAGAGTTAATGACTAAAGTAACTCAAAGACGGTGGGGAATGAATTATTCTCGTTAATAAATAGTCATAATATTGATGGCCTGGTAATAACAATTCCAAATTAATATTGCTTGAATAAGAAGGATGCGCTTAGCATATTTACGCGAATATATGCTGCTATAATATCTTGCATTAAGGGGTTACAAGGGTTTCTTCGGGTAAAAAACAGCCTTTTTCAACAAAAAGGTGCGCCCGTGTTGGTATGATAACTCCTTACATGATCATCTAAAGTGAAAAAATACGTGTTTTAGTTAAAACCTTAACTTAGAACTTGGACGAAGGGAAAAAACTGAAAATAGGATTAAAATTTCAGTGTAAATTTAAAATTTTTTTCAATCAAAAAATTCTTTTGTTGAAGTTTTTAAGAATTGTGTATAAAATTTCATTAAGATTGGTTGAGTAGTTCTCGAGAAATTTTGCCAACTGACTTCAAAAACACAGTTTCTTGAAAAACGCATTTAAAGACGGCGCACTTAACCTAACTAGCCCCGAGCGCAAAAGTACTCAAGGCTGTATCACCGAAACTATTACTCGGATCAACTTGAAAATTGAGGAAAATATTCTAGAAGGGTTGTAGAATTTAATAAGACAACAAATAAAACGATTTTTTGAAACCGGTAAACCTATGTAACCCCTTAACCACTTTATGATTGAATATAAAAATTTTTAGTTGCTATTTTTTTAACATCAACATTTCATCATAATAAGTTTTCCAAAATGATACCAAAATTCCTCGACCCCATAAACGAGGATTCAAATTCACTACCCAACTTTTTGCACTCCACCTTATTCCAATTTTCCCTTTTTTTACATTTTCCTCACATTTAGTTTTTTTATTTTTGTGAAATCTAATAAAACTTTCGTTATTTGCGCTGCAAATGAAATTGTACCATTATCGCTAAGAAGGAAGCGTGTTTGGCACGGCAGTCATAAATACTTCTAAAGTAGCTCAAATGGGCGCCGCAAACTGCTCTCTTACCTGCAGCACAACTGGCAGCAGCAGCAACAACAACAACAGCGTGAGCAAAGGCAGTGGCAGCAGATCTGAATGCTTTTGCTTAAACAAATTACGATTGCATTTTATTTGCAGAAATAAGCAAAAGTTTTTATTTTTGTAAACTGCAAGTGATGGCATTAAAAGTTCTATGCAGTTTCAGTTTATACTGCCAACCGGTGCTTTGGCGAAGCGTTATACTGTTATATAAACAGGTGGACTATTTCGCTGAACGTGACTTGAACTCACTGGTTTAGAGATTTGCTGTTTTAGCTTTATTATATTACTTTTTAAAAGTTCTGATAAAAGTCGGTGCAAGGTGTGATACAGAAAAGTACTGTAAAGTCATTTATTTTAATAATAGTTTCTGCTTTTGCCTCACAAAAATTGTAAAAAAAAAATTATTTAAATTTTTATCAATCAGATGGCATAGTTGACTGATTTTATTTTAGTACACTTTTACGCAAAAATCAAAGCTTTGGAAATTACCCCAGGCGCTGGTAAAACTTCATATTGAACAAGTAAGGAAGAGTGTAACCGAAATTCCTTCAGGTGCTGGAAATACTTTATTACCGCGATTTCAATCCGTCTCTTCGTCCTGATAATTCACTTCAGCTCTCGGTATCGGATGGGATTCCCGAACGTGTTGTTGTCGATTGTAACAATGCGAGGTAGGCAGTCTGTTTTCTCTCTACTGGGACAAGGCAGTTCTTTTGCCTTTTCCGAAAACTAATAGTTTCGTTTGCAGCTGTAAGTAAGGAACTTGAAATGCCGTCCCACAGTTCTCTTATACCGAGTTGCTGATGAGTGCTTTCAGAGGGCAGGACTGCATGTCGAGTAGAAAATCGTTCGACTGTCTGATCGATCTGGTTGGTGGCTTTTCGATCCGGAGACGACCAGGTAGCTTGATATATTTTCTTATGCTGGTGGTGCAAAAACTTTATCCGTTTATTAACTTCAGCTCTCGGTATCTATCCCATTCCACCCCTGTTGTGGTTGATTGTAACGTTGCTAGGTAGGCAGTCTGTTGTGATTGCAGCTTTCTGACGTCGAACCTTCCTTGTGTTTGTTGATGTGCGTTTTTTGCTGCACATTTCTATCAAGATGCATTTCTATCAAGATAGTGGTCCGATTCGATGTAAGGACCTCGGAGCGTACGCACGTCTAGAACACTGGAGACGTGTCTTCCGTCTATCACAACATGATCGATCTGGTTATTGGCTTTTCGATCCGGAGACAGCCAGGTAGCTTGATGTATTTTCTTGTGCTGGAATCTAGTGCCACAGATATCCATATTTCGGGCCCCGGCGAAGTCGATCAGTCTCAACCCATTTGGATTTTTTTCATCATGGAAGTTAAATTTACCGACCGTTGTGCCAAGTATTGCTTCTTTGCCCACCCTGCGTTAAAGTCGCCAAGCACGATTTTGACATCATGGCGGGGGCAGCTCTCATAGGTGCGTTCCAAGCGCTCATAGAAGACATCTTTCGTCACATCGTCCTTCTCATTCGTCGGGGCGTGGGCGGAAATCAGCGATATGTTGAAGAACCTGGGTGAATGCCAGTACTCGGCGACGGAGTCTCTCTCCTACCACGAATACCAAACCAAATTTGCGCTCCTTTATATGACCACTGTAGTAAATGCCACAAGGACCTACTCGCCTCAGTCCTTGTCCCGTCCATCGCATTTCTTGGACGGCGATGATGTCAGCCTTTATTTTCACGAGGACATCAACCAGCTGGGCAGCGGCACCTTCCCAATTAAGGGACCGGACATTCCAGGTGCATGCCCTAAAATCGTAGTCCTTATTTCGTTTGCCATGGTCGCAATCAAAAGGGGGGTCTCTCATCCGAAGCTGTTTACGCTTTTTCATTGGTATTGTTTTTTAAGTGGCGGGTCCCAAACAAAGCGCACAACATTGTGGATGTTTGGCCTACTCACTTCAGCTTGCCTTCAAATGGATGATCTTAGGCTACCAAGAGGATACTTGGTATAAGACCGGAAGTCGTGAGCTGTGTAAGTCATATGTAAAAGAATTGTTTCTGGCCACTCCCAAGAAAATGGGCCTCAGAGAACTTTCCTCACCTTCGTGAACCTCTACAAATGGTTCCATCCTCCGTACTGTTATGTGGGGAGTCCATTTTTACAGTGTCAGTGGGGGCTGCTTAAGGGTTTTGTCATATAGATCATATCTATCTCTATTAGTTTTGGGTAACAATCATCATTTCAAGATTTCAATAACTACAATAGACTACATACATAGCAAAAATAGTATGTCGGCACACTTTCATTTAAGTTAACATAATTTAACCTAAAACGGCCAAAACTTTTGTGTAGCACTGCCTTGCAATTACTTACCAATTCTGAATGGTTGACATATGTACATACATATATTCAGTAAACGTCAAGTGCCAGAAAGCAATATGATTTTCATAAATTATAACATTACGTTTGTATTACAGAATAAGCGTATTCCGCTTATTATCATATTAGAACACCTAAACAGATAATTTTTGAATTGAATTAAACTTTGTGTCACCACTTAATTGGATCCGTTAATTACAAGTTTATTTTTCGCCCAGCGTCATAGCAATTTGCCAACTGTTGCTAAAGTTTGTGTGCTGGCATTCATTCAACTCACATTATCAGAAATATCAATGCGTTTGCGCAAAACTATACTGAAATACCGTGTGCACACACACCCACACACATATATCTTTTATATACATATGTACATTTGCAGCAGGACAAGCGTTTGCAAAACTTTCTGACCATCAGACCGTGAGGCTGAGCTTTCATTCGACGAACACTTTTCCACTGTTGCATTTGGCGGGAAACATTGTGTGTGCTAGCAATTTTCAAAGTTTGACACATGTACGCAATTTTGCAATTTGTAATTACCGCAATTTTTAACACACCTGTTTCGTAATAAAAGTTTGTTGCAAACAGCGTTAATTAGAAAATCACAGTTCATAACTTTCATGCGAATGCAACTCTTTACTAGTATAGTAGGTATACACAAATATATGTATGTACCTATTAATAAGCATTTATTTACGTGTTTATGATTTTTCATGAATTTAAAAAAGTTGTATACATTTTGTGCAACTGAACATATATATATGATAGTTGGTAAAATAAAAGATCATTAAAGAGTTGATAAACAAGTCAACTAACTATCTAACATCACAAGAAGCAGGAAAAGTGTCAAAGTGTTGTACCTTACTAAACAGGAGACCACACAATAACGCAAAATATTTTAGACCTATAAGCCTCGCCCTCTTCATATTGAAGGGACTATAAAGGCTAATGGACTTACGCAGAAGATGTATCCTAGGGAAGACCTTATCGCATGAGCAGTATTCATACTTATACATAAAGGGTCGATCCACCGAAACCGCCATATTCCAAGTAATTATAAATGTAATTAAAAAGTTACCACACACAAGCAATACACAATTACAGCCTTTCTTGACATAGAAGAAGTTTTTAATAATATATTGCTAATAATTATTGATCATGACTTGACATACAGATCGACACGAACGATGCTTATGAACCGAATGATTGTAGCATCAAAAAAGATCAGCTACACGATCAAGCTACGTAAGCAGATGCGCTTCTCAAGGAGGTCTTCCTCCCACTTTTATGAGTTGTTGCGCCGAGTGGAACAATTTAATGGAGAAGGAGTAAAAGCAGTAGCATATGCAGATGATTTAGTGTTGAGATATCGGGAATGTTTTCTTCCGCAAGCAGTGAGCTTATAAAAAGAGTCCAACAAGGCTGGCCTTGTTTACGTCACTTATTAATTTCACCGTGGTCAACAATTACAGGATAACTTTAAGGACTTTAGCTCAAAGCAATTGGAAACAGTAACCAACTGCAAGATAATAAAGCAAATATGGCCGAAGTATGATAAAACTAGAACTAGGACGAGGAATAATATTTATAGACTTAGAGCTACTATAACAAGGTACTGGCATTTTGGAGATTAGAACTTAATTGACAAATGGCTGCTAACCATTTATTGAGAAAACGGCACTTAGTTTTGGAAAAACAATATGTGGTATGTATGTAAGTATGTTTTGTCTATAATTTTTAATACACATAGGTTTAAACTTGATAAATATATGTATGTTTGTTTCGCTTATAATTTCAAAAACACAACCGTACCCTTTTACTGTTTTTATATTTTTTAATTTTTATTTTCCATTTAAATTTTCTGAAATTAATTATTTTTATTAAAAATATTATTATAATTTTTTATCTGTTGCTACAGAGTACAATAGTTTTGTTCACCTAACTGTTGTACGTATCACCTAAAACTAATCGAGACAGATATAGGGTTATGTATATATAAATGATCAAGATGACGAGAAAAGTTGAAATCCGGGTGATTGTCTGCTTGTCCGTCCATCCGTAACTTGACTTAAAAGATTGAGATATCTTGATGAAACTTGGTATGCGGGTTCCGTAGTACAAAAAACGTACGGTACAAGCGCAAGTTAATTTGTTTGCTGTGATCCTCTTGCGTATTGTTCTTAAAAATCTGTCGCACAACTTATTAATAACTAAAAAAAAACGGGAACTACAAATTGTACATATTTTATGAAAGTTTTTCCGTTTATCAGAGGTAATTTGAACAGTGTCCAGTCTTTGGAAGGTACTCATGTCCGGTTATAGGAATTGGTTTTGTGAAAAAATGTTTATGAAAAAGTTGTGGTCATGAAGCTTGTCCAGTTATGAGAGATACCCGACTATAAGAACTGTCCGTAATCAATCGTTAAGTCAATCTATAAATTAAAAAAGAACAGCTATGTACATCAGTACTTAAAATACCAACTGAATTTCCGATAACACTCTTTTCTAGAACTATTGAAAGTTAGTAATATACAGAAGAGTTAGGAGCTGATACTATTTGGATTTAAGTTTCTATATGATATATGTGTGTACTTATATACCATTGAGTAAACCAGAAGAAAAGTGGAAAATTAAACATGGTAGATATCAATTAATTACTCTGATTATTCGGTTATCATATTTGATATATTAAGTTCTCCTCTGTGAGTATGTATGTATATACCTAGAACTGTGTAAACCTGAAGATAAGCCAAAAATTGTACATGTCCTGACATTAATTATTATTTTATAACAATAATTTTATGGATTAATTATTTATTCTATTTATGCTTATAAATTGAGACCAAAATCATTGTTAAGACAACAGCTCTAACAATGAAATGCAGGCACTCCGAAGAAGTTTGATTTATCACAGATTTTGCCTCGCTTGGTCCTTTCCTATGTATTCTTTGTTTATATATGTCCATTTGTTACATGAAATACCAGTGCACAATGTGCATACAGATAAGATGTGATATATTAGACCCACATACTCAAGAATGTCTAATACACTGAAGCAATATTCGTGACAATATGTTGAAGTTACATCGGAACTGGAACAGAACTTTGTAAAAATATTAATGGGGTATAGCGCCCGCTACTTTAGAACAATGTAAAAATTGAGCAGTTCAACTGGTGGCCACAAGTTATGACAAGAAATATAATCGCGGAAGGGAGCAGAAGGCATTTAATTTACATAAATTTCCTACTCTACAAATGCAGTAGACCTCTCTGTGCCCAAAAAATAAGGTGACATTTGAATTTAAACTGCGCGCGTCGATGGATTTGGAGAATTATTTTTTTTTTAGGTTGGTAGTACTGTCAGTCACATTTTTGTCAAATTTCATGTCAAAATATTCATTAGTGTTTGAGATACGTGTCGTTTTGTGAGCTGCTAAAAGTGAGTTTTTCGTTTTTTGCGATAAAATGAGGCTATGTCTAAAAAAAATGTTTACATACCTGTCCAGGGCGACCATCAACGATAATGAAGATATCGAAAAATTACCATTTTGAAAGATGCTTTGGGCCTCAAGCACGTTTCCGAAAACATTTGAAAAATCGCGTTGAAGTGTGAACGACTACCAATCATGAAACGATTTTGCTTACAACAAAAAAATCTCGCTCGCTCAAAAATCAAAGTCATGTTCATTGGTTTCGTAATGACCCCAACCGTTTCAACAAGGATATTAACGCGTTGCATCCGCCTATTTTTGGAAAATTCTTTTTTTAATGCTTATGCAATTTTATCACTCAATGAAAATAAAAACCGTTATTATGAATTTTTTTATACGACAAGCCGCAGCGAAGACGAAACTGAAGGCCAACCGGGAAAAGAAGATTGGTGTCATATAATCCTATTTTTTTTGGAAGAATAAATAAAGAATTTTCAAAATAAACACAATGTCACCTTATTTTTTGGGCACAGAATAAATATCGTGGTAAAAGGAAAGAGATTTTCTAAGTATCCTCTAGCCACGTACAACATTAAAAATATTAATTTGGTATATTTTTGATTTAATAAAAATACATTTTTGTGCTTTAATACAAAATTTAGCAAACATATGAGGTATAATATAACATACTCTTAATTGATATCTACAATCGAAAATATAATTTTGTAGACATCCCTGCGGCTTAATTAAACATTCTTGGTATACAAATTGTTTGCTCAATTTTTGTTGTGGTACCAATTGATTCTGACAAAACGCTGTTGGTTGTAGTTTTTGGTGATTCCTTTTATACCGTTCGTACTTAATTCAGTGCGAGCGATAAAAGTTATCACAGATATATCCGATAACAAATATTATCTCTACGTTGTAGTATGATAATTTTTCGAAGAATGTAATGCCAAAAATGTACTTATTATTTGCTTGATATTTATATCACGTTTATATCCATGTACATGTGTACTCCTACGATATAACATATGTATATATGAAAGTGTTTACACAATTTTTGAATGTAAGGCGCTTTGCACTTTGCACAAAGCTGTTGGTGGCAAGTGATAAGATATTCGATTTCAATTCAATAACTTCGAAAATACATATGCTTACATACAATATATATATATGTAGATATATCACAAAAAAACATGTCTACATATCTATGAAAAAAAGGAAAAAACATATACAATAACAAGCATAATGACGGAATATAGACTAATGTAGATACATACTATATATACTGCAGCTAAGCGCTTTGAAAACTAGCAGCTTATTAGTCGTGCTCGCTTTCAACACATTCTTCTTGCTGTTTTTCCGCATTTACTTTATTTATTCTTTTCGTGGGTAAATTTTCGGAAACTCAGATAAATTGATATGTGCTTAAAGCTCATTTGGTTTTCATTATTTCGCACCTATATTTTTGTTGGATAGAATTAAAAATAACAAGTAAGGCCGGGCTAAGTTCGGGTATAACCGAATATTTTATACTCAACTTGCTAGTATTAAAGACGGGGTAATATTTTCAGGAACATAAAAATTGTTACTTATATGGGGTGTAGGACAAATTTTCAACCGATTTTATTCATTCTAAGCACAAATATGCACCGTTATAACACGCTTTCTCAATTTTATTAAGATAACTCACATATTGGCGTATATATGCATTATAAACGCAGGCGGAAATGCGAAATCTTTATATTAGGTACATATATGGGAACTAGGGGAAGTTTTGACCCTATTCAACACATTTTTAACAAACAGGAAAAGATTTTCTCCAAATTTCAGTTATGTATCTCACACACTGACCGATATTTTCGGTAAAAAGTCAACTATAAGCACCGGGGTACGCAAAATTCAGCACCTATTAGGTTAAAGAGTTTTGGTTCGATTTGAACAATTTGTGGGCATAAGGTTACACACTTCAAAAGCACTTTTCGTGCAAAGTTTTATCTGGTTATGGTAATTGCTTCTTGAATTGCAGAACGGAAAGTGATAGAATCAAATGAAAATTAAAATTGTGCTATATATGAAGTAGAACTGACTACAACATTTCGATCATTTTCACGCCGTAATATAGAACTGTCAAAGGAATGTTATATCTTGTCGCGAAAATCCCAAGATGTGTGATTTCAAGTGAAGGAGGAATGTACCACGTCCATTGTTCAATTTTGCCACCGGCTCCTTTAAAGCCCTCTTATAGCAGCTCGGTGGAACAATTTAATGTCTCTGGCAAATTTAGTTATTGGTTTATCGCGTTTTTAGTAGTTTTAAATAGTACCGTTATATCGAGAGTAGATTGGGTTATCATTCGACTGCATTCAAACATATTGGTGTGAATTTTTATAGACATTTGTCTGCGCAAATCTGCTTATTGTAGCTTTAGAGATTTAGGATATATGTACATTAAGCTTATTTATCTATTAGAAGACGGCAACGCCCACTTTTTCGCATTTTTTAGCTCACAGATGCCCCTTGCTACTACGATTGATGAAAATTTGAGCATAACGATTTAAAAATATTTGCCGTTACCCAGCATTAAACATCGATATACATATACGCTGAAGCAAAGCTTTGACGATAATCTTACTAAGCTTTAAGCCGTTTGTCGCTAATGCAAATTGACTTTTAGAATTATTTATCTTTTAAAATAGATGTTAATAAATTTTATAATAATAATTATGGGACACTTGTCTTCGATAGAATTGAAGACTAATTTCAAAAAAGGATTCAACAATGAACAATAATAAACATAAACAATTGGCGTGTTTTCCATAACAAGAAGAATAAGAACAATAAGTATTCTCGCTGTCTTAATTTTACTCGTTATATTATCATATCTTGCATTCTTAATAAGTAATCTACAAAAAATTAATTTTAAGAAAATTCAAATGTGCGCAATAATTAACCGATTAATAACTTACAAATAACCGATTTTTTTATATTTAAACAGATTCTAAATATATTGCAATTTACCAAAAAATGTCAATTATTATAAATCTTATTAAAAATTTCAAACTTTAAACATCGTTTCTAATTTCAGAGCCACTAGTGTATATTTTAAACTATTTTAAGGATTAAGAAAATATATTTTTGCAGGAAAATGTGTATAAATTTTTGAGTAATCCATACAATATAATTTTTTTTGTATAAATCTACCAAAATTAATCCTAGAACTTTTATTGAGAAATTCCTATTTTTATAATTGTTGAACTTATTATAGATATTATGGATATTATGTGCAAAAACGTCAATTTTTCATACAAAAACAACTAAAATAAAGTATAAGTTAAGTATAAGTGTATAAGTATTACAATATTGTGGTTTCATATTCATATTTTATTTTTAATTAAATTATTTAACATTCCAAGAAAATTTTAGTTTAAAAGAAACCTGTTTACATAACTATATAAGTCTCATGAAAAATGGTATGCAAGCAGACATAAACACAACAAGTATAGTACTAAGCAACCAAACGTAAAATCTTACCAAAATAGTAAACAACAGAAGCACAGCTGTTTGCACCAAATAATTAATAATAGCAAATACGTTCTCATATAGAACAAAATGTATGCGAGCGTAGATATTTGTAATAACATGTCACTCATACGTCCTGTATTCCACACGCGCACATACTTAATGAGTGCACTAACAAACCGCTAAATGCAACGACATGCATGTATACATTTAAAGCGACGCAGACAAACGACTCACCTCGCACTTGACTGGCAATAGCTCGATGATCCATTACGCCTGTGTGTAGACTCGGTTGGTGGTGAGCTGGTTGGGCAACTACAAGTACCTGGGTTGAATGAATGCAGTACAGCCGGCAAGCAAAACGCTGATCGAGAACTGAATTGAACTAAATACAATCGAATAAGGAGCGTTGGGTAGCAGGGGTGGATGTGCTGGAATTCAGTTGGATAGGTGCAGGTAAAGCGGCGAAAACTATGACTCACATTGAGTGTTTTGCGCTGCTTCGTACACACCTTACACAACAAATCACAGTTAGCTCTTTACACACCTACAAATATTTGCATGTATGCATGTATGTATGTATATATAAATGTTTTCGATTTTGTATTATTGAATACGTTTAGCATAAAAGAATTTACGCTGCTTATTTGTGGTCAATTTATTTTTGTTTTTGTTGTTTCTTAGCTAATTGTTTGTTTTCATTGCAATGTTTCTTCTTTTCGGCTGAAATGGACGGTTAGCTACGGCGTGGCGCTCAGGTTATTTTAATAGCCAGTCGCTGTGAATCTTTCACTAAAGTAAACCGTGAACTTCTGTGTGTGTAAATGAAATAAATTCAGTAAAGGCGCTTTGAAGACGTAGAGTAAACGTACACATACCCACAGACGCAAATACAGAGCACAAAAAATACCGCGAAATCGAAATTCGTAGGCGTATATGAGTATATGTATATAGTATATATAAGTATATAGTTATGCAAATATACAGAAAAGCATTTGATGACTTCAGTTCTTATTGCCTTGTAATAGTTGTAGAACCAATAATACGAAGAACTCAATTCGCACTACAATTAATTGAATATAAATCATTGTATTCTTGTTGCTCTCACCTACACATATGCATGCAAAGATGTGTGTGTTTGTGTATGTTCGCCCCCTAAAGTAATTGGGGCATGCAGAAAACGGGCAGTGTCAGTGACATAAGAAAGCGAAATGTGCGAAGAACAGCACTGTTGTATAATAAAATTGTATATTCCAAGAACAGCCACTATTTTCTCACAAATATTGTTGCCAGTAGTAAGTGTTGTTTTAGTAGCCACATTTAATTGCTGGGAATATGCGGCTGTTGACCCAGTAATTCTAGCACTTATCGGCCACCAGCACCTTAGTGGTGAAGACATTTTAAATTTTTTGCTTTAAATAAATAGAAATACTTCGAAAGTGATCTAGTTATTGAACGAAGGATTTTTTTAATTACTTAATTTATTTTTCTAATCCAATAAATGGCGAAAATTTTACCAAAAAACGAAATATTTTGTTCAAAATCTGAAAAAAATGTAAACCTTAAATTGTTTTCCTTTGTTCGAAGAAGAGCTTTATAAATAAACTAACGGAATATTATTGGTTTTTTAATTTTAAATGAACCAATAATAAGTTATGCTGACCACGGCATGATGCACTTTTTTGTGAAACACCTAGGGAGATGAGGTCTCAACGGCTGAGTTTTAAACATGTTTTATAACAAAATTTCAGGAGTCATTGTTCAAATATGTACCTTTGAAATGCCATATTATATTTTTGAAATATATGATTATTTATATTATAAAAAAAATGGTAAAAATACCTTTTTTTGTACCTTTGAAACCCACCTTACCCCTCATTGTAAAATTTTAGTTTAATATATCAATTACTGAGGAACTAGTTCGCGTATATAGAGGCGAACGGACGGGCATACGGAAATTGATAATTCGACTTAGCTGGTAATATATATCTATTTTATAGGGTCTCCAACATTTCCTTCTGGATGTTACAAAAGTCATGCATACTAAATATAGCCTTTTTAGGGTTTGGCTATAATCGCATTAGCGGTGTCTACGCTCGTAAAGAAGAGGGTTTAAAAACTTATGACTACTCGATTATAACAAAATATTTTTTCGATGACTTGATATTTTTGTCCATTTAGGTTAAAACTAAAACTTTTTCTAAACATAAAAAAAAACAAATTTAATGTAATGACTTTTTAATTAAATATTTAATATCTCTGCACTCAATAACAGGAGGCCCCTTAAGTCACTTTCTACGAAAAGTTTTTTTTCTTATTTGAAAATCCAAGCGACATCAGAGTATCATATTGGGCTGATACTTATGTAGAAATGTTCTATTATGCAGAGGTTGTGATAAAGTAGTTTCACAGATCCGTGCATATAACCTCATAATAACTGTTTTTCTGGTGTAAAGGCCACTAGGCTCTCACCAATTCTGTGAATATAGATCAAGAGCAAAAACTCTTTAATAATTTGCTGGATTTAATGAAATTCCTACGATTTTTTCCGGCTGCTCAGGTTCTTTTATATTATGTTGATTTCCACATGTCAATTCTGTGTGTGTTTTTGCAGTGCTTTATTTACGACGAAATTGTGTGTTTCTAATGGAATCTCGACTATCGAATTTTTGAAAATGTTGCAGAAGTGTTTTGGGGCGTCTATTTTGTCACGGACACAAGTATTTGAGTAGCACTAAGCATTCGGTGAAGGCCGCGATGCCAGCGAAAATTCCTCATGCGAAACGTTCATCCAAATTGTATTAAATACGATAACATCGGAAAGATTAAGGAAACAGTGCTTGAAATTTGTCGTGTTGGCATCAGAGCGAAAGCGGAGGATTGCAGCATCTCTTTATAGATCGACAAATTTTGGTTAATGTTTTGGGTATGAAGCAAAAAAAAGCGTCTAATAGATGTCCAGCTGAGAGTCCTACATATGAATCTGAAGTAAAAACCACCCAAATGTCTAGCAAATGACGCTACAAAAATGAGGCGAAGTACTAACTAAAACTGGAAGCACTGAAGGGCAGGCAAGCCGAGACTTACCACAAGTGTATGGAAAATTGGAATAAGCGCTGGCATGCTTGGTGCAAGAACGCATTTTGAAAGATTTGTATTAAAATAAAAACGCAACACTCTTTTGACAAGCCCGTTTCAAATATGATAAAATAGTATTATTATATGCAACAAGAAGAAGATTTGTGCCATAAAAGAAAAAATAGAAAATTTAAAAAAAATTTTCATGGCGTCACATATGAATATGTTTTCTTATAATTATTATTTAATCACATTATTTACATTTGTATTGCATATGTGCATTTAAACACTTGTCCGCTGCACGCTGTTAAATAACAAGCGCATTGATTTTATGAAATATTGAGCAAAAACAAGACACCAACGCCGTTGAAATAATACACGCTAGCATATAACATTTATGTACATTTATGTTAAACATACACATATATATATATTTGCGTTATATGCAAGCAATCAATGCAGTAGAACTTTTGCAATGGCGAACTTGTGTGTGCGGCAAGAGTTCATTGAATGGCATGCAGAGAAGGTCACCTAACGGTAAACTGAAGAAGAAGGTGGCTATAGCGTCTGGCAACAGTGGCTAGAGTGGCGGTGATGCTGCATTGGCTATTGTCAGCACGGACGCACAATGGTTGCAATACCGCTATGAAGGTGGCATGCCACGAAGCCACGCAGTGGCGGATGACGTTATTACGTGACGAAGGACGTGCTCTAATTTCTGCTGAATACACTAATTTTGCTTTCATTCTTATTATATGTATATGCATATATATACGTTGTTTTGCCATCTATCAATTATAAAGTTTTGCGGCGTTGAGAAGGAAAGCAATAGCGGCAGAAAAGGAATTTCAGTTGCAATACATATGTACCTATATATCCTCAACTAAAATGCAAAATAACATAACATCACTTTTCATAAGTTTACAGACATAGAAAAAACGAAAGAAACCAATAATATTGAAACAAGTTTGAGTTTTGTTTATAAAATGGTTATATTTGTCAGCGGATGCCGACAATTTTATGCCACATAGGGCTAATATGATGTAGTGAATCGTAAGCAATAAAAAACTCGATTGTTGTGCATTTTAAGTGACGTCTTTATATGTATATGCATCTATACTTTGTTTGAAAGTTACGTGCGCGCACTATTAAGTTCAAAAACGCGCATATTTACTTATATACGTACATATATATTTTAGTATATAAGCGCTAACAATGCTATATGCGCATCTACAATTCAGCCTTATTTTACCAGCTAACTGTTTCTAGTATAAAACCACTTAAACGCCGCCACTGTCAAAAACAAAAAGCAAAATATTAGCGGCCGGCGCACCTGCCCGCCGCTGTCAAAATCTAGCCAAAATTCATCAAAATCATTAGGTAAATAAATTTTAAAATTTCCTCATTTTATTTTCAGCACAAAAATTTACGCGTTTGCCAAAATTTCGCAACAAAAAAATTTAATTTTTCAAAACACAACATTTTTGAAACCCAAAATTTAAAATTTTCAAACCACAATATTTCGAAAACCCAATTTGTTTGACCGACCAACCACGTAAACAATTATTTAATGCGCCTGTGGTTATGTGTTTGCGTTTATTATTTTGCATTTGTGGTTCACAGCGCTTACACTTAGCGACCGTTTGTTGAAATATTTGTATTTTGAAAATTCACAATACTTCACATTTGAATTTTTACAAAAGAGTGGTGAGTCACTTTTGTTTCAGTTAATTTTTCGCCACACTTTATCGTGTTGTTATTATTGCTTTTATTGCATCACTATGTTGTGTTAGCATAACCGTTACGTTTGAATTAGCACCGTTTTGTGAGATCGGGGAGAAAATGCGACAAAAGCTGTTTGTTAAAATTGGATAATAAACGCTATGTCGAACTATGTCGTTAACCAGATAGCGGGATAAGTAGAGAGATAGAGAATTTTTCGAAAAAAAAGTTAAGTTATTTTGAAAATTTAGCTCAGTATTGTTAGGCTTTGATTTTGCTGCTCCGCTTTAGTCGTGTTGTCGAACGCGATGTCTTTCAAACACTGAAGCGTAAATGTGCAAGTGAAAAGCGTTCTTAGTAGCCGTTGCTTTCGTTCGTTGTGTTGGTGGTGGTTAGTCGTCGTCGTCGTCGTAGACGCATTCGTCAGTGCGTCGCCTCACGCTTTTTGTTCACATCTTCCAATCATTTCATTCATAGTAGTGACATCCATATAGCCATATTTACGATTCGCTTTCGTTTTCGCAATTTTTTGCATTTTGCATTTTGTTATTTTGACATTTTCATATTTCTCGCTGGTTCGCAATTTGGTTTTCGTAAATTTTTTGTGTACAAAAATTTGTACATATGTATAACGGTATCTATGTATAGTATAGTATACTATGCATCTGCGTTAACACCCCCAAAAAGACATATGTACATACGTATATGGTATATATATACATAAAGGTGGGTATAAAAAATCGAAAATTTTTTTCGTTTGATACTCTGACAAATAGGTTTCTAGACACCTCTAAAGTATCTCGAAGTATGTGCTCTTAATTGTAACGGCTTAAAGCTATTTTATTTTTTCTTATAATTGGAAGACATCGCTCTAGCCGGCAAAAACAGCCCTGTTCAAAACTTTCGCTGATATTGAAGTGGCAGCTGGCCAAAATTGGCCTAAAAATCAATGAGCTAAAACTAAATATAATATGATGTGCAGAAAAAAACAAAGCAGCGCCAAGACTGAAAATTGACCAATATGCAATTGAAGCTGTAAAAGCCTTTACTGAACTGGGATTCGGGCTCAGTAGCGATAACTCAACAAGACTAAGTAACGTTGATAGAATACAAGCCGCTAATAGGTTATCCGATTGCTGCTCAAATCAAAACTACTAAATTGGCATTGTAAGCTGGCCCTTGGAAAATGGATCCATGTGTAGAAATTCACGCATGTGAGAAGAGTTCTCTGAACGCCATTCACTTGGGAGTGGTCAGTCACGATTCTTTTGCATTTGGCTCAAGCAGCTTACTACTTCCGGTCTTAGATCAAGTATCCTCTGGGTAGCCAAAGAATCAACTGTTTGAAGACAAGATAAAGTGAAAAGGCGAAACATACCTCAACAGAGTTGTGCGCTGGGTTTGGGATCCGCCACGTAAAAAAAACCCAATGAATAGGACAAAACGGCTTCGGATGAGAGGATTAAGGATTCAGCTTTGAAATTGAACGCGGAATAACTCTTGCCAACAGGTGGTACATCGCACTCAGTAGCCAGTTGAGAAGTAAAGTCCTTTATCGACGAACAAAGACTAAATTCTGTAAGTTATCCCCGTCCTGCTGTTCGAGATATACGACGACATTGACATATAGTAGTTCAGCGAATTAAGAGACAGCGGCTACGCTGGCTAGTTCATGTCGTCCGAATGGAAGAAAACACTCAAGCTCTGCGTTTTTTGGCGCAGTACACGCCGGGAGAAGTAGAGAGAGAGAGAGAGGAAAACCTCCACTCACAATACCAAACTTAAATGGATTAATGAGCTCTCTACAAATGTGTTCTTAGAGGTGTCTAAAAATAAAAAAAAAAATTCATTTCTTTCACACCCTAATGTGCACACACATTTACAACCTTTTCTGCTCCAATTTATATACATACATACATATAGAGTATTTTCTTGTCTCCTCTTTCTATTGCATGCACGTTATTATCATTTGACAAACATACAGCACCTTTGCAGTATTTGTCGCTAAGTGCATATTCTACTCACACACACACACATTTGCTTACCATATGACATAGTGTAGGCTGATAAATTAATATTATTTATCATATTTATTTTCCCTTCTTTTTCTTTCATTTCTATATTTCGCTTTTCATTTTAATTATCATTTCACTTTGTTGTTGCGTTCTTTGTTTTTGTTGCGCTGTTCTAATCAGTTCATTTCCATTCTCAACTGTTCAATAGTATTACAATTTTTCACCACATAGCATTCCAGTTGCTCTCAAACGCCGTGGCATACTCATGCCTGGAAATAGTGCATGTGGTCTCGCTTATTGTGCTCGTTTGAAAAAATTCTCCGTACACGTGATTTCATTGTTTTGGTTTTCATACAAGTACGTGTGTGAGCCGCGTAATCGACCTCTGAGCATTCGTTGTGTCGGTTGCCACATTCGTATGTGTAAGTAGATACGTATATGTAGATATGTATTCATAATTTGGTTAGCAGAAATGCTGGCAACCACCGAACTCCCTGATATTTGTTTGTTTGCGCACATGTGGGTTGATTTGTTTTTCATTATTTCCTTTTCTTTGTTTAAGTTTTGCCATCTCACTCCCCTTGGTCGTGGGCGTCTTTAATTTTTGTTCAAGCTGTCTTCACAGCATTTTATTGGACTGAGTATTAAGTTTCATTTTATGATTCGATTTCGGCAATAATTTTCTAACACACACTTGTAGACATCCATTGCCGCTATTCAGAAATTTTCCACATGCAGGCAAGGGAAAAATCCTTAGCAAATATATTTGTATATAAGTACATATACTTATGTATATTGAAGTCATTATTCGAGGAAATAATAACAAAAGCGATTGAAAGTTTTAGGCACCCCTGTCGCCCTGCTTGCTAATCACATAAACTTATGTGGGTAGTAAATAAAACACATGTAGTTACTTAAAAAGTAGATTATCGTCTAGTGAATCAATAACAAATATATTAAATCCAAATAAATCAAATTATTGATTCTATTATCATTAAAAATTTCTCTTCTCTCTTTGAAATGATTGAAAGTGGTAAAGATGGTCATAGGAGAAATGTAAAGATCAATCACTAACTAAGCAACAAAACTTGAATGTAATATATTATAGAACATAAGCAAGTAAGAGAAAGGAGTGGTTTTTGAATTTTTAATTTTTTTATCGATGGTATTATTGCGTTTTTGGCTTTAAACTAGGTCATCTTCGTGGCTCGATGCGATGGTGCACAATCATCGTGTAAAATCCATGAATTTTTCTTCCACAATTCTGGCCGTTTTCGACGGATGTGTTCCCGCAAACGCCTCAATAATGCCAACTACAACTCTTTATTGACCGTCTGTCGCTCCGAAAGAAATTCATGATGCATCAAACCACGAATATCGAAAAAAACAATGAGCATTACCTTGATTTTTGAGCGGCTTTGGCGTGTTCCTTTTGGTTTCGACTCGTTTTTTTCCCCTCCGTCCACATAATTGTTAACTTGTTTGCACATTAAACTCATAAACCCATGTCTCACCGGCAGCTATAATCATCTCTTTGAATATGGGAACGGAATTCGGACGATCAAGTATGTCGAAACAGAAAAAAATTCAGCTTTATTGGAACGAGTCCAGCAAGAACACGTTTCATACCCAAAATATCCACAAAAATCATTCGAACGGTTTGGCGAAGGATCTCTCTTGCCTTCTCTCCTACACTTCCTTGATGATTTTCAAGCACCATGTTTTTCACTTTTTAATATTTTCATCAGTTGAAGAGTTTGAAGGTCGTCCATCAACGATCTCTCGACCGTCTTTGAAGGCTTTGTACCATTCGTACACACAATTCAACCAAAGAGCCGCAACTATGAGTTCTTTAACTGATTATAAAATATATCCTCTGATTTTCTTTTATTTAGACTAACTTTAATAGGACACAACAACCAAGTAAATATGACAAGTTTCACTATCATGCCCTACGTATCGTTAATTCATCTACAAGTTTTAAACCGGCAAAGAATAAGAAATATGGACACCATTGTCTCCTGCGCCGGGATCCAAAATATATTTTCTTAAGCAGTTGTGAATTTTAAAAAATCTAATAAGTTTTTAAGGTGCTCTGAAGTATAATTTTGTTCACAATAAGCGACTCGTTTTGGGAAGCCGCCATTTTGTCAAAAACCAAAATTTGACTGGACATTCGATTATTCCTTCTATTGTAGTAATATTTTTTTTAATTTTTGGTTTTAATCCCTTAATTAACTTGAATAACTTCCTCACCGTGAGACCTCATTTTCTTCTTCAAACAAAAAAAAAAAAAAAAAATCACGGAAATACACGATTTTTCAGACTTGCAATCTGAGCTCTTAATTCGAGGGCCATGCTGTGTTCTTGATAATTTTTTTCATCAAAATTCACTAATTTATAGTTCTAGTTAAAATTTGAAATAAAATAAAAGGTCTCTTGATTTTCTTCCTAAATAAAATATTCCAAATGTAGCAAACATTTATTTGTGAGTTTAAATATATCAACCAGTATTTATTTATTGCAAAGAGTTACCAATAAAATCTCAATACTAAAAAAACTATTGTACTCAATTCAACTTTATTCCGGAGTATAAAAAGTTATATATTGTTTTATTGTACATATATTTATATTTGGTTTCATTTCACATCGAATCACCCTGTTAGGAACAAGCCCCTTATAACATATTATATATATATAAAGTGTTGCATGTGCAAACATTAACATATTTATATAATATATATATATCTACAATCTCGTATTTTACTTCACTCACACATACAAAATATTTGAGAACAACTTCCAATGACCTTGTTGTAGCTACATACCCACAGCGCAATTAAACGACGACCGCAAAAATTCGAACAGCGCAACCAGCAACATGGTCAACAGCGAACTTTGTGGGTTTACCTCCCACTCCGACGCATCAGTCACTTACAGACATACTTATATCATATTGCTGTTGGAGAGTAAAAGCGGCAAAGTGAAATCATATTCCAACACAACAAAAACAAAGCAAAGTGAAAGCATGTGGAGAGCGAAAAACAACAAAGAGAGTAGGAGGCGCTTGGAGAGAATTTAGTGTACAAGAGAGTTAAAATTCTGTTTGAAAACTTGCATTTCGGGGATGTTGATATGTGTGCGCAGGCGCCTTACAAATCTAACAACATGTGGTCGTTGAATGGAAGAGACAAAAAGCAATAAAAATATATACAAATGAAAACAGAATGCAAAGTGAAAACAAGTCGTTGGAAAAGTGCAGCGCTTATGCAACAGTTGCAACATGACAACGAGCAAACGCTGGCAAGTTTTGCAACTAAATGCCAAGAAAAACACATTTGAAACAAACATTTCAATTAACCAAAGCCAATGGCCGACAAGGCACTTAATATGCGTAAAATTACATGCATGCGCCCATACAAACAAGTTGTACTAAGCTAGCGGATTTTGCGGGTAATCAGCTAGAGGCCAGCGCCATGGCTTGGCTTAATTACTCGAATTGCAGGCATAAAGTATTAATCTCAAACTGCGACAAGCTTAACAGAAACCTAATGAGCCATGTGCTTTAAATGGCTGAAACTTAAGTGAACAGACGCAATTGCAGAGAATAAAATCAAAGTCAAAGTTAAGTGATGCGCTCATTAAAATTCATTTCATGCTCTTATCACGCTAATTCACAAGCACACACCACGCTTACGAGCTTGCCAAAAGCACGAGCTTAAGTTCAATGCAATGCCAACAAAAGCCTGTGGGCATAGTTGTGCAGCAAAGTAACTGTGAATATAGTAGTAATCGGGCGGAGTAGTCATGAATGCATGCGACAAACAAATATGCGCCAGCAAACAAAGTTGGGCCATAAAAATCAGCCAACTAGATTTTTGTCCCGAGTTGTTGGCCGATAAAACGGGCAGCCAACAAAGTAATAAGGCAATGTCCAGTAAAAGACACGTGTAGCAATTTTGGGCACTCGAGTCGTGGTAACACATTTGTGTGGAGTCGTAAAAAGGTCGAAAGAGTTTCTTTGTCACTGTATTAAAATTATCTTATATCAAATACATTTTTACTAAATTTTTTATACAAAAAAATTAAAAATTTACACCAAAAATAAAAGCTTTAACAAATTATTTTAAAATTACGCATCGAATTGTTAATAAAATGTTTTTTTTTAATGTTTTTACAAAAATTCAATTTTTCTCATTTGTTACTCGCAGCACCCTTTAAATTACCCTTACGTTGAACTCAGTAGCAAATCTAGATAACCCTTGCGCTAACTCTAACCGCTTTGTCTGCGTGCCGATACTAAACACCCGAAGTCACGTGTCGCCATCACATAAAACTGGCACATAAAAAACACGTTCTAATGTCCTTTGTTCCATTGTAAGCAGTCTGTCGTGGCGTATACGTAACCAAACGTTTTATGCGTGATTTCATAAATGGTGAGAGCGTTTGCAATAATGCAAATCACTCCCTTGTTAGTATTTTATTTGCACTGCTGCTGCTGCTGCTCGTGTTTGCGAATAAATTTGTGGCAACAATCTTTTCTGGGCAACACATAAATCTCTGTCGTTCAGTGGGTTAATACGCATGTTTGCTGTGAATTTATTTTGGTACGCAGTTGCCTTAAAACAAGTTTATAAGTATGCGCGTATATTTCGTGAGCTTGCTTCACGCAGTCATGGAGCGAACTTTATTTTACTAATATTACATGTACGACATAACAATAATTTATGTATGTCACAGACATTTGCATACTCTTTATGTTTACAATTGACAATTTGGTTGAGTTAATTAGGTATTTTCGTGCCAATAAGTACAAATTTGAGAATATCGACTTACTATTAGCCATGCATTTTCTCACAACATAACTTTTATTTGAGAAATGACGTTAGGGCGTTGACCAACTGACGGTACTCAATGAGATTCCTTTGGCGTTCAATTATTTTAAGGGATTACATGGGTTTAAGGTTTTCAAAAAATCGAATTTTTTTATTGTCTTATTAAATTATGTAAAACATCTCTAGAATATTGTCATAAATTTCCGGGTTGATCCGAGTAATAGTTTAGGAGATGCAGCCTTGAGAATTTGTGTGCTGCAGGCTAGCAAGGCTAAGTGCGCCGTCTTTAAATGCGTTTTTCTCGAAACTGTGTTTTTGAAGTCGGTTGGCAAGTTTTCGCGAGAACTACTCAACCAATCTTCTTAAAATTTTATACAGGTCTATGAGATACAATTCTTAAAGACTTGGATGAAGGATTTTTTTTTGATAACAACTATTTGAAAATAAAAATTTTCACTGAAACTTTAATCTTTTGTAAAAATGTCTGCCAAAAATCCAATTTTCAGTTTTTCTTTCTTCTTTCGAGTTCTAAGTTAAGATTTTAACTAAAACATAAATTTTTTCACTTTAGATGATCCTGTAAGGAGTTATCCTGCTAACGCGCGCGCTTCTTTTTTCCGAGAAGTCACTAGAAATGGCTATGCAATGGTCGAGTTTAAGATATTTTTTTCCAAAAATTTCAGAATTTCTTTGTTAAAAGTGTATGCTTGTAACAATTAAATTCTAGTAAAATATTTAATTTTTATATGAGAAAAAATTGTTGAAAAGAGCCTGCTTTTTACTTGAGGAAACCAATTTAATTCCTTAACATAATTTTTCGAAAACAATAAATTTTTCAATTTTTTCTTGCTTAAATGGGCTTAAGTTCCTTCTGGTGTGAGCTGAATCGTAGGATGTAGGCTTACGCATTGCTCTCAATTTTCAACTTTCCAGGTGACTTATCAAGAACTGTCAATTATAGCTGTCTTCGATTCGACAAGCGTTACTCTCCAGCGAATCGAACAAAATATACTAGATGCTCAAACAAACGGGCAGTTCTTGTGGTGCAACCCTGCGCTATCATGTCTTCTGATGCAAGCGCAGCAGTACTATTTTGATTCTTTCTCAGGGAAGATATTTTTTCGCGTTAAAAAAGTTGCTGTAGTTCTTTATTTTTGTTTACTATAAATTACTATAATCGGTTTAAGGTCTTAAGTTTTAAAAATACAAAAAAAAAATTGTATTTTTATTTGTCATTTGAACCACTCACAATAGAAAAATTGATCTAAAGTATCCAAAACACAATTTTATGAGTATTCGAACTCTCTTGCTCGAATTCAACTCGAGCAGAGGAACTCGTTTTAGTAGTTTTCTAATGAACTCCGGGAGTATCGTCAAAATATAAGTTTGTTTTCCTTTGATAAATTATGGCTTCACAAGAAATATTTTAATGTCTGATTGTAGTTCCTAATTGTGGTCAGTAGATATAATCTAACCTAATCTCAAATTTATGAAGCTTGTTTACTGATTACCGCTGAATTAGCTAAAAAGTCCCATGTTTACAGATTAAGTTATATAATTTATAGCAACACTTTAATTATGTTGCTTCGAATATCTATTTTCAATAGAAAATTACTGAGGCAATTTGTACTATAAAACCTCTAGGACAACAAATTTGGAAGATTATTTCGAGCTGCTTACTAATTCTTAATAGTATGAGCAATAAAGGGTCATTTAGTAAGGAAACGACGTTAAAACATGCTAAGAAAGAAAACACTCAAGAAGCCTTTCGTTATTTGAATAATGCTTGATTAATGCAGTCATCTCCAGGTAACTTTTAAGATGATATAACAAATATTTCCATTACAAAAATATTGTCTTTTAGGCAATTTGTGTTGTTTAACATCTGTGAGCTTTGATTCGATAAGAAATCCTTAAACCGATAATTAACTGATAAAGAACCCACATAATTAGCTGATTTGACACTAATACTGATCAGCAGCTTGGTTAGAATTTTAAAGAAGTTCTCTGAACCGTTCTAAATGCAATCGGATCTGTGTTATTTCTATTAATTAATGTTAATGCTCTTAAAATAACTCAGGCAACGGAATTTATCGTCCAGCTATAATCCTTTATAAAAGATTACCAGTGTTTGCTTATGCCGATGGGTTATAACAATTTCGTAGTTCTCCTTGCTTACTCTTAAATTGCATCAAGAAACAATGTAAGTGACTAAGGTGATGACGAATCAAGAAAAAGGTATTGGATTGGTATTATCGAAATTCTACACAAATATCTCGGAAACAGCAAAAAACACATAAGAATGATGAAAAACAATAGAGGAACGAGAATGAGCCAATATCGATATCTGCGGCTTTATGGATTTTGAGTATTAGAAAAGACTATATAAGGTGAGACAATGACTATGTGTTTATCACAAAAGATTAGTTTTGTATGTGAATGATAAATTATGCCTGAAATTGTTTGAAAATTTACTAAATTTTATTATTCCATGTATGGAGGGAAAACATCTCCATCCTTCTGAATGGGAGTGAAACCATAACAACCGAAATTAGTTAACCCGATTCTCCAATCGATCCCGATGGAACAGACAATCCATTGCCGGACAATGAAGAAATTCGAATAGCAATTACCCGTCTGAAGAACAACTAAGCAGCGGGGGCCAATGGATTGCTGGCCGAGCTATTCTAATCAGCTTCTTTGTAGAATATGGTCGGACGAAAGCATGCCTTGACAGCAGAAAAGGAGCTGTCTTTATTCCGGTATGTCTGAATTTGGTATCCCCGCAAAACTAGTACAGCTGTGTGTACTGACGTTGAGCAGCACCAAAAGCTTCGTCAGAATCGAGAAGGTCCTCTCCTAGCCGTTTGATACCAAACGAGGTTTCAGACAAAGCGACTCTGGAGAAAAAAAAATCGAGCTACAGATCTGAATAGAAAAGGTACAATCTTCTACAAGAGTATACAACTGATGACCTATGCCGATAACATCGATATCATTTGTCATAACAACCACAGTGTTAATTTTCTTTCTTCAGGTTGGGCAAAGAAGCGAAGTAAATGGGTCTGGTAGTGAACGAGGGCAAGATGAAATATCTTCTGTCATCAAAGAAACAGTCGTTGCGACTCGCCACTAGGCTTCCAAGTCGTAGATAAATCCGACTATCTTGGAACCAACATTAACACAAACAACAATGTCAGCATTGAAATCCAACACAGACCAACACTTACCAACAGGTGCTACTTCGGACTGAGTAAGCAATTGAGAAGTAAAGTTCTCTCTCGACGTACAAAGATCACTCATCTCACTCATCATTCCGGTTCAGTCAATTAAGATACAGCGACTACACTGGCTAGGTCATGTCGTCTTAATGGATGAAATCACTCCAGCTCTGAATTCGATGCAGTACCCAGAGGAAAAGAAAGACCTAAACTCCGTTGAAAAGACGAGGTAGAAAAGAGCCTACCTACACTCGGAATCCTCAATTAGCACTAAACAGCGAAAAAGAAGAACTCGGCTATAGCTGCGTAAGCGGTGTCTGCGATAATAAAGAAGAAGACGATTCCTTTGTAATAGCAGATGTAGGAAGAACCTGAATCGTTTAATGGAGTCTTTTTTGAATTTTATCATAAAATTACCATAGTAATGTATATATATTTTATATACAATCAGAAAGTAAAGATTTCAGCAAACCAAAAACCTACTGACATTAAAAATTTTTTTTTTAAATTCACGTGAGAATTATTGTTTGAAAATTAAGATTTTTGTTCGTTTGCTCCTTATCTACAGCCTCACCACATAAGTTTTTTTCTATGGAACCCGTAGTTTTACCGTAAATCGAGAATTTCTATAATTTCATCATTTTCATAAGCTTTTGTTTGGTCTAGTTATAATATGCAACCTCTTCTCTTTTTTTATCTTTCTTTTCTGTAGTATGCCATATCGACAATGTGAAGTTACTCATATCGCAAATCAATGTCATCTTTAAACCTTACTGCCCTCGCTAGTCACTTGAACAATGACAATATCTACAGATAAGATTTGACTCTTACTACTTGTTGGCAGAGCTTATCGCATCAACAATTTAGTAAAATCATTTTGATTTACCTTAGCGCATTTTGTTTTCATTTGCCTCGTATTTTACATACAACAATAACATCAACAATCCATGTCTTCGCTGTGTTACCTGAACTTGAGCCACCCGTGTATTTCGATATCCACCACAAGCAGCTTACACTTTTATCTTATGCTTGTTCAAGTGGGGAATTAATCACGCGCCTATATAAATTAAGCAGAAATCTAATAGCAAACACGCAGGCAAGTCACAATAATCCCACAACGACAACAATTACTACAGAATGTGATCAACAAATGTCAACTAGCGGCAAGCATACAAAAACAAGTGACTACAAATTTATAACAAGTGATTAATTAAGTGAAAACAGAGCTAAGCTAATACTCGTACCACAGTTAAGGTGGTAACTTTAATGAGTAAGTGAATTTCATACTTTTACTAATAGTCGCATAGATATATAATTATAATGGTGGAGTATATGCTTATACATAAGTTCAATGGTGGTCTACGAAAGCAACCCCATGTGGGCTCTATTAAATGTTATTATGTGACAACATACACAGACACTTTGTCGCTTACAAAATTTTCAATTAGACACGTCAAAATGATTAAGTGCGCCCGCAATGGCGTTCATATTGCCCACTCGCTTAAAATGCGTTCAAGCGTGCGCACGCCAGCTTCAACGCCTTCGCTTATGCTAAGAAAAGTGTAAGTGTGCTGAGCAAGAAAAATGAGTGTCGGCTGTGACTACAAATTTTCGGCAGCAGCTAATTAAGAGTCCGCTTACATTTTTGCTGTCACCAGCTACTAAATATTGTTGCTGTCGAGTTTCATTTTTTAATTCTCATTTTCAGTTATTTATTAGCGTCAAAATGAGCATAAACCCACAACTGTCTTCAGAAAGAGTTACGAGAGTCTAAATATTTTAACGCTAAGCTCAGTTTGGTTTACTTATGCGCAACAATAAGGCGTCATATTTGAATCCACGCCGCTTTAGTAGCGCTTTTAAGTGGTCACACTGTTCGTCTATCCTCGAAGTGGTCAAATTTCAAGTACTAAGTGTGTAGTGAATTCAGAAAACATCATACGTCTGCTTGATTTTGTTATAGCAGTTGTTGGTTTGAATAGCGAAAGTTTTCTTAACGCTGTTGTTATAATATATTGTGGATATGAATATTACGTTGCTATAAATGTGTTTATGAATATTGTATGTAGTTATTAACTATAGTTACTGTCATCTAGCTCAAATGAACTGGAAATTGGTATAATCATTGGTATGATTGTATAATCGCAAAGAAGTCTCTTTGACGGCGACATAAATCTGTCTAAATGCTTCAGTGCCAAATAACAAAATTATCATTTCATACAAGCTATTTGTATATTGGTTACGTCATCCAAATTATTTTTTATCCAAAACTGCACCTGTTGTATTCATATCCATATTCAAATAATGATTGGATAGGTAACAAATAATGAAAAAGTTTGATACGCACATATCGAGGAAAATCCAGATTAGCGAATATTAAAAGTTATGTGATAGCTGTTATCATTATGAATATATGCCAATAACACGAGGGTTGCTTTTTATATTTTGGGATTCAAGAATAAAAACAAATATTAATCAGTGAAAATCGCTTTATTGTTTTTAAAAATGTTCTTCATTAAGATCAATACACGTTTGCATTCGTTTAAACCAATTGTCGAAGCACTTTTGGAAATCTGAATGAAGTAACTTCAAAACATGCATTCTGAAATCATCCGTCGCATCTTTAAGTGCCGAAAACGTTGACTTCTAAATTATTTTTCATAAAAATCCATAATTCATCATCTGTCGCGATGTCATAAGTATGTTTCGAAACACATTAACATTTCTCTCGATCAATCGACTCTAATCTTTTATTTTGGCAAACCACAAATCGTGTGGAATCCAAGGTGAAAAAAGCTTCTAATTCTACTAACAGCATCGTTTCGGTTTCGGGAATAACAATTGATTTTGAAGGGCCTTCACGAAATTCGTCTTGGAGGGATCTGCCATCTCGATTGAATTCACCATATTATTGAGAGACACTGTGCCTTAATTGAGGTGATTGATACACTGTTGCTGAGTTGAATTGTAAAAAAATAGTCGCGATTTAGCTCAAGTTTTTGTTCGAGATGAATATTTTAAGTTACAAATAGAGCTCATATGTCAAAACTTTCTTAGTATGTATAAAATTAAATGAAAATTAAATAACTTTTTGATAACGTTGTGAGTAGCCAAAGTGCAATTTTAGGGTTGTCAAATCGCGAAATATAAAAGGCTAGCTGTGTATGAGTTTTCATTTTCTTTAACAAGGAGTGTGTCATGTGACTTTTATTGGATTTCCGATAAAATAAATCACAATTATTTTATAATTTTTCTTGTTATGCCCAAATTGTCATTTATCTCATAGGAGGACTTCATTTAAAATTGGAAATAAAAAATTTATTCTATCAAAAAAAAAAAATACTTTTTTTAATTTTTTAGTTTTCTTGCACTATAGGTATATAAAAATAAAGATGATTGAAAAAATGCAATTTTTATTATTATTTTATTAATATTATTTCTGTTTATATTTATACTCTTATATAACTTATATTCATATTGTAAATATATTTAACAAATACATACATAAATTAGAAAGCTAACATTTATTAATAATTTAAGTATTTGAAACTCTTATCAGAGTTAATAATGCTTTTAATACTTTGAGTACTCACAATTAAAATACGAGGTTCGTTCCAAAAATAACGGGAATTTTAAGATTAAAATTTTTCCGGTTTGGAGAGCCCTACTGTCGAATTTTTGTTTTATTAAGTTGATGTACATGCCCGAAGTAGTTAAATTTTCAGCTGTTCATTGCTAACTTTGACTGTGGTAGCCGCAATGGTTAGACGTGTTTTTGTGGAGCGGATTTACGAGGGCTGCTATATATATTCTGGCCTAGGGCAACAATAAGTGTTGCCAGGTACAATCTGACATTTCCATTGGAAAGTTTGACATTTTTTAGCATAACATCACTCAGAACGTTTTGTCATTTAATCGTGAATTGTTTTATTTATAGGGAATTAAAAAATGCATCTCGGCCAAAAAATGGAATTAACTCGTGAACATTTTCGTGCGATCATTTTTCACAACTTTGGACGTGGATTATCACGACAAAGTGCATCGATGAACTAAAATCTTTGTATGGCTATGAAGCACCATCCTATAGCACTGTGAAAAACTGGTACAACGAATTCAATCGTGGCCGACGCTCGCTCAAAGACGAATCCCGTGAAGGTCGTCCAAAAACAGCCGTTGTGCCAGAAAACATCGATGCCGTACGTGAACTGATAATGCAAGACCGTCATGTAACATACCCTCAGATAGAGCCATGCCTATGCATTTCTCCTCCCAGCATACATTCGATATTGCATGAACACCTGGCCGTAAAAAAGGTTTGTTCTCGTTGGATCCCACACAATTTGACAATCGCTCAAAATAATGCTCGTGTGGATTGGTGTAAAGAAATGCTGAAAAAATACAATCGCGGTGCTTCAAAAGACGTTTATGAGATCATCACAGATGACGAATCATCGATCTATGCGTATGAGCCCAAAACAATAACGCAATCGACGAAAAAAAAAAAAGAAAACATTTTCGTTGATAAATATGCCTATTTACATTATTAGGCCAGAAATATATATAGCAACCTACGTACCAAATAGTTTTTACGTGTTACTGTAACTGCTGATTTTGGGACACCGCACACGCTTTACAGAAAATCTAAGGTGTTTTAAAAACTATCTGCTTCTATATGACTTCGACGGATTCAAGGGGAACCGTAGTTAAACTCAATCATACTTTATATAAGGTTACTTATTCCATAAGCACATATATTGTGACAAAAAAGCATCCGGAAATTGTAATCAAATAATAAATGATATTAAAGAAATGTATTTTGGTAAGTTGGTAGGACTGTCCTTAATTACTATACCAAATATGAGCGCGATCTGTCAACCAGTTTGTTCACAGCCGCTGCTTAAGTCGTTCCGGACGACTTTCGACTTCTTCAACTGTTAAAAATATTAAAAAGGAGAAGGATATGATGCTTGAAAATTGTTAGGCAAGTGTTAGAGAGAGAGCAAGAGAGCTCGAAACCTCTCGCGAGTCCGTTCGAATGAGTTTAGCGGATATTTTGGGTATGAAACGCGTTTTTGTTCGACTCGTCCGAATAAAGCTGATTTTTTTTTTTAAAAAAGTACCGTAAACAGCTTGATCGTGCGAATTCTGATCTTACATTCATGGACAGCACTATAACTGCCGACGAGACATGGGCTTATGAATTTGATATTCAATCAAGTCAAAAATCATCGGAATGGAAATCGGATCATACTAACATATAGTTCTTTCAGAGAAATTAAAGGGGTCTGGATGAAATATATATGTATATATTTTGTCATACATAATAGCTCAAAATTATTTTCTAAACGTTATTTTTATTTTATTGCTTTTAGTTTATGTATTAAAAATTTATTTAATTTAATATTTGCCTACCATTTTAATCAATTTTTAAGTAAATAAATATAATTAAAAAACTTAGTTAAAATCATTTGGACCACCTTAATGTTTAATACCTATAAGAATACTTCATAAGTACGTTAGACTAACTGTTCATTGAAAAAATAAAAATAATAATCTTCGGCATTTGAATACTTACAAATATCATCATTGCTCATATTTATGAAGCGGTCACACTGTAGTGAACCTTATCAGAAATTACACCGTTATCACAGCGGTCACAGCAAACTCGAAAATATGAAACTCAACCAAAACAAAGTTAAATGAGCGCGATATATTTGCCAATTGGCCACTTCAACGACAAGTTATAACTAGTAAAAAACGGCAATAATTCACCGTTTGGCTTCCACGCACTTATACACTAATAAACAAATATATAAGCAAACAGTTATATTTACAATGATTATAAACTATCAGTCAAAAAGTCTTCAACTTTGATAACTTTGATGAGTCAATTATGCACACGGAAATTAATTTCGAAAGCAAACAGCAAATTCAATATATGACAGGTGAAAATAGCGGATTTAATGAACCAGTTTTAAAACCACTATTTTTTAAATTTATTTGATATTACACAAGGCGATTAACTAGTTCGAGATTAATTTAAAAATTTCAACGTGCAGTTTAAAAAATCATATATTTTTATACAAAATTTGCTAAAAATTTTCGGTTTTGAATTATTTTAGAGAATATACGCGCACAAACACTTTTAGCACATTTTCATGCCGCTGCGTGCATATTTTCTTTATGTACTCTGTCCGATCTTCGAATCCGTCAACTGTACTGGTAGATGCGATTCCACCGAAAACACGACACTTTCAACGGACAAAACAAAATTTTAATATGATATCGAGTAACAACAGTTATCACGTTGTTTTGCCAATGCGCCTCTTTATAACTGTGAGAAGTTCGGTGTAGCTTGGCTGCTTGGCAGTTTGATTGAACGCTTGTTTTTGGCAACACCCGCGCCGCTTGCTTATCTGCCTTAATATACGGAGATAAAGACTGTCTTCGGTTGCTGATTTCGTGGTCGAAATTATACCTGTTGCCTTCAGGCTTGTCAAGTGCCAAGTGGACCGACCCATGCGACTAGGCGGTACGATCGTATCATAGGTAGCGGCTTGAGTGGCAGTGTAAATATTCATACACATGCATACTTACATACCTAAATATAAATCATATACATATATTTACATACCTATATACTTTATGATATTAACTTTATGATACTCAAGTTATAAAACTAATGAATCTATATCAGTGTGGGTGTGATTAAGCACAAATTTATGTGGTTCATATATACTCGCATGTACATATGTATGTGTGTGTAGTTTTTCGCAAGTTATCAAATTTATGGTTGTCGCGCTGTCGCAGCCTGTCAAACCTTGTAAATATTTTATTCTAGCATATATACTTACGCAGATATGAAATTTGTTCCGCTAACAAACGGTTGTGGACAGACAGAAGATTATTACAACAATAATTAAAATATCAGGCGGCAAACGGATATCCCGTTATTATCACCTGTTGATTAGATTGCCATTAAGGCACGTTGTGGTGCGGGGTTAAAGAACTAGATGAAGAAGAAACTATAATTCTCTGCTAGTACTAACTATGACACCATCACATCAGTTCTAAATGTGTATTGTCATTATGACTATAGAGCTCTAAGTATAATACCAACGATGGCACTTAATGCTATTCTGCATATAGCGCCTATGGACATAGCCAGGATATGCATTACGACGAAGGTTACTATAAGACTCCGGTAAACAGGACAAATTGAGGTTGCCAGAGTGGAACATTTCGAAATCCTCTCTCATTTCGACTGCGCCTACTCCTAAAGGCATCTTCTTTCCACACATACCTTCGAGAGATATGTATGTATGTGTGTGAGGCGGAGTTGCTGGGCAAGAAGCGAAGTGTGCTTTTTCACGTTCGATCTAAACTCATGTTTAAGAGACTAACAGACCACTGTAGTGTCATTTAAGCAGAAGTGGCAGCCATTAAAGTAGCAGCAGATGTACTTCTTTGAAGTGCGGCTTTTTTTAGGCAGGTATGCATTCACTCCGATAGAAGAGTTGCTATACCTCCGTTCTTCTGTCTTCGTGTACTCAGGCGCTGGATTTATGGGCCTCATAGATGCTCAGCAAGCGCTGGTCAGCAAAGTTGCGAAAGCCTTGTGACCATCGTAGAAATGATAGATGTGCTAACTGGACATTGTCACTCACGCAGTGAGGATAATGAGGTGAAAACATCTAGACACTTTCTCGCTCGCTCTCCTAAACTGAAATCCTACTATTAAAAATATTTTGCTTATAGTGATTCTGAATTTGTTTAAGAATATATTCGAGTTTATTCCTTAAATACTATTACTATAGAAACTGGTAAACCTGTGTTGTAAAAGAGCATTTAGCTGACTCATTTCTGAAAGGATTTCGCAGAAATCCATTTAGACGGACGATAGAAGTGGTGATGAGTGTTCGTTTACATTGCGCTCTCATAAAATAGATGCTATTACCTGATAAGGTCTATGGTTTTACGTCGGTCACAAATTGAAGCATAAGGTTGAAGAAATTCAGTTGCCACAATTTGTACGAATCTGGTGAATTTGCTGGAATTGATATATGTAAGCCTTCTCATTAATTTAGTGGTCTCTTTGATCCATACCTACGTAGTGTCGAAGTAGGAATATTCGTGACCTGAGTAGAAATCAGCCTTACCTAACCTAACCAATGACTACAGGGCTACTATTAATGAGTTCAGCATGATGACGGTGTCATAAAGCTCTCCGCTTAAGAGCTGCCCTTGCGTCGATTCCTCCATATTAGGAACAATTAAACTTATTGGCACTGATTTGAGAATTAAACAGTTCCATTTTTTTTAGTTAAAAGTTTGGAGCGAAATGGCGCCTTGTAACTTAATACAGTTTATTTTAAATTACTAAGGTATCCCAAAATATTTTTTAGACTTAGCTAGACTTAATATATGCTGAAATTTTTTTTTAGCAAAATTCGATTTAATTATATATATTAAAGCTGTTTTTTCAGCAATTTACCGAGATTACAGAGATATTCCAACTTCTGATACAATATTTGTATTTAAGCACATAAACATTTGCTTGCTTCTCGACGATTACTTCTTCATTATAATTAAATTTACTACAGCTAGCTTATTGTAGGTCTGAGAATATACCTGATTTGAGAAAAGATACATTGTTTCGATTGTGAGTTCGATTGGCACAAATTTATTAAAAATTATTTCATTAATCAAGAACGACATGGCTCACATGTATATTTTCATTTCACCTTTTAGACGTCCACTGAATGGTATTTCCTTAACATTAAAATATATTGTCCAATAACATGTTTTGATAAAAAACGTATTGTTCTCGGTAACTATAGAATATATCGAGAATAAGCTACCTTGTTTTATTCTTCATCCCAAAATGGAGCTACACTTTTGAAAACCAAAGTATACTTAATAAAATTCGAGTAAGACGCAGTTATTGGAGATAATTGATCTATATTTAGATTCAATTAAAATTAGTATTTGTACAGCTCTCAAAAGTAAACAATATTTAAAGTTATTTTAATTAACGAATTTTATTTTTTAATCAATCAAGCCAAAAATAGATAGGAATCTATAATTAAATATATTAATTTTATTTTCTGGCATATCAATTCGCATATATCAGTTAATTAAGTTATCATGAGAGGATCCGTCTCAAAAAACTTCGCACCAGACATTTTCACAAGTTCTCGTTGTAAGAAAAAAATTCGAAGCAAATAAAACAAAATCATGGAGTATGCATACATTAGAGCGGGTCGATTTGTAGGAAACGAATAAAACAAAAAATCGCGTAGGCAGGAAATGTTCTGGGGATCATTACGCCTTAAAAATCTTTAGCTCGAAGCCGGTTTTAGGCAAAGTTGAATGATCCGTAATTCATTTTCCTAATACACGATTTTATAGTTAAAAAACTAGACCCGTTCTAGTATACATATAAATGTAGTCCCTGTGGTGAAACCAACTATATACGAACTAGTCTACGATTAGTATGAATCAGTTACCCAAATGGTCAACTTTTCCATACACAAGGATTGAGTTTTAATCGATCAGCTAGTATGACAGCTATATGTTATAGTGGTCCGATCTCAACAATTTCTCTGGAGATTGTACTTGTTGTCTTCAAAAATAACGAATTTAAAAATTCGTGAAAATATCTCGTAAAATGAAAAAAAATTTCATGCAAGCACTTGATTCAGATCGTTCAGTTTGTTTTTATTCCATAGTGCTCTGATAACGGCGGTTCCGATAAATAAGCATCTACTTTGGGAGAAAAGAAAATGTGCAAAATTTCAGATCGTTACCTCAAAAACTGAGAAACTAGTCCTACACTAGAGCAACCTCAACTGTTGATCAACACGTCTATAAAATAAAGAAATTGGTGTTTGAGAATCAACGATTAACAGTCAGAGATCTTATTGGCATTATTGGAATATCGGAAGGATCAGTAAAAACAATTTTGAAAGAAAATTTGGGCATAAAAATAGTTAAAGCACGACTGGTTCCAAAATCACTAAATTTGCACGTATGTACTATGTGCAACAAAGCTTTCCGACTGTCATGAAGCGTATTATTACTGGCGATGAGTCTTGAATTTCTTGTTTGTGTGTTATTAGTTCAACTCAAATAAAAAAAATCAATATTGAAGTGATTCAATTTTAAGACCATTTTCGAAATATTTTAACTGCAAAATAATATTTTTCCGTCAGTTTTACTGCCTGGTGTAATGAATAGCCAGTGGGCGATAGCGCCAGCGACAGTACTTATAATCATAAATTACAAATTAAAAATGCCGTCGCACACCCACACATTGTTATCTGTGGGTATTTACCGAAAACAAAATAGTCGCAATATCATTGTTATCATGATTAATGATTGTGCATTGATCGTACGCCCCTCCAACTAAACGGCATGCGTTTCGCCACGAATTCCCTCAATAAATACATACAAATATGTTTGTTAGCATGTGTATGAAGTCAGCTGTTGTGCATCGACAATTTGTTTTGTTTGTATGTATGTTAAGAACTTTCTTTACTAATTTGTATTTGCCTTTAATTCATAAAAGTTAATTGTATTGAACAAATTTTACGTTTTCATTCTATTACTCTCCATATATATGTATGTATGTATATCTAACTTTTATTCTAAGTTTAATTTTATTATTTTTATTCTCTCTTGGGGAATTTTGCACTTTCTTATCGCTGTTGTGTTTTTTGTAAACTAAAATAAATCCATCTTAATTTATTTCCCATAACACACGAGTGGTCGCTCGGCGGAGTCATGCGTGCGCTCGCCACCACAGTTTCAAGTAAACGTAGCGGATATTTGAAAAACGCCATGAGACTATATTGAACAAAACATTATTAGGGCGGGTACTTATAGGAAATATTTGATTAGTTTTGTAAGTAATGATAAATTGTTGCGGATTACGGGTCTAGACATATATGCACTAGCAAAGTGAATATGAATGAATTTATGCATAAGTATATTATTTGCCGATATCTTTTTAAATGATTTTAGTCAAGTACAAGACTCATTGTAACAAATCCAAATATAAGATACTTAGAGTGTGGAAAATTTTTATTTTATTTATTTTATGTGAGACACCTACAGTGGTGGTGAACTAAATGTTACTGAACTTTTATTCCATAATTGTTGTTCTCTTGCAACTTGTTGCTACACGTTGTACGTAACACCTAAAATCAATCGAGATATGGGGTTATATATGTACATATATATAAATGATCAGGATGACGAGAAAAGTTGAAATCCGATTGACTGTCTGTCTGTAAGTCTGTCCGTGCAAACTGTAACTTTTTGTGAAATCACATATCTCGAGAACCGAAAAACCGATTTCGATTTTGTAAGTAATAATCTTCTCATATTCCTATATCGCAGTGCGAAAATGGGCGACTACAACCACGCCTACTTCCTAATACACAATTTTAAATTACATTTGGTTCTTTCACCTACCAGAACACAAATAAAGAAGTAATTATAATAACGGAATAAAATCTTGCACTAATAATTCCTTTAACGCTTTTAACCAAAAATTGCCAAAATCCAATTAAAACTTTTCAAGACCCTAAGTACCGAAATGTGAACCCCAGTATCTATAGTGTACTTTTCGCTGAAAATATCGATTATTGCGGGAGGTATGCAATTGAAATTCAGTGAAAATATGTGTCCATATAAAAAAATGATTTGAATCGGGTCAATACTTCCCTGAGCCCCATATACCTAATATAATGATTTTCGAACTTCCAGTTGACTTTATATCCAGCATATGTATATCGTCCAATATTTGAGTTATCTCAATGAAAATTAAATAACGTGTTGTACTCACAACAGCTTGACCTAGCCCCCATACAACTATTATCAGTATTTTCGAACATTTGTCTGACTTTGCTCCATATGATTGGTGACTGAATGTGAGGTACCTTAATGAAATCCAGGGAATATTTTTTTTAGTATGTGACATGATAATAGTTAATAGATAAAATGGGGTCCTTGCTACCGCAACTCCCATATACTACATATAATGACTTTCGGGGTGAAATTAAGGTATAAATTATTATTTGGCGGTGGAAACTCGCATACTACACATCCAGCAAAACAAAAACCGTTATTGCGCATGTGTCAGAGGGCATGGCGACGACATTAGCCACATCAATCCGATTTATGCATCTCCACAGAAAAGGTATTGTCACCCACCTTTTGAATCTATCAAAATTATTCGCGAAATAGCGTCGAACAGGTATATTATTAGAGAAGCGAATGTTTGAACACTTGAACCGGTTACATTGTGACAAAAAAGCACTTGGAAGTTGCAATTGAATTCTCCGGGTAAATGATATTTAAAAAAAATGTATAAGTTGGTAGGACTGTCCTTAATTACAATTCTAAATATGTGCGCGATCTGTAAACCAGTTTTTTTTACAGCAGCTGCTTAAGTCGGTACATCTCAGTAATGCGTTGTGAATGTTACAATAGCTAAAAATACCGATCAAACTTGTCTCAAATTTTGTATTTCTAACCAAATTTTGTGTTCGGATTCAGTTTTATCGAAAACACAAGCCTACTAGTGGTACAAAACCGTCAAAGACGGTCGAGAGATCGTTGAAGGCATGCCTCTTTCTGGACGACCTTTGACCTCTTCATTTGATGAAAATACTAAAAATGTGAAAAAGGAAAATGTGTAGGAAAGTGTTAGAGAGACGACAAAAGTGCTCGACATCTCTCGCGATTCCATTCGAATGATTTTGGTGTATATTTTGAAAACCCTTCTACCGAATATGGCATCTGTTTTCGATCAATCGCGGGCAGGAGTATAAACTATCATTTTTGACAATTACCTGTTCTTGTTTGATTTCGTAAAGGTTCAGCATAAAAATAAAAATCAAATATACACATACAAAAGATCTCATATATCTCTTAATAAAACATAATTCAGATGTTGCGATTGTCACTGCACCCTGCACCGTATATGGATATGTTTGCGACTGCTATCGTGGGCGTATTTTATTTTGACAATTACTTTTCTGAGATAATTAAAGATAACTTGCCCACGTCTATATTCGTTAAAAGAGCATGTGTGTATGGTATACCATACATACATATATGTATGAACGTGATGGTGCAGTAAATTGAAAATATTTCGCCTTACCTTATATAACATATGTATGCATATTAATATGATATGTTTTCATGATTTATACATTGTGAAAAAAAAGCACCCGGAAATTATAATTAAATTACACGGGTAAACGATATTTAAAAAATAATAAAAAAATGAAAAAATCAAATCAAATATGAGCGCGGTCTGCCTAGCAGTTTGTTTACAGATGCTGCTTAAGTTGGTACACCAGTAGTTCGTTTCGATTTTTACAATGGATATAAATATCGAGCAAATAATTTGTCTCAAATTTTGTATTTTTAACCAAATTGCGTGTGGGGAATCGGTGATTCAGTTTTAATAAAACACAAGCATACGAATGGTACAAAGCCTTCCAGGACGGTGGGGAGATCGTTGAAGGCATATCTCATTCTGAACGACCTTTGACCTCTTCAACTGATGAAAATATTAAAAAAGTTAGTCGTCAGGAAAGTGTTAGAGAGATGGCAAGAGAGCTCGACATCTCTTGCGAGTCCGTTCGAATGATTTTGGTGTATATTTTGGGGAAAAAACATGTTCTTGCTCGACTCGTTCCTGCAATGAATACCATCGATCAAGCACCGTATTCCGCAGATTTGGCTCCGTGAGATATATTCTTAGCTCTCTGTATTGAAATTTCCGCTCCGTGGAACCCGTTTTAAGTCGATCGAAGAGATAAACCAAAATACGCTGAAGGAGCAGAAGGCCATCCCAAAAAGTTCTAAAGAAAAGTGTTTCGAGCACGGAAAAAATCGTTGGCATAGCAAGGTTATTACATTTGGTGGGGATTACTTTGAAGGCAACAAAATAAATATTGAAGATTAATTAAGTATTTTGACATTTTTTCATAATTTCAGGGTATTTTTTTGTCACAATCCATCAAGTCATTTTAGTAAATTGTGGTGGTTTGACCCCTACACCCGTTGACCACAGTACAAAAAATCCTACGTGTTACGAAATTTTTGCTTTCAATTCCGGTTTTAGCAACATAAAATTAGCAACAAAAGCCCTCTAACATCACAGTCACAATTTGAGTGTAAACTACTGTTATCTAAAATCTAGTTCCTAAATATGTACTTAAAAAATTGTTATAACTATTTTACAAACATTTTATTCTTTATGTCAAAACTATTTTTTCTCTAAAGCTCTCCAAACCTTAAAAAGCCACTAGAAGGTGTTAATCGAATTTTAGCGTATTTGTACTAACGTCTAAAACTTGCGATTATACCATAAATGATCGGGGCTGATTTCAATAATTGTTGAAATTATAAATTTGTGTTTCTTTCTTCAATAATGTTTTATTTTTGTGCTTTATTTTTCATATTTACTTATTTAACATATATATGTAAATCTATATCTAAATATAGCCAGCTTCTAATCAAAAACTTGTGACTTCTGGTTACTACACGATTTCATTATAAAACAAAGGAGGCGCCACAAAGCACATAACGCTATCTGAGGTGAGATTGAGGAATTGTTTATTTGCACTTTTAATTAGTGAACAAGTTTGCAAATAAGATAAATATGTTTTTCATCAACTCTGCACTCGCATTACTTGACTTGTGTTATCATTCATATACCTACGTACTAGGTTAAATATACTATACATATATTTCATTATCAAACTGTTTTATAAACAAATATACAGTTTTTATTATATACGGTATGTATGTATGCTCGTCTATAGAATAGAAAAGTAGTTAAGAGAAAATTTTTAAAATTTCACAATGAAGTTCACATAGTTTTAGTATTTATTCATGTACTCTAAAATTAAAAAATTTATCTGTTTTTCTAACTATCATATTCAGCATAACGTTTTCCCCAATTAAAAGAAGTAACATGTCAATTGAAAAATCCTCGGTCTGACAATTGAATTGCCATAGATGGCGCTACTAGAATTAAATTCATATGATTTTTAGTTAGCCCTAACCTTCAAAAGGCGCATGTTTACCATAAATTTGACAGCTGTCGGATCGAAAAGCTTTTGAACTAAATCATTTTGAGTGAAGCAACTTTTGTTATTGTGTTGATGATTCGGTGTAGTGTTTTCAGATATTCAAGCAAAATAAACTCGAGTTTTGCGTTGATATGTGACAAAGAATGAAATATGGTTTCATCTTTTCACTCCGAAGTCCAATCGACAGTCATCTGAGTGGACTGCGCACGGCGAACTCGCTCCAAAGCGTGGAAAAATCCAACAGTCGGCTGGTAAGGTTATGACGTCTATATTTTGGAATGCGCATGGCGCAATTTTTATAGACTGCCTTGAAAATTTAAAGAGAAAACAAACGCTGTTTCATCAAGACTATGCGCCGTGTCAAAGGTCAGTGACAACGATAGCGAAAATAGATGAAATCTGAATTGCTTCCACATCACCGTATTTTCTGGCCCCAGCGACTATTTGCTGTCTGGACATGATCTTTATAAATGCAATAAGATGCCGCCTTTTTTGCAGCAAAGCATAAAAAACCTGTTACGCCAAGAAGCTCAAGAAATTGAATATTAAAATTTTGACTGAGATTAAAAAGACTACAAAGCCACAGATTTATCAATAGCTGCGTTCAATTCTCCAAACATTTATTAGTGGTAAATTGAATAAAGAACTGGTATAAATCCATTAAAACAAATAAAAATTAACAAAAAACTGTTATATTATTTCAAGAGAAATCTTTGAATACTCTTCATAGAAACGAAATGTGTAACCAAAGCTAAAAAGCCCCATATGTCATGTCAAATAAAAGATTTCGATACGATGACTTGATTTCGTATGGTTAATTTACATATATGACAACAAGAATCGCACTAAGCAAACTGCTGGGGAAGCACAACGTGGAAGAAAGAGTGAGAAAAACTAGTAATACTTTATATGCGTAAAGGCAGATGGTCGGCACAACCTGGGTGCTCTCTCTCATTTTTAGACGTAAGACGAATTCTGCTCTACGGTGCAGTAGTATGGTGGACAGACGTATGGAAATCCACCTACCGGAAGCTAATGGAAAGGGTTCAGAGCTTTAACAATAACTTCAACAGCGGCTCTTGAACTGCTACTAAACCTGCCACCAACTGCGCAGCAAAATCAGCGCGACGACTGCTGGTTGCAGGAGAACATCTGTACGGATGGCTCGAAAATGGACGATGGAGTTGATGCGGAAAAATCTGTCCAGAGTTAGGCATAAAGCAGCCTTTTAAGTTGCAGGACCACTGCAGTATATTCCAAGCTGAGGTCTTTGCTATTGCGAAAGCCGCGGGGCTGGCCTCTAATGCACTTACAGGCAATTCCAGAGTCAACATCTACGTAAACAGCCCAGCAGCAATCAGAGAAGTAACCTCGTATCGCATATCGGCCAGAAGTGTCTTGGGAAGCAGGGGTAACTTCACTTTTACTGGGAGCTAGCTAGGGCTAACATCATTCTATACGGAGATCTCGAGAAAACCATGGTAAAGAAAATAAAAACAAACGGACGATCGAAAATAAACAAAATTGCTATCGTCACTTAATACAAGAGACTATTGGAACATGATGGGAATACTAAGTGGTCACTATCTGGTGGCGCCACACCCCGCAGGATGGAGCTGACGGATTAAGAAAACTGCAAGAAATGTCTAAAGCAGGGCACCAGGGAAACAATGGAGCATCTCTTGTGCACATTTCCCGCATTGGCAAGACTACGCTGTAAATATCTGCCGTCCCACGTTATGAAACACTAGAGGAGGTATCGATAGTTAGGCCGCAGAGTCTGTTAAAATTGGCGTCTAGCGCAAGTATTCTAAGGATGACTACTCCTCTGGATCTAGCCACTGAACTCCATCTGGTATCGCAAAGGACCAAGGTTTGTGCGTGGCTTATTAGCTTACCAATTTAATCTAACCTAACATACGAGTATATGACAACTGATTTATCCAATAAGAGTCCGATATTGGCGATACCAACAGATCGGCATTGAGGGACTAGTTGCCGTATATGTATACTTACTAACAGATAGATGGACATGGCTAAGCCCGCTCAGCTCATCACACTGATCATTTATATAGTAAATAGTTCTTAGAGTCTTCTCTGTTTTCTTCAGGGCTTTACAAAGTTCATAGGAAACTGAATTGAAGTTAAATTATATGTATAATATTCACTAATAAGCTTAATTTCAGAACAAGATTTGTAATCAGTTTAAGTAAGTACTTACTTATATTAATTTAGATCACCTTCAACCATTTCAAGCATATGTAAAGTCATCAACCGTGCTTACCGCCGTTGTGTGTAATCGTACATAAATGAATGCCTTCGCTAATCATTTACCGCTGTCACAACACAATGTTGGCAGGAACGAAGAGTAATTATAGAAATATATGTGTACACGCTGTATGGTGGTTCATGCAGTTTTATATGTATAAGCAATATATTCACCGTTTCACTTGGTGCAACTGCCAGCGCTAGGCATCGCGCATCGTTTGGCTTACAGCAGGCGATGCAGTGCTAAATTTATCACGTGACATAATAACTCTTGTGACAATCAGCCAACCAAGCGCTAGGAACACTATGTGAACAACTACGCTGTACGAAAAAAATATTTCAAATTTAGTGCAACGTCTAAAAATATACAAATGTACACAAGCCGCGAATAGGCAACGCAATCACAGCACACCGCGATCGATCAACAAGCGCATACTCACACTTACGGCACTTATAATAAGCATAAATGCTCGAAAATAGTTGTGCAAGCCGATGACAGCTACATAGCCGGTCAAAGCGCTCAAAATTCGTTGAGGTACTAGACGTATACGCAACAACGACATTTACTTGCTGCAGAGGTGCTATTCTTATTTTAATTCTAATGGGTAAATATTTTTAATGAAAGAAAAAAAGATAAAAGCGAAAGTTGACAAAATATGTGCGAAACAATTTAAATGTGGTGTGAATAACCGCAGCATAAGTAGAGAACGGTAAATAGGCTAAAAATAGCTGTAGCATAGCATCAAAAACATGGATGCAGTTATTATTTATAGACAAGAGTGCGAAAGTGCGAGCATAATGGGACGATTTTTAGCTTTCTTTGGTATCACATTACCTTTTTTCGGCAATTAACTATCAAACTCAACTTTATCTATCAATTAAATTGTTTTGGCACCTACTGAAAAATATAGCAACGTTCTTAATTACTGCACATTTTAGTTTAGTTAATTTTTTATTTCAATAAAGGAAAACACAGCAAATAATTCTTACGTAGATTGTCTTTTATATTTCAGGATTTGGCAACTGTAGTGTTGCAATCGACTTTATCGTAAAGTTTAAAATTTTTAATGTTATACATACTCAGGTGGTTTTGACCTATGGCCGCTACTTGTGTTGTTTACAGTAACTTGAAATATTAATTTCGGTCAAAAAATGGAATTAAATCGCGAACATTTTTGCGATAATACTTTTTTACAATCAGTCTAATCAGCAGTACATCGATCTATTTAATTCAATATTTCGCGATGAAGCTCCATCAAAGATCAGTGTTAAACGATGGTATGGTGACTCCAAACGAAGTTGAATTTCGAGAAGGTTTCCAAAATCAGTATTTGTTCCGGGGCTATTGACGCTGTGCGCAAACTGATTTGCAAGATCGTCATGCTAGCTATCGTGAGATTGAGACAACTGTAGGCATTAGACCAGCATTCAATATTGTATGAACATCTGACTAACATAAAAAATTATTTACAGGGTTTGCCCGGAAAGTAATAGCACTGATTTTCTTCCGCCGCGACTGTACTGCGGAGCGTGCACGCACCGACTGGATTCAGTAGAAGGCGTTCCAAGCTAACTAACGAGCGGCTGGTCAGTTGTCTCCGAGCACCTGAAGGTTCAAGACAAACATTTTCGCGCGACGTGTTTCTGTGAGTGGTGCAAGCCGAAAATGCAACGTTCGTTAGAGCAGAGGTACGCGATTAAATTCTTTGTGAAACTCGGTAAATCTGCGACAGAGATGTTTGATATGATCAAGCAGGCTTAATCAGATGTTGCTTTGGCAAAAAGTGGTGTGTTTCGGTGGCATCAGGCCTTTTTGGAAAAGTAAACAACAGTCGACCGTATATGCGTTTCAAGATGGGCCGAATCCAACAAAAGTTGTTCACGCACGAAGCACTTCCAAACAAATGGTTGCCTGTTTAATAAAATAAAAACTGGACATGTACTACTAGTACAGTACAGAACATTGCATTCTGAGTGACACACAATATTTTGTTTGTCAGAGTTGCTTTCAAGAAATGAGGAACAGCGACCGCCGAAGAGGGACCACTCTTCAGCACGACAATGCGAGCTTTCACTCATCGACTAAAACAACTGCAGTTTTGAGCACTAACAATATGGATTTGATAAGTCATCCACCGTATAATCCTGGCACCGAGTGACTTTTTATGCCCGTGCGTAAAAAATAAGACCCGTCGCTGATGAAGACCGTGCTGGGAGACCTGCAGCTTCGACAAACACCGACAATATGTCTCGTGTGCGCAAAGTTTTGAAATCAGACCGTCAATTAAATATTCATTTAACTGCCCAGATGTTAAATTTATCAAAATCTGCAGTTCATGACATTGTGATCCCTTGAGCATGCGCAAGGTGTGCGCGAAGATGGTTCCAAAAGTAGTCACTGACGACCAGTGTGTGTACCAAGAAAATTTGAACATGTATGATCCCGATGAAAGGCAAGCATTTTAAGATGACAGAGAGGATCTAAGCAGCATGCACCTCGGAAATAGTCCGGACAGCGCTGCATAGACGAAGAAGGTGCCTATTTTGATGTTTTTTTAAGAATTGTAACGATTGGTTCAATAAATTTTTTTAAATCGACTCAGTCCTATTACTTTCCGGACAAACCCTGTACCACATTCTGCACATCCAATTTTAGAAAATAGGTATCAATAAAATAATGGAAAACGTCGCAACTGACCGTGATGTAGGCTCTCAATAGTATAATTTACGACAATGTCAAATGAAAACGAACGTGGTGAGGTGATACAAATGCTAGTCAGGCCAAGATTGACGGTCTTTAAAGTTCTTCTCTGTGTTTATTGGTACCTTCCAGGAAATCATCTACTAAAAGCTGTTCCCCTGCGGCCAAATCCTTAACATATATTTATATAGTACTGTTAATAATTAAATCATCTATCATTAGATCAGTGAAGAACGCTTCTACGTTATCAAAATGCAATAAGTTATCGAACAACGCAGTGTATATTCGACAAAAATCGGGTCATCTTAGCTATAATAAAAAATAGATTTATTTTAACTATACGTATATAAAAAGTGATTTCCTTTCCAGTGAATTAATAGAATTGGGTACTAAGAACTTAAAACTGCCTTCAAATGATAACTACGGTACGAATATTCTATCATTAAATATGGAAGGTAAATAGTTTGCGCTCACCTCTTATTTCCACTTCTGTAAATGGTTTCTTTTTCACAGACTGCAAGTAAATAATTTAAAGAATGAATTTATTAAATATAACAACAAAAATATGTATATTTCTTATTTGATTTTTATTTTCATAATACGTATCTAGTCATAACTGTTACGCTTACCTTTGTGGTACGTTTCCCCAGCAATGCTGTTCCCAGCATCTGAAAAAGGAAGAAATTATATATTTTAATAAAAAATTTCAAAACAGCAAATGAAGTTCCCTAACATTTCAAGGTGATAAATATGTTTACAGAAGTTTATTTCTTCAATTGCGGAATTTGTAATACAGAACTTTACAGAAGTACCAAATATGTTTCTAAATGTGCTTGTAAATAACATTTTTTATGAACATAACAATGGTCCAAATCTAAGGGAGAGTGGTAGCAAGTTTCAGACATCCGAATAACAAATCGAAGCCTCATCACCCTGATCCCTTAACCATACATAGCCATATACATACACGCTTGTATGTACATGTAGCACAAATGAATTTGAGCGTTTCAAACAACCAACAGGTGTTTCTGAGTTGTGAGATTGTAGTCGTTTGCTATAGAGGTTATTATAGAACATTTTCTTTTCGATCTATTTATAATGTATAAATCACCGAATTAAATTTTAAAAGTGAATTTCATTAATCTGCGGCCTTATGCACTGGGTTTAACAAATACTGCGAACCTTAGACAAATATATCGCATTATTAGTGAGCATGTGTGATTGAAACAACTTGTGTTTATTGCAAAATATTTTCGAAAATCTTTTAAAGTTTTGTTTTGCAATTTTGGCTCAAAATTCTAAAAATTACTTTAAACATTTTTCAAATTCTTAAGCGAATTATAATATGCGAATCGTTGAGTAAACAATTTGTTAAGTAGCGTCCGCAATTTTTTACATTTGGCAGCCAAAAATTTGAAAAAGTTAATAATTTAATTTCGTCATTATTAGCCGTGGGAGTGAAATTTCGCTATTTCATTGTCATAGTCATGGCGTAGCACGTCTCAGAAGTCACGGGTTTTGCACATAATATATAATTTTAAATATCTGCACATGCCTCTTTTTACTTACATACATACATATTAATACACAAAAAAACTATGCCATAGTTTAAGAAGAATCTGAATCGCTTAAACAAATGCTTTCTGAATGAGTAAGGTAATATATATCGTCTCTAATGTGGATAGATAGACCCTCTTGCGTTTCACTGTGCACGTATCGAATCTAGTCATTTGGCGTTTTTTGTTGTAGCGAATACAAAGCGTACAAACGCGTACAAGTACAAGTTGTGGAGGAACTGAAACCGCTCGACCTTCTTAAGAGACATTGCTCTATAGGCTCTTGAAATGTTCCAAGTCGATTGGTCATCAAGACCGTGTGATATGACACCATTCGATTTTCTGTGGGGATATATAAAGTCTAAAGTCTATGTGGCCAATTCCACTTCGATCAGGTCTTGGAGCAAAACATTACGCGTGTTATACGCTTGTTACCAGTCGAAAAGCTCGAACGCGTCATCGAAAATTAGACTCAACGGATGAACTATCTGAGACGTACATCTTCAAAAAATAAATGCCAACTAATGTTCTTTCTAATGATAATAAACATTCTCCAATAAATTTGAGGTGTCTATGTTTTTTCTTTTCATAAGAAGGAACCTCGAAATGTATCAGCCTTTAGTATAAAAGTATATAAAAAGATTATCTTGATGTTGAGCGGTCAGTTTGGATGACAGTTATATGCTATATTAGTCAGTTTCTTCGGTGACTATGCCGTTGCTTATATGCTATAGTAGTCTGATCTGAACAGTTTCTTCGGTGACTATACCGTTGCTTGAGACAGTAATCCATGCCAAGTTTCGTGAAGATCTCGTCAAATAAAAAAGACTTCCATCGACGGATTTGATTTTGTTCGACAAGTGTGTATGACAGCTACATGGTATATTAGATCGATCCGAACAATTTCTTCGATGACTATACCGTTGCTTTGTACAATTGTCGTGCCAAATTTCCTGAATATATCTCATCTAATAGAAAAGTTATACTGATCACTTATAGTATATATTTTATGGGGTTTCCGGTGTTTCCTGCTGGATGTTACAAGCTTCGTGGCAAACTTAATCATTCCTGATCAGGGTATAAAACAGTTGTAATGGTAACAACAATATGCTAAGGAGTTTTCTAGAAACGGTTGCTGTGAAGCTACAGTCAAAACTTCAGGTGGATATGTGCGATATCGATCTTCTTGGTAAACGATTTGTACACGTCGGATTTGTGAAATAAAATTTCGAGAAAACGTCTTTAAAAGTTGTATCAGCTTAGCTGCCTTGCCACGTTATAATTCATTATACAAATGCGATTGTACATTGGGTATAAACAGATTCAATTTGTTTAAGCGCAAAATTAGCATTTCATATTCTGCTCGTGTATTTATATTTAGCGAAATTATTTTTACATTTAAGTATTTAAAATACTTTTTTTTTGAAATTTCTGTAGTAAACATTTGAGATTTTGACTAATTGCGGGTTTAAGATTTTTGTCTCGTCTTCTAATAAATTAATTGGCATTGTCGCCAATGAGGAAAGCAATAGAGTAATTTATTTTAGTCAACTAAATTGCAAATGTGCATGCTTATTGTACACTACATATTTGTCGTATAATTTAATTATTTCTCAAGACTCGACACCAAGTAAATCGAGTTGCTGACAAGCAATTGCATATACATTGGTTTACTTCCCACCTCAACCTGAAGAGTTGTCTTGCAAAGGTCTATAAAATATTGGTAGTCGAAAAAGTCTGTTCGTATTTTATCAATAGATGTCTTTCGTTATATTTTGAAATTTTTATATACGAATGCCACGCAAGCCACCAATGAATCTTGTGAAGTTCACGAAGACGATGCTGTATCAGTTCATGTAGCACAACAATGGTATTTTGTGTGTGTATGTACGTATAAAATGTTGTTGGCGCTGAAAAAGGAAGACTGTCTGTTGCATTTGTAAACATCGAAAACACGAAAATTTCAATTTCGTCTACAATGGCGATAAAAACAATTTATACAAGACGCTCATAAAACTGTACATGCTACAAATGAGCTAATCAAATGTTTTGATTTATTAACAAGCGAAGTTAAAAGCTCTTTTGGCACCTTGACATAGACAAGTGACTGACTAGGTAGACTGTGTGTTGTTCTCTAACGCTGCAAGCGTCCAACCACTCATGCTTGAGCGAATAAATTTCAATAAATTTTCAAACAAACGCGCTGAATTTAAATTTTTTTCTACATTTTGTTCGACATTAAATCATATATACTCAAATAAAGCGTAAATAAATTAATAACTCATAAAAACATTTTAAATCGCATTTCGCGTCGCGTGTGAAGAATAGAAAATAACTGAATTTGCTTGTGTCGTGACGCAGTATTTTAAAATTATAAAAATTATTTTTATTTTTTTGTAATTTATATTGTATTCTTGTATGGATAATAAAGTGATCGAGCAGTAAAAACAACTAAAACAAAAAATTAAATGAAATTAAATTAAATAAACACACAAAATAAAAAGGAATTCAAAGACTTTTTACGTGCAATGTAAACAAAAATGTATTATTTTTTTGTTTTGCAAAATCCGTATTTATAAAATTTTCTTTGCGCTTGTTTTTTAATAAACTCATTTGAGCAATAATAAAAAAAGCATAATTTTGGCAAAAACTCAAAAGCTCTAAAACATAATATTTGTTTACCTTGAAAATATAAACAATATAAACAAAATTCGTCAACAGTTTTGCAAACGAGGGCAATTTAATGAATTCATGCGTGAAAAGTCATTTTCTTTTTATAAAAATATCTTGATATAGTAAAACATTTGTTAATAAAGTATGTCATCATTAATTTTGAAGCTTTCCGAAATACATAACAAAACTAACTTCGGTGCTTATACCACTCCTCCACAACACCACGGCGGCCCACTTTAGGATATACATACATATGAATATTAAGAGGGTGTGTCATTGTTCAACGATCACTCGACCGTCTTTGAAGGCTTTGTACCACTCGTAGGCTTGTGTTTTTGATAAAAGTGAATTACAACCTTTTTTTTCACCAACGCTGAAAATTTTTAGTTAAAAATAAAAACTTTCGAAAATGTTTTTTGGATCAGCTTTTAATTCACTGAACTATCACTCAAAAGATGAGCTCTTAATACGGATTAATCGAATTCTACTCGAATCGATTTTTCGGAATCGATCTTCAGTAGTCGAAGTCGATTAAGAATCGATTCTTGACATTCGAAAAATCGACGAGGCACCTCTTAATGTTAATATTAAGACGCTCATCTTTCAACAGTGAGTGACTTTCTTTTTATCACATTTTGAAAGTTTTTTTTGCTTTCTAGAACTCCTGTTTTTTATTCGGAAATTGAAAAAAAAAAATTCGTTTACTGAATAGGGGCTCTGAAGAGAATAATCACCCGAATGCCGAAACTGTGTAAAAGTTATCGCAATCGACATATTTTTTGATGGTGACCCTATGTATGTATACACATAAGTATATGGAGTAATAAAATCAATTTTTGACAAGAAATGAGCATTTTTTAAATTAAACGAAATCTACGCGCTTTTATTATATATCACCTTATGTTTAAATTTAGAACAATTAGTGATCGTATATAAGGCATTATCGTGCAAGTGCTATATGTTTACAGTAACATTTGCAAACTCCACACTTCCATTCTAATTCTATTTAACAATAAGAAACAACAATATTTTGTCTTAATCGTGATTATTAATGAATCGCTTTGAATTTTCCAAATCATATTGCGCCTTCGGATTATTCGATTTAATGTGTTAATTGGTTAATTAGATATTTAGATAAGGTGATGCGCCAAGTCATTAGTACATATCTGAATATACAAATTTATGCACGTTTGACTCATATGCGGCTATTGCTGCTTATTTATGCCAATATGTAAAGTAAACAGACATTGTGGCCATGAACGTGTGAAATGAACACGATTGAGTGTGTTTTGAATTTCAATATCTCTATGGCTGTGTAGGCATTGTCTATAAAGCAGTAAGTGTATTTACAAATTGATTTTAAATGTTATTATTTATATATTTTTTTATGTTTTTTCTTCGAATTGTTTTTGTTTTCGTTCTTCATGGGAATTTCCTTCAACAATGACGTCACTGAGTTTAAAGTATTCTAATGGAGCAATAAGTTATAAGAGCGGCTTAGCAACATAATGCATATCATTGGGAAAAATTGAATAACCAACATAATTGCGTCAGATCATTATAAGTTTCTTTCATCCATCGGTACAAAAAGTCAAGAAACCCTCGACCGATACTTGCGTTTTTTTTCTATACGAAGATTTACTTTCCCTGCTATCAGCTTCTACATTAGTCAGTACATGATGTTCCTAGTTTCTAGTTCACATATCCACCAATTATATAATGACCTGTTAGTACTCCTACCAGAGCTCTTATGTCATTCCTTTTGACGTTTAATAATCGGCATGTGCGGACCATATTCCATTCATATTAAATTTGTCTTCCTGTTGAAGAAGTTAGGTATTGCCTCCATCGAGAAACCGCTATATTTATAACATGTTTGTCGATTATAAATATATCAATAAATATCCAGAGGCATATAAATTTCCTGTATACCGTGGTCTAAATGCAAAGTGATGCCGGTTCTGGCTAGTTCATACCATTGCCAACCCTTTTCTGGAAGGAAAGGCAATATTGAGAAACGAGTTTAAGTTCAATTCTGCAGGATTACGAAAACTCTTGGTATTGGGTGAAAACGGGTGTATCCTAAGCATCTCAGAATATTTCTTATTAAAGGCGACTAATATTGGGGATTCCCCCCCCTCTATGAGCTCTCGAAAAGTTCCAGAATCGTCGAACCGATTTCGAACTAAGCTAAATTTCCGCATTTGGGACGAAGAGCAACTTGAAGAGATTCACGAGCTGCTATTTCATTCAGAAAACAAAACGGTTTGGTGTGGTTTGTGAGCCGTTGGAGTCATCAGTCCATATTTCTTCAAAAAGGATGCCGGTGAGAACGTAACCGTCAATGGCGACCGTTATCGCTCCATGATAGCCGACTATTTTTGTGCCTAAAATTGAAGTTCGTGATCTCGGCGACATTTGGTTTCAACAAGACCGCCCACTTCCCACACATCGCATTAATTGATGGATCAAATGGATTTGTTGAGAGAACACTTCGGTGAGCTGATAATTTCACGTTTTGGGCCGATCAATTGACCACCAAGATCTTGTGATATCACACCAATAGACTTTTCCCTGGGGATATGTAAAGTCTTAAGTCTATGCCGACAAACCCACTTCAATTCAGGCCTTGCAGAAAAACATCACGCGTGTCATACGCCAGTTACCAGTTGAAATGCTTGAATCATCGAAAATTAGACTCAATGAATGGACCTTATGAGACATGGCCGTCGTCAACATTTAAGAAATAAATGGCAAAGAATGTCCATAACCCAAAACGTTTTTCCTGTGTTATTCTCTTCAACTCCATTTTTAGACAAAGCTGGATTGAGTGATACTGAATTAAACACAGGGTAAAGCTCTTTTGAAACCAATGACTTCGGTTAGAATGTAAGGTTAAGGTCATTCCTACGGCAAAAAAACTCTAACTTTTATTTGTTTACTCATTAAATATTGTGGAAACGTTTTTATATTTGCGTGAGAACTGCAATGTTGAAGGCTAGATGGTAAAAAGCAATGTCTAAAATACCAATGCGAAATTAACAGTTTTAAAATGTGTGAAAAGGCAGAAATAAAGAGTAAGTAAGCACATTAAGCCGTTTGGAATTTAAGTAAATAACTAAAAGCCATTTGATTAAACTTTAAATTAGCACGATCAAAGTTTTCAGTTTGGCTGTCGCATATTCACACATTCACATTATAATATTCTGTGAATGATATATACTTACATATGTATGCTTTCATACATTAACGTATGTATAAGAGATCAAAGAATTCTATCTGATAGAAGGAAAAATCGTTTTTTGTACAAATGTCTTATAATAAATCAATTGATTGCAATATTGTGCCAAACATAAGGAAAAACAGTTGAGATCCATATGCATAATAGTTAAATCTTTACAAATATGTTCCCTGTAAATAATGGGAACTGTAATGCAATAATTATATTAAAATAGTTTGAATCCTACAATGATTTATGAGATTCTAGTTTAATATAGAGCAGATATACACCATATATTCATCGTTTACATCGTCGAGAACAATTATAAATGTGTTGTTCCGGGGATGGTGGTGTCATACTGCTTAATATCCTCCATATTATACATCAAAATTTTAGATCACCTTCAATCTCAATTGAGAGACTTAACATTTTATGAGATATTTTTCATAACGGAAACGTGCTATGTGATCCTCTATATTTTTCGTGACCGTCATCACAAAGTTATTATAAAATGGAATTCATGAAAGAAACATGTCGATGGAAATTTGGTTTTTGAATGTTAAAGTTAAATTTTTGAAAAGTTAAAACAAAGCATACTTTGAATAAAAAAGATCAATTTAATGTAAACAAAATATTTCATTATAAAACAAGTAAGGAAGCGCTAAATTCGGGTGCTACCGAACATTTTATACTCTTGCAACTTACAAGAATCAAAGCCAGGGAAATAACTTAAGGTGAAAGAGGTCAACCAGAGGATCGGAATCCAAGCAAGCAGCATTAACTAACCGACATATTCGACATAAGGCTTGTTTGATAAACGAAAATACATTACATGTAATATATGGGGGTAATATATGGGGGTTGGTGTAGTATTGACGCGCTTTTACATATTTTTGCCCACATACTATTAAAATAGTCCGAGAGATTCATTAACGTGCCTCACATATCATCCATCACCAACCATTTGGAGTAATGTCAGCCGGATATTCGAAAGTGCTGATATCAGTTTTATGGAGACAAGGTAAAGTTTTCGCTAAAATGTATCTATTTTAGACACAAAGGTTCACTGTTATGAGTGAAACACGCTCTCTCATTTTCATTGAGATAACTCACATATTGGCCGATATATGCGGTATAAAGACACCCGGATTGTCTCAGAATTTCAAATGTATATCCTATTCATTGACCGATATTTTCGGTAAGAAGTCAACTATATGTAGGTACTGGGGTCCAAATATTCGCTATTATTTTGTGCTCCCCTTTAACTTTGCATTCAGAACTACGCTCCCTAAAATATATATGTATATATCATAGCTTTGATGAACAAAGCCGTACTAACTTTTATTATCGAAGCTTTTAAGAACTCTGATAGACTCGACTAAAATTGTTCGCAAAAAACCATGTCGCGTATTCCTAGTTCGAGTGCAAGACGTTAATATTTATTATTTATTTTTGTGAGTTTTTCACTTTTGAAAAATGTTTGAAGAAGAATGGTACATTGATCAAGCTATTGATATGCCTTACACTAGAGTTGGAATCTCCATTGGAACTGCACATCCACGAGTAAACGAAGTATTATGCATTTGGTAAATGGTGAAATACGCCAAACTACGTCTTGGGCATACCTGTATTACGTTCAAAAACGAACCAACAATCGATTATTCCGAGCATTAACCAGTAAAAAGGTTTTAATTCCACTTTAAAACTATGATAACTCCGATATACACTACCTACCCTAAAATAGAACCAGATTTTCTTCGATAAAGGCGAAAACGCAAGCCAGACGGCTAATAAGGTGCGCATAATTGTTAGATCTTATGTTAAATTGTAACAATCTCGTCGCGGTTCCGATTGCTCGTGAACTAAAAGCTGCACGAGGATTCCGTTTGAAACCAATAAAACAAAGATACCGCCAACAATTCAACCGTCTAAATGAAGCAACCGCTCCGAAACGGCCAGATTTGGTCAAAAGGAGAGGAATTCTACTTCATGAGGACAATATCTCACCGAATATAACGATAGTGACTCACAGAAGCTCCGTGAACTTGGTTCGAATGCTCTATGCATCCAACTTATACTCCGGATCTGGCACCAACTGTTACAGTCTATGGCGAATGATTTTGTTGGTGAAATCTTTCGAAGTTTTTGCTCGTTCAATCGTTCAGTATGTATATCAGCTTTATGCTATAGTCCTCCGATCTAAACACTATTGCCTTAAACAATAGCCCATGCCAAATTTCGTGAATATATCTCGTCAAATGAAACGGTTTTCCATATAAAAATTTGATTTCAATCAAATACTACGTAATGATAGTGGCATACTTAATAATTTCGGGGCACAAAATCTTCAATATCAATTAAGTAGTCCAGTTTGTATGGAATGCTATAGTGGTCCGATATCAGCGGTTCTAACAAATGAGCAGATTCTTGGGAGGAAAAGAATGTTAACAAAATTTCAATTTCTCAAAAACTGCGGGATTAGTTCGGGATAATATTCATTTATATACATATTTATGTATTTTAAATAGTCGACGTTTCCTTCTCTAGTTACAAACTAAGTCGCAAACACTTACACCTTGTTGAGGGCATAATAAATGTGTGGACTTTCTTACCTTCAATTGCTGCCGTAGGCCACTCATTGGGCTCATTCAATTTCAGTTTGCTCCTGCCTAATTCTTTATAGGTTTTTTATATTTTTAAGTGATATTTTGTCTGATTATAATTTTTTGGAAAATTTAATTTTTATTTAGTTTTTATTTATATATATAAAATATGAATTATATTTAATTGGCTTGTACTTTCAAATACACAGATGTTAATATATGTATATACAATATATGAAGCACTTGTTTAGCTGGACTTTTGTACAGAAAATTTTCAAATATTCTTATGTTTAGTAAGAACTCAATATTTTACACTTTTATAAATTGCGGTTTTGTTTGCACCATTAGCAATAGAATTGCACATAAAACCAATTACACTCTCGTGCAGAACTCCTTATATTTCAATATACAAATGTTTAGAAATGATATACTTTATTAAAACGATATCGATATATATTGGTATATACATATGTACGTATGTATATAAGGAGTGCAGTTTCTCAACTGCCCAAATGTTTTGACGCGAACGCGCACATTTTCACAAATAAAATGACTTGGACGACTGATGAGCAGTTCTTACACTAATGTCTATGCAAGTTTGAAGAAAGTATATAAAAAACGCATGGCGAAATGTGCTCCACCGATCACGATTTTCCTATAAAACTGTCACACTTTGGCGCTTTAAGCCGCTAACAAACTAATGCCGACACAGAACACCGCAATGCGGAAAATAGAAAAACACAAGAAATTCAGCTTATAATGAAAGAAAATAATATAATTTTCGAAAATAGCGCAATTCTGTACGAAATACACACACACAACGATTATGAAGATAAATCACCGAATAGACTTGACGAAATATTCTCACTCAATAGACTAAGTGTGCACCGAAAATACGCGCTATATTTTTCGAATGCTAACCGTTTCGCAGCGGATTTTGAAATAAGATTGGAAATTGTACGGCGAATAATGATCACCAGCAGCACTACGTTGACGGCAAAGCCAAACAAATAGCGTCAACAAAAGGCAGCGGCTGAAAATGGCAAACGCTAGGTGTATAGATTGAGATCGCCCCTTGTCGGAATACAAACAAAAGCACAATGTGATGGCGAAGTCGAAAATGAGTCGGAAACAAAAATGAAAAGTCAAACATACATATGTATATGAACCAAAAACCAAATTTTCGGTGCAAAAGAGAAAAAACAATACAAAATTGTACTTATTAAAAAGCACTGAATAATAATCTACAAAACATATGGTAATTCACTATGCCCTCAATTTACTGCGAAGACATAATGGGCTAACAAATAATGTATATGTATATATAAGTTATGTATATGTGTCTATATGTATTTGAAATGTGCGAGTATAAATATTTAACTAGTAATCGAACTTCTATTTGTTAATTTTGAAGTTCTTAGTGATTTGTTGATTTTATATTGGTAGTCGAAAATGTTTTTTCGTATTTCTAATCAAATTTTAACTTATTTTTTTATATTTATAATAATAAATATATAAACAAATGGGACATATTTTGGTCGACAACTCTTGCCATTTTTCCGCTAGAGACATTATTCCATCAGTGTAAATCGAAATTTAGAAATTTCCCGAACGGAAGCGAGCAAACCACAGTTGTGCTACACGGCTGATACAGCTCCGTAAACTTCAACAATTTCATTGGTGGCTTGCATGGCATTTTTCCATTTTTTATACAAATATTTCAAATTATAGTGAATTTCTTCATTATTTTCACTCATTTTTGAACAGCTGTAATTTTTTTTCAACTTCCCCGAATTGAATTTTTTTTTGTTAAATAAAGCTTAAATTCGCACCTTTCCAACACTAATATGGTATGACACAATGTGATCGGTAGCACTGGTGATATACGACTGCAACGACATCTATTGGCAAAATACGAAAAGACTTTTTCGACTACCCAATATATTGGTAAATACTATATGATCAACATTAGTAGACCCCAGGAGCATGGCAAGGAAGATCAAAAAGCAATGGAACTGGGTGCAAAACTGGAAAAGTCATATGTAAAGCGTTAAAACTAAAAAGTACAAAGTTCATACTGAGACTTGATAGAAAAGTCTGTAGGAACATAACTGGATTTCCAATGGTCACAGTCTGTTGGCGGCACTCATCTGAAGAATATGAAGAGCCTGTTGAAATACGCCTCAAGCACAAGCAGCCTAAAGGATGACTACTCCTTATTTACTACGTAACGATACTCCATCTGGTATCGCTGAGGACCATGGCTCATTAGCTTATCAAAGTAAAGTTTAACAAAAACATTGGAAATACGGAAGCGACTGCCAAAATAAAAGCTAAAAAAGAACAAAACGTTTATAATTTGAATAAACTACATCATCAATAGTGATCTATCTTGGAAATATTGATAAATGATATCTATATCTTCGTCGACGAAATTAACTTTCATTATTCTTTCTTTAAACTGTTTTTAAATTTTCTGATACTTAGTACCTTCTTCAAATTTGGAGGATGGAGCCATGTATAGAGCTTCACGCAAGTGAGAAAAGCTCTCTGAGCGCCATTCACTTGGGAATAGCCAAAAACGAATATCTTACATATGGGTCAAGTAGTTCACGACTTCTGATTTCAGGCCAAATATCCTCTGGATAGCCGAAAAACATCCGCTTGAAGGTGAGTTAAAGAGAGAAAGCGAACCATCCCTCCCCAGGGTTGTGCGCTGGGTCTGGAATCCGTCGCGTAAAAAAAAAGAAGAAAACGGTCTCGTATAAGTGACCCCCCTTTTCATGGCGACCTCTGCAAACGTGTTAAGGATTATGATTTAAAGGCATGCACCTGGAATGTCCGACCCTTAATTGGAAAGGTTCCGCTTCCCAGCTGGTTGATGTCCTCGTTAGACCAAAGCTGACATCACCGCCGTCCAAGAAATGCGAAGGACGGGACAAGGACTGAAGCGATTAAGTCCTTGTGGCATTTACTACAGTGACAATATAAAGGAGCGCAAATTCGTATGGGGGTTTGTGATGGGAGAGAGACTCCGTCGTCGAGTACTGGCATTCACCTTGATGACCAGAATCCGCATCCAAGTGGTATATAATGCAAACATTTTTATACGAAATTTTCTCAACAACGCAATTAAAGTTTGAAGAAACTTTCTATTAATTTTTTACTATATGTAAGATATTGTGAATACCCGTAATAATTGAATTTTCAAATTAAGTTTCATAATTGAACGTACTAATCGATCAAATACAATATAAATATGTCTGTATGTATCTAAGTAAGCACATGTGTGGAAGAAATAAATATTGGAAGATGCATAATTGAGAAAAACAAAGGGCCAACAGTAATTTGAGCCAATCAAATACAGTGTTGTCGCAGCAAAATTTTTCACCAAGGAAAAAATGTTTAGTCAGGAGTTTTACCTAACTTTTGAAATAAAATTTAAGAGTTCTAATAGTTAATAAGAATTCTTTAAGCTTAAATAAAAAGAAATTGGTTATAAGGTGAGCAGCTCCGTGATACCTTTTCATTCCGATCGATAGGTTAAATATATTGGAACTTATAAGTTCTACAAAAATGTTTCTCTTTTGAAATTAGCTTAGAAATCTGGTAAGACTTGAGATTTTACGTTTGATAAAATAAATATTGTGCTAAAGTAAATCATAGATAGATAGAAATTGGGAGGTCTATTGTGCCATCTTTTCTGTCACAACGAATCACATAAAACCAGCACAGTGCTAAATTCTAGTATTCTGCGATCGGATACTTAGATCAATCAAGCAACGGGAGCTCAAGAATTTCCCGCCCCAGGTCTCAGAACCGGCAGTTTGTACAGTAGGTTATACGCATGTTGAATAGGTGCTTCTTGAGACTACAGTGCCCAGTCACAAAGTTTTTTAACCTGCAAATGTGGTAACTACCCCTTAGCAAGTTGGCCTGGTGCATGCCTTGGAGTTGTTGCCAATACTTCTCCCTGACTGCTCTTTGTTATGAACTGAGGGCTATTCAGCAAATCAAAGTCTGCTTCCGGCGAAGAATTTCTACTAGGTCTCGAAAATGTCGACCGTATAGATGCAGATTCTACAGCTCTGAGAGTATTCAGAAAGTATAATATGTGGGGATAGCCGAGATAAGGTTTTAACTAAAATGATAGATGATTCTGTAAGGAGTTATCCTGCCAAAGCGGGCGCATCTTTTTTTCGAGGGGTCACCTGAAATGGCGTCGCCATGGCTTTAAAATATTTTTTTTTCAAAAATTTCAGAATTTCTTTATTAATAGCGCGTGTTTGTAACAATAAAAAATTCTAAAAAAATATTTAATTTTTATATGAGAAAAAATATTGTTAAAAAAGGCTGTTTTTTACCAGAGAAAACCCATCTTAATGAGCGAACCTTCTGACTAACCAGAAACGCAACAAGTGGAAATGAATTCATCGCGTGGTCAGATCAAAGAATTTTAGTCGAAAATACTGATCGTGATTTGTGCAGAAAGCGAGTTTTGTATAGAAATTCTCTAAATATTTTGATTTCATAAAAGGTGGCAACACTGTTCAAAAAGCCGGCAAAAACAAATTAAGCTAATATTTTGTTTCATACGACTGTATGGGTATATCAAAACACATCTACACGTAATAACAGCAAATAGTACGTTTGTATATGAAAATTACTGTGCAATAATTGAGCGCTTGAGAGTAATTTTATTTTTACTTCGTATGTGTATCATTTGAAAAAGAAAAAATACATTTATGTTTACTATACAGCAAGTGTTAGAGAAAACACTATTTTCTCGCTTCGCTGAGAACTTTTCACCATTGAGTAAAGAAAGAAAAACGCCAGGGGTGCTGATGTTTTCATATGAGCTCATGCGAACTTTAGGCGGAAATTGGCGATGAATGTTAACTGATCGAAATTCTAACATCTATATGTATATGTACATACATACATATGTCTATATATGCGTGTGTATATACATACACTGCTGGTCATTAGGTTAGACGCACGTTTACTTACAATTGTTTAAATATTTATTATTTTAATGATGAATGAAAGAAAAGTTGGTATGCAAAAACATGGGTACTTAATGATGCTTTCAATATAATATTCAAATGATTATTCAAACTTAACAAAAATTGTGTGTTTCAAACATTTTCTTAAAGCTACTTAAAAACGGTGCCTTTTCTTGGTCATTAGAATAGGCGCACTTAGGATATTAAATTTTTCATAAGAAACGTTTTTTTTACTTAAATTTTTAGTTCGAGTTAATATTTGATTTATTAGAAATAAAAAAAAATAATTTCAGTAATGAGTACTTCCTCCTTTGTTAGTAATAACTTCAAATATCTGGTCCTTCATAGAATGATACAGGGAATCTATGTATGTAGGTCAAGGAAATCTCGCTCCAAGCTGCAGTTAATGCTTCCTTACCTTCGCATTGCTTTCCTCTTTCGTATACCTTCCGTGTTAGCCAGCCCCAAACATTTTCAATTACGTTAAGATCTGGAGAATATGGTGGCCAGGTCATGACATTAACGTTTTGACTCGAAATAAACGACTTTACTACTCGAGCGTTATGAATAGGAGCACTGTCTTGTTGAAAAATCTAAGGAATTGAGCAAAAAAAAAAAAGACATCGCTTAATTTTGGAAATACGGACTCCAACGATGTTTTGAAGCGATCGCCGTTCATCTTCTGATTGATAAAAATCAAGTCAGTTGTTCCATAAAACGTTATGGCACCCCACACCATGACTCCACCTTCTCGGCTGTGGTGACGACTTAAATATAGGTCATCTTTCCGCAAATCGTGATAATAGTATTGAAAACCATCAGGGCCATCTAAATTAAAACGTTTTTCATAAGTAAATACAACTGAACGCCAATCATTAAGTCAAGTGCCAGATTGAAGAGTGAATGTCACGTATTCTTTCACGCATCGAAAACGTTTTTCTTTGCGTAATTCATTTAGGGAGGTTTTTTCTTGATTTTTAAACGCTTTAGGTATTCTGCATTTCTGATTGTACGCTGAGCAGTTGAAAGGTTTGCCTTTACTTTGGCTAATTCCTTAACCTTAGCTGCGGACTTAGTAAAATTTCAAGCAATTCTAACAATTTTGCGTATTGATTGTTCAGATACTGCTCTCTTTTTTCCTTAAAATGTTTTCCATATGCCTCTGGATCCTTTAAATATCTGTCAAGGGTTCTGGAGGTACGTTTTATCTGTTTGGCACTATTTCGATTGGATAGTCCTTAGGAGTAAAAAAAAAGTATACTTTTTCACGTTCCAATAAGCTCAGAATACTAGCTTTTCCCATTTTTCCTCTAAATGTAGCTCGAAAACAATTCATTTGCTTATTTTTAGTACTTTCTCAATAGAAAAAACTGCAGGTGTTTACGCAAGACGAAGAAATGTAATGTGCGTCTATGTCAATGATCAACCGAAAACGCACGTGATTGCCATATACTATACATTTCTGGAATCTTCGTGTGTACAGTTGTTTCTTCGCAAATCAACCAACTATGGTCATAAAAGCATTTTGTACAATAAGAACAAGCATGATTATAAATATAACCATTTATTAAAACAAAACGTTGGTGCGTCTAACCTAAGACCAGCAGTGTATGTATATATATAAAGTTAGGCATTAGAGAAAACGTTACGCGATATAAATATTGGTGTGTATTTTTGTATATTCATGTTCAGTTTACAACGCATCAATGCAGATGACGATCCCTCCAGATTTTGTTTGTTTCATCATTCACCGATTTACATACAGACACACTTTTAGTGAAGCATTAAACACACATAATGTATTTATTCACTAAATTCATACCCATTTCGTCGTTTATATTGTAATAATGTGTTAATTTTTTGTTAATCTTTTCAAGAAAAATTAATGGTTTCTCCGTCGAAAATGCTTTTTAAATAGATCAATATGTATGTAGATCTGAAGGTGGGTATGCAAGTATTGCCATTTATCATCATGGACAAATTGCTTGCAACAATGAACACGCTTATTGCTCCATTGACTTTTGTCGTAGGCAGCGGATTTCCAAATATGATGGCAGGTGGGTTCATTTTATTATTTATCTTTCATTTTTTAAACATTTTAAACGGCTTCCACGAAAATTGGGTTCATTGTAAAATAAACATTAAAGAATTGAGAGATTTTTATTGACTCGTGCAGAGATTAAACTTTGTTGATTTCTATCTAATATGCATGAATACTCGTAACTAAAATATAAATGTATATATATACGAGTATAAATATATAAACTTATATATATATATATATTTCTAATTAATTTGCTTATGTATCGTGAACAATTCAATTATAGTTTATATGATTATTTTGAGAATAAAAGTTAAAACATAAATAACGATTTACTTCGACTACCTTTTATTATACTGTAAAAACCATATTGGTTAAAAAAGTATGAAAATACGGTGAACTTCGGCAGATCTTATACATCCCATGACCTGCGAACCACGTAGTGTTTACCACATACTTAAACCCCTCCCACATTAGAAAAGCTGGCGCTCGGGGTTGCCAGTTTGAATTATTTTTTCCCTCAAACAGAAATATGAAATTTACCACAAAGTTTGTAACAGCCAGAAGAAAAGTTCACAGATCTTATAAAGTGTATACATATAAGTATATTAAGTCATGTTCGTCTGTCCGTTTGTATATACGCGTTGTTGAGATATTGATCTAAGCCGAACCGAACTTGATATATCAGGGGCTCAAGTCTTCGGCTTCAGAAAGCAGCCGAACAATTTATTCAGATCGGACAACTATACAATATATGTAAAGTACACATTGATCGCAAAATACAAGTATCAAGACAAAGATCTTTTTGTACCCTTTATACTAAAATAAAGGCATCTGTGAAGGGTATTATAACTTCGGTGCAGCTGAAGTTAACGTTTTTTCTTGTTTTTTTTTTTGTAATCTCCTTACTTACTTTCTACAGTTATTTTTATCATATATTAAATTTGAAGGTTGGAGCCATGTGTAGAAGTTATGCAAGTGAGGAAAGTTCTCTGAGCGCCATTACTTGGGAGGAGCCAGATACGTTTTCATTTGAATACGGTTGAAGCAGCTCACGACTTCCGGTCTTTGACCAAGTATCCTCTGGGTAGCCAAAAAAACATTCGTTTGAAGGCGAGTTAAAGTGAGTAGGTAAACCATCCCTCCCCAGGGTTGTGCGCTGGGTTTGGGACCCGCCACGTAAAAACCACTACCACTGAAAAGAAAAAATCAGCTTCGGATGAGAGATCCCCTTTTGATAAAAAAAATATATATGTGACCTGGTCTACGTAAAGGGGGCTTAAGTGTCAAAAAAGGAGAACAATTAATGAGATAACGAAAAACTGACGATTATTTTTGACAGCTTTTCCCAGAAAACTAGTTTTCGCACGTTAGCTCCCTTTTCGTAGACCAGGTCACATATATATATATATATATTATATAAAAAAAAACAAAAACAATATTCTATACGAGTGAACAGCTGCTGGCGTACGCCTATTATATTGATATCATTGGTCTCAACATCCGCGCCGTTAGTTTTTCTTTCTCTAGACTGGATAAAGAAAGCAAAGCTAATAAGTCTGGTATTGAATGAGTCGCGACTTGGCTCTCACATAACTGTTGAAAGTTATAACTTCGAAGTCGTAGATAATTTCGTCTATCTTGGAACCAGTAATAACACCAACAATAATGGCAGCTTTAAAATCCAACGCTGAACAACTCCCGCCAACAGGTGCTACTTTGGACTGAGTAGGCAATTGAGAATCACAGTCCAAAGGAACAAAGGCCAAACTCTATACACTCATCATCTGGTGCAGAAACATGGACGATGACAACATCTGATGAATCGACGTTACGAGTTTTAGAGAGAAAGGTTCTGAGGTCCTTTGCGCATTGGCTAGAATATCGCATTCGATGGAACGATGAGCTGTACGAGTTAAGACGGCATTAACATACATAGTTAGTCACCGGTACGCGGTATTGTCGTCCGTATGGACGAACACACTCCAGCTCTGAAAGTATTCGACGCAGTATTCGCCTGGGGAAGCAGAGGAAGAGAAGGACCTCCACTCCGTTGGAAAGACCAGGTGGAGAAAGATCTGGCTACACTTGGAATCTCCATGTGGAGCGAAACAGCGAAAAAGGAGAACGTCTGGCTAGCCGTTGTTAACTCGGCTATAACCGCGCAAGCGATTACTACTTCAATAAGGGGAAGAAGATACCTGTATATTAAATTTAAACAAATGACGTTGGTTAATCTGCGGACTGGTTGTTTTCAGCTAATAGTCTGTGTATGTGAGATATCTCGATAGAACTTAGCAAAAGGCTGTTTTTGAAAATGGGCAGAATAGGAGAAAGCCTGTAAAACGCTAAAATCCACTATTAACTGTTATAACCCAATATTAAACAACAAAACTTAAGATCATTGCAGCACCGCTATTTGAACTGATAATATTCGTATCTCGTAACTATCTGAACAACAAGAGCGAAATGACTTCATTTCACTACCATTACTAAAAGTATAATACAATACTTTGATGAATGCCAGACACTAGAATTTGAGTTGAATATTTCCAGATTTGTGACTCCATTTGCAAACTATGGTAAAATGACATCAAGAAAATGCTTTGTGCAAAATTAAAATATGTCGAAAAGTCCGAGATAAGAATTTTCACTTAAGTAGTACTCCAGCCTTTCTGTTGAAATTTTTATGAAATTAAATGATGAATATACATCTTCAGCAGTTTTTTGGTAAAATCAATTTTACCTTTGTTACAGTTTTACTATTTTATAAAAAATTAATTAAGAGCTCAAAAAATATTTTACTACTTCTAAAGTCCTCTGTTCAAGATAGCACGAAATCCTAGTATCACCGTCACTCGTAGAGGTGCTCTTCAAAAATGTGATCCTCGAACCAGAAACCACCATTTTGTATATTATTGTGGGCAAAAAATAGTAAGATTTTGTTTATAATTTTTAAATTCTACTACCCTTTGGCCCAAATACACTTGTGCCAACTTTTTTTCTAATTATCGAAACAGTTGCTAAGTCAATAGCCTTCATATGCCCGTAGCGATTCCAGTTTAATGTCTTCATAGACTCAAAATTGTTTCCACGGTTTGAGTTTGCTGAATAGCCAGAAGTCACACGGAGCTTAATTAGGCGAATAATGTGGTTGCGGCACGATATTAGTTGAAAATTTGGCGAAAAACTCACGAAGAATCAATGCAGTATACAACGGTGCATAATCGTGGTGCATAAGCCAAGAGTTGTCGGCCCATAATTATGACCTCTTTTTACAAACAGCTTCGAGCAAACGACGGGTAACACTCAAATAGTATTCCTTGTTTACATTTTGGCCAGCGGAAAGAATTCGAAGTGCACCACACCTCGATAATAGAAGACTGTTGTTAACATAACTTTGATTTTTGACCTGCTTTGATGTTTTTTTCTGCCTCGGCTCACCTTTGCCACGATATTCGGCCGATTGATTGCCTGTTTCCGGTTCGTAAGCATACTTGTAGTTCCAAGACTCATCGCCAGTAATAATACTTTTCATGACATCCTGGTAGTCGAAAAGCATTGTTTCACAGACATTAACGGCACGCTATTTTTCGAAAAAATTTAGTGATTTTGGAACCAATCGTTTTTTCACTTTTCTTAGACCCAAATGAACTTTCTAAATAGTAACCGAATCAGTTTATTAATTCCTAATGTACAATATGAATATTTATGTATAATAATAGCGAATCGAATACGCCTATAGAGTTGAGTTGCTGAGGATTGCGATATAACGTATCGAAAAAGTTGTTTGTATTTAAAAAGTAAATATAATATATTCCTAAAATATTGAAAGAATATTTTCAACACTATATCTAATTCTTTTTTGTTTGCTTTTGTTTACATCTTTTAAGTATTGCAGAAAACCTTCACACATAAGTACATGTAAATTTATTTTCATTTATGAGCATAAAAATAAAACAAGCCAGTACGAACCAGCCAAGTTCGGCCGGAACCAAAAAAATTATCTCTCGCTATTTCTAAGAAATAAATGCATCTATCAACTCATAGCCTCCCCCTAGTTGTGGGGTTTTTACAGGTATTTGCCTTATTGGTGTCCATGTTGTAAGGTTGGGAATCTTATCAGACCCTTTCGCAGAAACTGTATGGAATAAGAAGTAGAGGAAACAACTCAACACTTCCTTTTTGACGGTCCCGCGTTTGGGAGGTAAAGGCTTAAAACTTGGGAGTGCATATCGTCAAACATCCCTCCGAACTGGCGGGAGTAGAAATTAAACGTCTGTGCAAATTTTTATTGACTATCAAGCGATTTGCTAATTTATAAGTTCAAACACAGGAGTTCTTCTTTTCTATGGCTTCACAAAGGACTAAATATAGCAGTCCACGTGCGATCTTTGATCAGCCATCGCTATACTTATCATATACATTAGGGTAGGTATAAGTAAAGGCATCCGTATCACTCCTATTTGATACACATTAGCAATCGTATTATGCTCAATGAACACTCTTGCCTCTTTTATTGAGATATCGCGACATGTACGATGGAGAGTAAAAAAGAGAACCAATAAACATCTTTTCATTTATTTTTGGTACATGATCACAACATAACACGCAAATTGATCGATACGAGTAACTTCTTTTATGATATAAACTGGCCGAGAGAAACCGCTTAAGCATTGTGGCTAGAACAACAGTCGCGCCATTTTTGTGGGCGTGGCAGCTTCGTTTCCAAACTGTTCATGTCAAACATATATATTCCAAGCTAATATAATCTTTAACTATATTTAATAAGAACAAAAACATATAGTATATATCGAATATTTTATCTACTCTGTAGGTGTTGCTTTAAGAAGTTTATCCGGACAACATAGGATTATTTATCATATTAAAAAACTTATCTTGTCGTCGTATATCTTACAGCTATCGTATCCATGTATAGTATATTGGCTACAAAAGTTCTTTGCAGATTTTTCTGGTCGAAATAAATGAACGTCGACTCAATCTCCAAGACTCTGCACCATACAGCAAAACTAAGAATCAAGCCTTATTTTTCGATTTTGTCTTGTGAGAGGAACTGGCTTCTCAATTGTACCATCGAACGGAACACCTCTTGGCAATATCTGAGTTGGATATAGAGTGATATAAACTAAACCGAGAAGACGAAAATCTTTATTATTTTGTTTACTTGCATTGTGGCTAGAATAAAAAATGAACCGATTGGAACTATATATACGGATGTGGACCGATTACGATCTATAAAATATGACTGCTCTCATATGTCAGAGGTATTCAACCTGTTTTTGTGGGCGTGGCAGCGGTTCGTTTCCAAACTGTTCATTTCAAGCATATATAGTCATATACAACCATTATACTTTATGCAACATGTTGCTATAGTATAACAAGACAGTTCAAACGCCTCAAAGAAAGAGTATGTACTATATATAGTATATATGCAAGAATATAATATGTACCCGTAAGTAGGTGTAAGCTTTAAGAAGATTTATTTTCAAAACATAGGATTGTTTATCATGTACAAGGTCTTGTTTATATAAAAATACTTATACTCGCTTATTTGTACTTACATATACATATGTATTATATATTGGTGTCCAAATAAGTTTTTTTTTAATGAAAATGCAATTTTATGGTAAGGAAGTGGTTATAAATGAATTATTCGAAGTATTACACATCGCTAGTTACAACTTTTTCCCATCTTTCTGGCAAAGCTCGAATACCATTACAGTAAAGCTATCTAAGAATCAAGCCATTTTTCGATATCGTCTTGTGAGTGGAACTGGCTCTGAGCCAGACCATGTACCATCGAACGGAACAAATAACAATCTGATAGTGCAATATCTGAGGAATATGGCAGTTAGGTTAAGTTTCATATTTAAGCGTTTCCAGGTAAGTTTTAACGGGTTTAGCAACGTGATACTGAGCATTGTCTTTTTCGTGCTTCTCATAGTATAGGGCCACTTTTGGCCAGTGCTCAGTTCAATCGCAGCGGTTGAAATCGAAACTGTTCCCCATTAATGGTTTCTTTTGGTTTCAGTAGCTCATAATAAATAAGGCCTAGTCCCACTAAATGCACAGAATAACTTTCGCGACTTAAAATTTCGGTCGAGGCGCCGTCGTTGAAACATAATCGGGCGTCCCCATGACTTTATTTTTTTAGATTGCTGAGATGAATCCACTTTTAATCACCCGTTACGATTCTATGAAGAAAAATGTTTATTTTTTGTTATAGGAGCAATTGTTCACTGGAGAAAAGATGACGCTCAATGTCCCTTGATTTCAAAACAAAAGGAACGCAAGGAAATTTTGTTTCTGAATTATTTGCTACGCAAGTAGTTTCTTTGAATTAGCTTTAGCGAGTGACTCCCAATGCAGAAACAAACTTTTTTTGTGTTTGATGCAGACCCTCATCGAGCAATGCCTCCAATTCACCGATGTGCTTCAATTTCTTTGATTGAAATAAGAAATCTTCTCATTGGATTATTTGACAAAAAATCGGATATTCCCACAACTAAAAGTATATACACATAAACAAAATCATCAATATCGAAACGCAGTTACTTTTTTAAATGTCTAAGTTAAGTTTATCACGTTTTTCATATATCGAAATCGATAACCACTTGCTGGAGCCTTCTATTGGTAAACAAAACTTAGTTACGAATATAAATAAATACTTGAACATAATATATCAAATACATTAGGGGAGGTCGAAATAAGCAAATGTTTGCTTCGTGCTCCCTGAAAAAGTGGTAACTAAAACGTATATACACATAAAGTTTGTCACGAAGTTTGTAACACCAAGAAGGAAGCATCGGTTACCCTATAATATGTATGTATATAAATGATCAGTATATTGAGCTGAGTCGATTTAGCTATGTTCGTCTGTATATATACGAACTATTTCCTCAGTTTTCAAGATATCGTTTTGGAATTTTGCAAACGTCATTTTCTCTTCAAGAAGCTGCTCATTTGTCGGAACAGCCGATATCGGACCACTATAACATATAGCTGCCATACAAACTGAACGATCGGAATTAGGTTCTTGTATGGAAAACTTTTGCATTTGAGAAGATATATTCACGAAATTCGATACAGATTATTTTCGAAGGCAACTATGTAATATCCAAAGAAATTGTTGAGATTGGTTAACTATAGCATATAGCTGCCATACAAACTGAATGACCGGAATCAAATGCTTGCATGGAAAACTTCCTCATTTGACGATATATCTTCAAGAAATTTGGTGTGAATTATTGTTCATAGAAATGATGTAATATCGGAAAAAATGTTTCAGATCGGCTTACCATAGCATATAGCTGCCATACAAACCGAACGATCCGAATCAAGGGCTTATACGGAAAACTTTCGTATTTGACGTGACATCTTAACGAAATTTGACATGGATTACTGCTTAAGGTAATAACGTAATCTCCGAAAAAATTGTTCAGATCGGATTATTATAGCATATAGCTTCCATACAAACTGAACACATAGTTACTAAAAGAAATGCACCTGTGAAGAGAGTTTCTTGTTCTTATTATCAAATAGAAAAATTCATATCTCGCCTCCAACCACTTGAAGAAATATTTCGTTTTATGTCTATGTTATTAAACTGAATTCTCTATGAAATGATCTCTAACGATTTTTCGTAATTCTAATAACATATATATACATAACTCTTGCCAACAGGTGCTATTTCGGACTGCGTAGCCAATTGAGAAGTAAAGTACTCTCTCGACGAACAAAAACCAAACTCTATAAGTCACACATAATTCCCGTCCTGCTATATGGTGCAGAGGCTTGGAGAATGACAACAGCTGATGAGTCGACGTTGTGAGTTTTCGAGAGAAAAGTTCTGCAAAAGATTTATGGTCCTTTGCGCGTTGGCCACGGCGAATATCGCATACGATGGAACGATGAGCTGTATGAGATATACGATGAACTTGTCATAGTTCAATGAATTAAAAGATCATGTCTTCCGAATGGACGAAAACACTCCAGCTCTGAAAGTATTCGACGCAATACCCGCGGGGGGAAGCATAGGAAGAGGAATACCTCCACTCCGTTGGAAGGACCAGTTGGAGAAGGACCTGGCTTCGCTTGGAATATCCAATTGGCACCACGTAGCGAAAAGAAGACACGACTGGCGCGCTGTTGTTAACTTATAATCGCGTAAGCGGTTTAACATATATCCTAATATACATATGTATGTACAACACTCATGCATCTACTTTGTTGCGAAAAATGTTTGATTTATTTATATACTAGAATGTATACGCAATAAAATATGTATATCTGCCGCTAAAAAAAAAAACTTATTTAATTAATATCATACATTTTTAAATGTCTTTTGAAAAATTGTGCGGTCTGAGCATATCATTGCAAATTTTACATTTCTCAGTGATGTGTATAATTTATTTGGCAATTTACGCCGCTATTTGAATCATATGATGTGTGTATTAGCTATAAATACTTTGTGAATGTGATAAAGTATTAATAAATTAATAAATAAGTTCTTCTGCACAGTTGGGTGGTAAATAATGGGTGTACATTTGGGTTAATAATTTGGAACTCTATTTCTTTTACGTGGCCATCACGAGCACGGTCTTTATAATCACGGAAGAAGCACGGCTCAATGACACCCCCGCCCCAATGGTGCCTCATAGATGAAATAACACATATTCTGCTTATTGACGAAGCCATTCAGCAAGAAATGAGCCTCATCGCTGAAGATGATTTTTCGATGAAAATCCGGATCATTTTCCAGTTGTTGCTCAGCCCAATTCACGAATATACGACGATTCTGGTGGTCAAGCAACTTCAGTTCTTGCGTCAATTTGATCTTGTACGGATTTAGGCGATGATCTTTTCGCAAAACTCGTCACAACGACGTCACAGAGATGCCCAACGCTTGACAACGACGTGACGACGTTTCCTCAATGGAAGCGCAAGCGGCAGCAATTTTCTCTTCACTACGGGTACTTCTTTGTCTCACTAGCAAGGGAACATTTTGTACTGTACCTGTGGATTAAAATTTTTCCAATAGACGCTCAATTGTTGATCTGACAGGACGATTATGACGACCATAAATTGGACGTAGCGCTCTTAAAGTTGAGGTCACTGACTCCGAATTTCGATAGTAAATTTTAATTACTTCGACTCGTTGTTGATCGTGTATCTTTTCATGATGAAATGGCAAACCTTACTAAAAATAAATGTCAAAAGAGCGGGAAAAAATTTGGCGTCGTTTGCTGTCACTATCGGTATACTTTTGTAACGTCCCTTTTGAAAAATGCGATGTAATGTGATGATCAGCGCAACGAGCTAAAGCGATTTAGCCATGTCTGTCTGATTACCCGTCTGTTTTTGCGATACCGATCTGAAATTTTGCAGCCGTGCCTTTTTCACCAAACAGCGGTTCATATGTCGGAACTGCCATATATAGCATATACATACATAGCTCTCTTACAAACGGAACGATCGGTATAAAGTGCTTGTATGGAAAGGTTTTGCCAATAGTGCAATCTCCGAAGATATGGTTCACATCACATCGCTGTAGCATACAGCTGCCATACAAACTGAACGATTGGAACTGAAGGGGGTATTCTTGTCTAGGATTTTGAAAAAATCGATTTTTTTTGCCTATCTTGAAAGTTTAGACTTTCAAAAATATGACCTTGGAAGGTTTTTCAAAATTCGACTTATTTTCGGAGATACAGCCGATTTTGTGACGTGACGTCCGTGTTCACTAGAATTGTCTCCTAAACTTTAAACGCGTTTTTTTCGAAACTGACTTTTTCGGAACGATACCCACGATTTCTCAAGTTCTACTGGACCGAATTATTCCGTCTATGGTTGGAACTAGCCCCATCCCCAAATTTTTATTTTTAATATTTTTAAAAAATTCGAAATAGTCAGAAAAAGTGATCCAAAAAAACTTTTTTTTAGGCAGTCGCCATTTTGTGAAAAAAAATTTTCCCACTTTTCCGTGGTTCCGGCCCTTGCGACATTATTCTAGATTAATAATCTTTTTTTTTTGGTTTCAGATAACTAGGAGGATTGAAATCATGGATATGGTCTCGTGGAAATTTTTAGAGACCCCCCACTTCGAAATTGAAATTTGTTACTTTTTTTAGTTTTTAATTTTTTTCTGTACTCTTCTAAAATTAACAAATACCTAATAAAACAAGTAAGGAAGGGCTAAGTTCGGGTGTCACCGAACATTTTATACTCTCGCATGGTAAAGTGATAATCGAGATTTCATAATACGTTATTTACATATTTTTCAAATACCGTATTTTTGTAAAGTTTTATTCCGCTATCATCATTGGTTCCTAATGTTTACACTCGTATTATACAAAGAAGGCATCAGATGGAATTCAAAATAGCTTTATATTGGAAGGCGTGGTTGTGAACCGATTTTACCCATATTTCGTACATGTTATCAGGGTGTTAAGAAAATATTATATACCGAATTTGATTGAAATCGGTCTAGTAGCTCCTGAGATATGGTTCTTGGTCCATAAGTGGGCGGCGCCACGCCCATTTTCAATTTTTAAAAAAAAGGCTGGGTGCAGCTTCCTTCTGCCACTTCTTCCGTAAAATTTAGTGTTTCTGACGTTTTTTGTTAGTCGATTAACGCACTTTTAGTGATTTTGAACATAACCTTTGTATGGGAGGTGGGCGTGGTTATTATCCGATTTCTTCCATTTTTGAACTGTATATGGAAATGCCTGAAGAAAACGACTTTGTAGACTTTGGTTGACATAGCTATAGTAGTTTCCGAGATATGTACAAAAAGCTTAGTAGGGGGCGGGGCCACGCCTACTTTTCCAAAACAATTGCGTCCAAATATGCCCCTCCCTAATGCGATCCTTTGTGCCAAATTTCACTTTAATATCTTTATTTATGGCTTAGTTATGACACTTTATAGGTTTTCGGTTTCCGCCGTTTTGTGGGCGTGGCAGTGGGCCGATTTTGCCCATCTTCGAACTTAACCTTCTTATGGAGCCAAGGAATACGTGTACCAAGTTTCATCATGATATCTCAATTTTTACTCAAGTTACAGCTTGCACGGACAGACGGACGGACGGACAGACGGACGGACGGACAGACGGACGGACAGACAGAAGACATCCGGATTTCGACTCTACTCGTCGCCCTGATCACTTTGGTATATATAACCCTATATCTGACTCTTTTAGTTTTAGGACTTACAAACAACCGTTATGTGAACAAAACTATAATACTCTCGTTAGCAACATTGTTGCGAGAGCATAAAAATGGATAGTAAAAATATTAATTGCCTTTTTTTACGACACTTTAAAAATTACCTGAAATTCATGCTCCTAGACCAGAATACCCCCTGAACCAATTTTATGTTTGAAATGCTTTGTATTTGTGAAGAGTGTTATAGTTTCGGTGTACCCAAAGTTAACATTTTTTCCTGTTCGTTATTAATTTGATATTATGTATATAACGCTTCATATACTATTCCACTGGTTACTTTCGGTGAAATATTCTAAATTACTTGGGGTATGAAAAGCTCAATATGTGTATTTGGAATGCAGACTGCCAAGAACCGATTTCGCTTTAGCACATGAATTTAGTCAAAATCTCTCAGCGTCCCCAAAGCAAAACACCCTATATATGCATATGTAAACTCACCCATATGTGCTTTAGATATTTGCAAATTTAACATATGTATGTATGTTATCGTAAGCTCAAAGTTTATGTTTTTTGACGGAAGTCAATGATTTGTGAATTCTCTATTAGCCTTTGCCAAAATGTTAATCCAGTCAGAAAATAGTGTCTTTACGTATACGATTTTTTGAATAATTTCAATTTGGGATGATAATAAATAAATGTGTATACATAAAAATATCTTGCATATACTTCTATATGCACTAAAAGTATTTTCCGATAATTAATAAGAAAAACTACCTGTAGCTTAATACAAAATTTATTTATGTTGTAGGTATTAACTATTCAAAATATACGAGCAGTGACTCACAATGACATACAAAAATAATTGTTAAATCTGTGACAGAAGACACTTTTCTCACTCATGATCAAAAAATTTAAAGAATAACAAATTAATATTTTGAGATAAAATCAACTGAAATGTATTTTTCGTACAATTAAATTTAAAAAAAAAACTGTGTGGCGTAAATACGTATGTATATCGAAAGCCAACATTTCAAAATATTTTTAAATAAGAAGGCAGCAATAAATAAATTTAAAGCAAGTAAAATTAGAATTGGTGTTGAGGAACAAAATTTAAAAACACACGTATTCAAAAATTTAACGGGGTAGCAAAAAAAGTAGGTGTGTTAAAGAATTTCTGAAAAGCAAAGAATTTAAAGAAAAGCATGAGGTTTTACAAATTTTTAGGCAGGAACGTTCTAAATATTCATAACTTATATGCGGTTTTGTCATAAACAAGTAGTAATCACTTAATTTCAGGTCCAAACTAAAAGCGCGACACAAAAGATTATACCAACCAAGCTCCTGGACCATCTAGCGATGTATGTGCGATGTGTTCCTCTCCTATAGGCCAAAGCTGGCCACTTTTGGGCGATTGCTTTCTTGAGATGGCCCCATAGTACAGGTTCGAATTAAGAGTTTAGCTGTAGGAGAACAGCTCTTGGTAGATGATACCTTGCCAATGCCACCAAACAGTTTGCAAAACTTTTCGAACGGCTAATTTCGTCTTTGAAACCGTTCGCACCGATTCACCGCTTCTCAACCACGACCGTTTTCACTTGCCGTTGTCGTAAATATCTTTTTCATCAGCAGTAAAAATCGGCTTTGTTGTAATTCGATTTTTGATAGTGATGATTCACTCCTGTGGCACCCATACATTGAGCATATTTTTATATCAAGCATTATGTAAATAATACCAAACGGTTTTTGAGCCATGTTCAGCTCCTGGGCAATCGAAACTGTTCCTACATAACGGTCGACTAGGTATATATATTTTCTCTTTGATAGTATCCATCATTGACACGTGTTGAAACAATACTCAGTCAATGAGTCATAAAACTGTATGAGAAGTTTTTTAGCACAAAATCTTATATTTCTAACGCCATATAGCGAACACGATTAACTGTTACAACACCCCTTAAAAATTCAGTTAAGCCTGTTCAGATGCGTTTAGCACCCAATACCTCGAATAGTTCGCATTGACGACTTGTAGCGCCACTTTCCCTTGAATTAAACTACTTGAATCGGATCTTACAATAATTCTACGACGACTATCTAAAATTTGTATACCCGCTATATTAAGTTAACCTCGAAATTTGTAACACCCAAAATAAAACGTTGGAAACAATATAAAATGTGTATATAAATTATCGGCGTAACGCCTGTATGTATATACACGAATTAGTTACCCAGTTTTTGAGATATCAATCTGAAATTTTGTACACGTTCTTTCCTTTCCAAGAAGCTGATCACATGTCAGAACCACTGATATCGGAACACTATAGGATATAGCTGTCTTACAAACTGATGGATTGTATGGAAAAATAATTTATAGTATCTGGGAAGATATCTCCACGAAATTTGGCAAGTATTACTATTCACGGCAATTTCGGAATAAAATGTTCACATCGGACGACTATCGCCTATGGATGCAATTTCAACAGATTTTCATGGGTGATATTTTTTATTAAGTAACCTTGATTAGTAATGCGTGTAATGGGGTATAGTCACACTTCTGGGTAAGATGTTACAATCGTAAGGCTTAACCCAATTCCTACTCTAGCGATCTCGCCGCGCACCCTGGAAACGTAAGCAACCCTTATGTAAGATGCGGTAGCCAACCCGTGTTGCGCCTGGGTCACGGCTAAAAGAGAGGAAGCTTTAGCGGAGCCATTTCGGTTTAAGGGTCCGTTGAAGTCTAATTGCAGCATCTTTTCACCAGAGATGCGGCTGCAAGCGGATGTGGTCTTGAAACAAGCGGCTCGCTATAAAAATTTGTAGAAAACTTGAACCTGGAATGTCCGGTTCCTAAATTGGGTGGGAGCCGAAGCCCACCTGGTAAATGTCGTCGTAAAAGTAAATGCTGACATTACCGCCGTCCAAGAAATGCGATGAACGGGTCAAGAATGGAGACGAGTACGTCCTTCTGACATTTAATACAATGGTCATATAAATTAGCGCAAATCCGGTGTGGGCTTTGTGGTGGCAGAAAGACTCAGTTGTCTAGGCCTTGCATTCACCCTGGTGGATGAGCGTCTAGCCACAATCCGCATCAGAGTATAATTATTCAATATAACACTGATTTTCTACCATGCCCCAAAGAAAGCGTAGAACGATATGACCAAAGATGCCTATTATGAGGGCGTTTATGACGACTCTCAGTGGAAATAAAGCGCACAGCCTGCCTCGCAATATTGCAGTCGGCCGCAACACGAGCAGAGTGGGATAGATACATAAAGTTGGAAAGCGAGACGCATATACAGACTGAAAAGGAAATAAGCCGAAATGCGTGAATACGAAGAGCTTGAGAAGCTGACCAACAGAACGTTTCAAGACCGGTGCATACTCTTGTAGGACCCAAAGTGCTGATCTAGAGGCTGATGCTCAGAGCATAGTGAAGTTATGGACGGATGGGTCTGATTGAGAATTAGGACCAGACGAGATATCTCCTGTCATTAAACAAACTATATAAGTCCCTCAATATTCTTGTCCTGCTATATGGTGCAGAGGCGTGGACAATGAGATCATCTAATGAGTCAGCCTTAGGAGTATTCGAGAGAAGATTTATGGTCCTTTGCGCATTGGCAACGAAGATGGAACGATGAGCTGTGCAAGATATACGGCGACATTGAGGTATTTCAGCGATGAAACAGCCTCTACGCTGGCTAGGTCGTGTCGTCTGTATGGAAGAGAACACGCCAGCTTTGAAGATGTATTATTCAGTACCGTCCGGTGGAAGCAGAGGAAGAGGAAGACCTCCACTCCGCACTCCACACTTGGTATCTTGAATTGGCGCCAAATAACGAAAAGAAGAAACGACTGGCGCGCTGTTGTTAATTCGGCTGTAATTGCGTAAGTGGTGTCTTCGCCAGTAAATTTTTATTTCAGACTTTTTATAATTGATAAATGATCATAAATAATGAAAACGAGACATGATGTAAATATTGAATGCGCTGCAAAAAAATATTAATTTATACTATATATACAGGAGGTAAAATTTACTTAAGTATAATTTATGTATATGTCAAGATATGCATATATTTACATAAGCATATAAACCGTTATAATGTGCACTGCAAAATGTGAAACATTTTCATTTCAACGTCAATTGTATTACAAACATGGTTTTATATTAATATACGCATATGTATGCATGTGTGTACAACCATTTATCAGCAATAATTACATAAAATTACCGAAAAACAAACAGACAAATAAATTTTGTTTAAGCACATTTATGTAAATGTGAAAGCAGGTAAATAAAGTTCCGAACGTCATGACGCGACATTGAGACTGAATGTGAAGCGAATATAGATCGGCGATATAATTACACACATGCATATATATAAGTACGTACTTATATTAAGTACATATGTGGTTTCCAACACATTGCAAGAATCCGCGAAAACAAATTGTCAATATTTATTTCAGACAAAAATGTAAATTTGTTCTGACTTTTTTTATGGATTCATGCAGTTGTGGTTAAATTTAAAAAATAGGACAGAATTTGTTGGCTAAAAGATGTTATGATGCGTCATAACGAAAATAAAATTTACAGTGATTCGAATCTCGTTAACGTTGAATGGCTTATGTGTTATTCTATATCAAGAAAAAAGCTGCCGATCTGCTCTTGAATCTTCAAATCAATTTTGGTTGAATTCAAAGTCAAATCATTCTAGTACAGCAAAGGAGCTATTGAAGAGAAAAAACATTTTAAGTCCATTTTCCGATGGCCTGGTCGAAATTTAATATATGCAGTACTAATAGGTGCTCCAAGTAGAGGTACTTTTATCAATAGCCTTTTTTTCACAGATCACGCGTGAGTCGTGTCAAGCTCCCATGCTATTTTACGTCGAGATCTTATGTTGAAATTTAGTTCAGCGATGAGGTTTATTTCTGGCTCAATGGGTATGTAAACAAACAAAATTGCCGCATTTGTGACGAAGAGCAACCTGAAGAGATTCAAGAGCTGCCATTTCATCCAGAAAAAACAACGATTTGGCGTGGTTTGTCCATATTTCTTCAAAAATGATGGCGATGAGAACGTAACCGTCAATGGCAACCGTTATCGTGCCATGATAACTATTTGTTGTCTGAAATTGCAGCTCGTGATCTTTGACATTTGGTTTCAACAAGACGACGGCACTTCCCACACATCGCATCAATCAATTGATCTATAGAGAGAACACTACGGAGTGATATCACACTGTTAGACTTTTTCCTGTGGGAATATGTAGAGTCTAAAGTTTATGCCGACAATCCCGCTTCGATTCGGGCCTAGGAGCAAAACATCAACAGCCAAAATGCTCGAGTCATCAAAAATTGGACTCCAAGGATGGATGGACTAACTGAAACATAGCCGCCCGCGGCCAACATTTGAAAAAGATAATCTACAAGAAATACAGGTAAATGCAAAAGAATGTTATTTTGAGTGACAATAAGTATTCCCCATTAATTTGAGGCTTCTGTGTTTTTTCTTAAAAAAAAAGAAGGTTACCTTGAAATGGTTCACCCTTTACTTGAAATCTTTTGGGAACAACCCTGAAACGATTTCCATTATGCGATGGACAGATTCTTTCCACTTTTTTATTAAGCCTCATAAATGTTTATTGTTTTCGTCGTTGTTGGTGTCGCAGATGAAAAACTGTACCGACCAAAATATACAAATGAAGTAATCGTTTATAGCATCAGCTATAATATTTATAGTGTGTTTAATATTTTTTAATGGTCGAGACATTTATAGGTTAATATTTTTAAATACACAAAGTGTAAAGCTTTATTTCCAAGCTTTTATATGCATTGTACACAGTTGTAAATTTTGTATTTTCACCAAGATAAACATATATTCTCATATGTATGTAATTTTCATATGCATACATATGCCAAAAATCAAGACTCAAAATAAAGTTCATTAAAACACTGATGTACAAGTTCATCGAAGGAACGGAATACTAACGTCTAATACACTTGTGTTCAGTAAATTAGTATCGATGAAAAATTGTAAACAATTTATAACCAAACGGGTGTAATAGTAGGTCAGGTTAGGTTATTGTGGTAGGGCAATAGGCCACGCGTAGACCTGTTTTGGTTCTGTGCTATACCAGATGGAGTTTAGCTGCTAAGTCTAAATACAAAAGATTCCATACAAGAGCTTGATATCGAGCGATCAGTTCGTATGGCTGCTATATGCTATAGTGATCCGATATGGAAAATTGCTTCGAAAATTCTACATTAGCTTTGGACAATAATCCATACCAAATTTCATGAACATATTTCGTCATATAAAAGGTTTACTATGCAAAGGCATGATTTTGATCGTTCAGCCTGTATGACCGCCATATGCTATAGTGGTCTGATCTAGAAAATTTTTTCAAATATTATTTTGGAATAGGTCCCGTATTTACATAAGGGCGAAAGGGCAGATAGATGAACATGGCTAAATCGACTCAGTTTGTTATACTGATCATTTATATGTATGTACATATATATTTTATAGGGTCTGAGAGGCTTCCTTCTGAGTGTTACAAACTTTGTGACAAACTTAATATACCCTATTCAAGACATAAAAACGTTAATTTTGGCTGCACCGAAGATATAATATCTTCCGTTTCATATAGCAACTGTATTTGTAACAAAACCTGAAATCGGAACCGGCCAACGATTTGTTTGATATAAACAACCTTCAAGTCGAGGTTTCAAACAAGGCGACTCCCTATCGTGCGACTTCTTCAATCTGCTGCTGGAGAAAATAATTCAATCTGCAGAACTAAATAGAGAAGCTACCATCTTCTATAAGAGTGTACAACTGCTGGCGTACGCCGATGATATCGATATCATTGGCCTCAACAACTGCGCCGTTAGTTCTGCTTTCTCCAGACTGGATAAGGACGCAAAGCGTATGGGTCTGGTTGTGAACGAGGACAAGTCGAAATATTTTCTGTCATCAAACAAACAGTCGTCGCACTCGCAACTTGGCTCCCACATCACTGTTGACAGTCATAATTTCGAAGTTGTAATCGTCTACCTTGGAACCAGCATTAACGGCAACAACAATGTTAGTCGCGAAATCCAAACGCAGAATAACTTATATAACTGAGTAAGCAATTGAGAAAAAGTCCTCTCTCGACGAACAAAAGCCAAGTCACTCATTATTCTCGTCCTGCTATATGGTGCAGAGGCATAGACGATGGCAACAGTAGTGCAGTACCCGCCGGGGGAAGCAAAGAAAGAGGAAGACCTCTACTCCGTTGGAAAGACCAAGTTCTGCTTTCTCCTAGTGGCAGAGGCATAGACGATGAAAACGGTTTCTAGTGCAGAAGAAGATTGGAATCCAATTGGCGCGGGAAAAGGAAGAAACGACTGGCGCGCTGTTGTTAACTCGGCTATAAAGCGGTTCTACGCCAGTAAAGAAGAAGAAGAAGATTTTACTACGTTCAAAAAATATAGATAAGTATAAAGTTTTTACTACTTTACCATATTCGGGTTAGTTTCAATTTTAATTCTTCATTATTTGTGGTTTTGCTACTAGCGTAGTACATACATATAAATTGTATTTATTTATGAGATCATACTAAAATATTTCCCCACATTTATACCTGTATGCGTGGGAATTTCTAGACGCTTTTACAACCCAAATATTAATTGCAACTGCTAGTAGTAAATTACATACCTATGTGTGGCATACTGCAAAATAAGCAAATGACATAATCGAGTTACAATGTGTTGTCTGATCACTTTTAGTGTATAGAAGGCAGAGAAAAATACTCGGTACTAAATTTTCAATTCTTCTGAGAAGGCTTTTGAAAGCCTTATAAAAAATAAGTGTCCTTACAAAAATCTCTCTTAAAAAGCAAATAAAAAAGCAAAAAGCTCTAACTATGGTCAGAGTTGTGATCACTGCAGCGACTCGAATCAATATACCGAACTATTATGAAAGCCTCTTATTTTAAAAGAACAAAAAAATCAATTTATTTTATTCAAAATAGTCTTCTTCTGGTTCAATACAGCTTTTTGCACGATCCAAAAGCATGTCGAATGAGTGTTTTAGCTCGTTGGCCGGTATGGCCGCCAGTATGCCGGTGCAAGCCTTTTGAATGGCCTCTACGTCTGCATAACGCTTTCCTTTCATGGGCAAATGCATTTTTCCGAAAAGGAAGAAGTCGCACGGTGCCATATCAGGTAAACACGGGGAGTGGTTAATGGTTTAAATGTGATTTTTGGTCAAATAAACCTCTTTAATGATGTCCTTCGAATGTTGGATTCTGAGCAATTGTTGGTCGTCAGTCAATTTGTGCGGAACAAACCGTTCATACACCTTTCGTAAGTCCAAATGTTCGCTCAAAATGCGATAAATCGATCGATGTTTTGGAGATGTTCAATTCCATTTCCATGAATTTCAATGATGATTTTGGCTGATTTTTGATGAATTCACGCACAGTTTCGATGGAATTTCCGGTGATCACGGATTTTGATTGGCCCACATGTTGATCGTCATTTATGTCCTCACGACCACTTTGAAAACGTTGAAACCACTCGTGCACTCTGCTACGGGATAGACAATCATCGCCATAATCTTTTTTAATCAATTGAAACGTTTCGGTAAAAGTTTTAGTTCGAAGCTCATTTTCGCACCGATAACAGAAACATACTGACACTTAAAACGCAATAACTTCACTTCCAACCCATGAAATGTCATGAAACTCTCACTGGACAATCGATAAAGATAGCAGATTCTAACGCACCTTGTATATGTAAATAATAAGAATGACGAAACGAGTTGAAATTCGGGTGACTAGCTGTATGTTCGCATAATTTTAAATTCCATCTGAATTTTTTCTTTCGAGTGAACAAATCAAGAAGCAATTAATATAACGGGATAAAACTTTGCAAAAATAATGCCCTTCGAATATGCCACCATATGACAAAAAATTTTCAAAATCCAACGAAAACCCTCAGGTACCGAAGATTTGGAACCCAGTACCTAGAGTTGACTTTTTGCCGAAAATATTGCTCAATGTGTCATATTTACAATTGAAATTCAGAGAGAATTTTTTCCTGTTAGTAGTATATTTGTGTACTACAAATGGGTTGAATGGGGTCAATTCTTCCTTCGGCCCCCATATACTTAATATAAAGATTCTTTCGGGTGACTTTATATCGCATATGTATATCCGTCAATATCTGAGTTATCTTGATGAAATTGAGAGAGCGTGTTTTCTTATAATGGTGCATATTTGCACTTATGTTGAATAAAATTGGATGAAAACTCACCCTAGGCCCCAAAAAACTAACAGACATTATGGACTTTCCTGGATTTTATCGTTACAAGTTGCAAAAGTATGACATGTTCGGTTATACCTGAACTTAGCACTTACTTACTTGTTTTTTATTTGGTTTTGATATTCGCTTTTAAGATCTATGGACTGGCATTCGTAAAAAACGTTGTTCAAATATCTATTCCATACAAAAGTGGGTACCAATGAAAAATGGGTTCTGAAGGCTTTCAGGCGCGCAATGCGTTTTGTTCTCAATTAGTGAGAACAGAATGAAAGCGAGGGATAATAAATCGGATGAATATATGCAAAGAAATATTTCCCTTCCAATAATTTCATAAACTGTACCATCAAAATCCATTTCTTGTATGGAAAAATTTTTATTTGACAAAATATCTTCACGAAATTTCCCAAAGATCATTGTTCAAGGCAACGCTGCAACCTCCGAAGAATTTTCTCAAATCGGATCACTATAACATATAGCTGCCATATAAACTGAACGATCAGAACCAAATTCTTGTATGTAAACCTTTTTATTTGTGAAGGGTATTCTAGCTTCAGTTCAACCGTCGAAGTTAACGTTTTTTATACCAAATCATTTGGAATTGCCCATCTGGCCGCATGCATATGTATATAATATTTCTCATTCATATACGAGTACATAAGTGCATTTATTATGTAGAAATACGTGTAATCCGAGTAGGTTATATACTGTGAACTACAGTACACAGCAATAGTGTAATTAATTAATAAATGCAAAAACGCTTAAGTGGTTCAATTAATTATCTGTGTAGCAGCTGTAAATTGGTAAAGAATTTACAGTGCGGAAAACCATATAATTTATGAGTAATATTTCAATATTGCAATAAAAAACAAAAAAACATAGGGAAAATACATATATTTCATGATATATGTATGTATATTTCATGATATTTGCTTCAAAAATAAATAAGTGTAGCTCAAAATCTTACTATGTAATTACATTGTACATATGTGATTGTAATAGTAATTTTTTAAGACAATTTAAATTTCGCGCCAAAACGAGGAACCACGGTCATCAACATCAACTGATGATCAACACGTTAATAAAATAAAGGAATTGATGCTTGAAGATCGACGATTAACAGTCAGAGATCTTACTGGCATCGTTGGAATATGGGAAGTCTCAGTGAAAAGCATTTTGATAGATAATTTGGGCCTAAGGAAAGTTAAAGCACGATTGGTTCCAAAAACACTCGAATTTTTTGAAAAATAGCGTCGCTTTAATGCCTGTGAAACAATGCTTTCCGACTACCAGGATGTCATGAAACGTATTATTAGCAATAAGTCTTGGATCTATGCTTACGAAACATACGATCAGTTGGCTAAAGGTGAGCCGAAGCCGAAAAAACCATGTCAAAGCTGATGAAAAATCAAGGTTATGTTGACAGTTTTCTTCGATTCGTAAAAAGAGGCCGAGAACTCTTGGTTTTTGTACGCGATAATACACCGTCGCATACTGTATTGATTCTTTGTAAGTTTTTCGCCAAATTTTCAACCAATATCGTGCCGAAATCACCACATTCGCCTGATTTAGCTCCGCGTGACTTCTGGCTATTCAGACGACCGCTCCGACTCAATTGAAGAAAGCAAACGTGAATCGCTACGATCATTGAAGGCTATTCCGTAAATTGATTTTAACAACTGTTTCAAGGATTGGAAAAAACGTTGGCACAAGTGTATTCTGGCCAAGGAGTATTACTTTGAAGGGGACATCATAGATTTTGAAGAAATTAAATTATGAACAAAGTTTTACTATGTGTACCCCACACAATTCCTTATTGGTTCAATAGTGCGATGCTACGAACCGTTCAAAATTGGCGTTTGTTTCAATCCTGACTTCCTGATTTGAGTCATTTCTCAAGTCTGAGACGATGAAAATATTCTCTGCGAGCCAAATCTGGGGAATATGGTGGTTGCAAATATTCATACTATTTGTTAGTCGTATGAACAAGCAGATTACTAAAGCATCCATCGCAAGATTCTTAATTTGTAAAAATTGGTGAATGATATGACTTCCGCATTCTTTTCACATGTCAATGTCAATGACAATCGCAATTTCATTATTCACCAAAAAAAAAAAACCGCCACAAACCATCAAAATCGCGTCATTCCTAGTTGTAGACGCTGAAAAATAAAAACTAAAGCTCAACTTGCTTATTACACAAGATATGCGACGCTTTTCCTACATTCTATATATAGCTTTTTCAACGGACGAACATAGTAATGCTGTAATAATTTGTAATAATTCGAAGTACGGACTACCATTACACAGATTTCAACACTGTTCCTATCAATAATTCGGTCTTCAGGTTTTTCAGGAGTTACATGGGTTTAGGGATATAAAAAATGGAGTTTTATTGTCTCACTAAATTTTACAACAATATTCTCTAGAATTTTGTCCATTGAATGTTGGCAAGATTTCTCGAGAAGTACTCAACCGATCTTCGTGAAACACACATAGGTGTTTTAGATATAACATAATATAGAATTGGTCGGAGGATTTTTTTCCCTCACAACTATTTGGAAAAAAAATGTCACGAAATTTTCACTGAAATTTTAATTTTTTTGTAAAAATGTCTGCCAAAAATTCAATTTTCATCTTTTCTGAAACCCATGTAACCCCTTCATCGCAAAATGACAAAACTTCAACCACACTTTTGACATATAAGGGTCCTCAATTTAATTAGGATTAAGAATTCAGTTAGGATTAAGAAGCACAAAACAAAGCGAAAAGAAACTCAGCTAAGCACACAAAAAATCTTTTAAACTAAACTAAACTGACTATAAAAACAAAAACAAATTGCGCCAACTCATCCTGCTGTTGGCAACGTTAAAATTTTTATTAACGCACTCAAGCGATCATTTTGAATTTATTACCTAATTAGTAGGAAAATTGAAGGTGTCGTTAATAATTATCAATTTTTATTTTTAGTTTTATCTAATTCAATGGAAATAATTGAGTAATCTGCTATAATTATTGTTTAAAAATTGTATATACAAATTTTAGACACAATTTTCAGCTTAAATTAAGATATACATATACATATGTACATATATATTGATTAGTATAGGTTGTGTGCGCTTACCGCAATGGGGTCGACATCTTCCTCCTGATCCGAAATGTTGAGGTTTTCAAAACTTGAATTTAGCGACGAAATTTTGTTGATTTTTTAATTTAAAACTTTTGCACTAATTAAATTTTATATAAACTTCCCAAAAAAAAAACGATTTTTATTCACAAAATACTGCCACACAAAGCCCAAATATAATTAAAATATTAAAAACATACAAAAAAATATGTTTTCACTTATAACGGTTGCTATTTTTATAGCGATTTTTATATAAACCTCCTTTCAGCGGTAAAATCAAAACACAGAAACGCTGGAAAACCTTTCCCAAACACTCGCAATAAATAATTATAAGCAACAAATAATTATAAGCAAAACACAAGCGACTGCATAAATGTTCTCACAAAAACCGACAGACAAACGAACAGTCAGCTGAGCGTGCGAGTTTGTACGCGACTGTCACAAAGACACAACGAGTAGTGTGGTTTATCACACACCAAGCGTTCGATTCACCACCAACTAACCAGCAGCTGGCAGGTAGCAGCCAACAGTCTGCAATCATCTTACCGCACCTCCACGTCGCCCATAAATGTGGAGCGCATAAAATCCAAGAATATTGCGACAAAATGCGACACTTTTGTGCTTCTCATTCATTCATTTGTCAGCTTAATGAGTTGATGATTCCGATTGTTTTTGTTTTGTTTATGAGCTTTGCTAATGCCTGTTGTTGTTGAGAAACCGATCGTGGCGCAAAACATTGTTTGGCCGTTTGTTGTCTGCCATTAGTGGCAACTGATGACTTGTTGCGTCGATTATCACCAAAGCTCAGCGGGTGTGCAGAGGTTTTCAATAAATTCTGTTGATATTTTTGTTGGAGTAAAATTATGTAAGTTTATATGTTTGTATGAATGTGTTAGAATAGAGAATAAAGAAAATAAAATGTGGCGAAAATTAAAAAAAAAGGCTCGTTGATCAAGTTTGTGTCGCTTGAATAACTTGTTGTTATAACACCCAGAAGAAAACGCCAGAGACCCTAAAAAATATACGGGTTACCCACTCGAAGTGTTACCTATTCAAACGACTCTAATTTTTTATTTTTTATTGATTCCAATGACAAAAATGTATGAAAATAATCAAAAATTTAGAATCCATTCACTTTAGCTCGATATGGCCACCTTTTGCCTTGACTATGGCCCTCAAACGGTCAAAAAACGAGTGGCATGCTGCACGAATGTGAGCTTGTGGTATTTTGGCCCATTCACGTACAATCGCTTTCTTGAGCGCATCCATACTGGTGTATTTTTTAGTCCCTAAAATGGACCAGATGGAAAAGTCCATCGGATTTGCGTCTGGTGAATTCGAAAGCCATTGTGTCGATGTGAAATGATTTTTTAACCACTCTTGGTTAATTCTCGCTTTATGTGACGGCTCCGAGTTTGTTGGAACGTCCATTCTTTCCGGCCGAGTTATCGTGATCACCAAAATATTTTCACGATAATAAGTCTTTTTTGAAACAAAAACGACTGAACGCCCATCAGCGGTCAATACCATCACTTGCGATGGGAAATTACTTCGGTAAACACGGTCATTTTGAGAGTTTATGAATTGCTCAATAGGGAAATTCTTCTCATCAGAAAACACAATGTTCGGAAATTCGCCACGTTCGTGCAAGTGTAACAACTCCTTCGCTCTTTCGAGTCTAACTTTTTTTTGCTGCGGTGTAAGATTGTGTCCTTTTTGGAACTTGTAAGGCTTGACCTTTAGCTCATTTTTCAACAGTCGTTGCATTGAACTTTGCGAAATTTTCAGCTCTTTAGCCATTTGATTGCCACTTCGACGTGGATTTCGTTCAAGTCGAGCCTACTTTTCGAATCATCTCAGTTGTTGCTGTTTTCTTATGTCCATGGCGTTTTGCGATGCTGCCAGTATCATTGTAACGATTTATAGTGCGATACACAAACATTTTGTTCACTTCGAGATGTTTTAGCTTTGCTGCTTGTGATTTTCCAGCCAAATATAAAGCAATCTATTACGTTTAAATTCATCACATATAACTTTTTTTTCACAACACAGACTTGTTTTTGTACGCTTGTAAACAATGGAATGATTTGTTATTGGTGTAAATTTAAGCGCGCTGTCATTAATAGTGTGGTAGTTATAGCAGTTTGAATTTGGTAACACTTCGAGTGGGTAACCCGTACTATATATGAATGATTATAATGAGACGAGTCGATTTAGCCATGTCCATCTGTCTGTCCGTCTGTATATACCGTAACAAGCCCCTCAGTTTTTGAGATACCGATGTGAAATTATGCACACGCTCATTTGCAGCTGCTCATTTGTCGGAACTGCAGTTATCGGATCACTGTAGCATATAGCTGTCAAACAAACTGAACGATCGGAATCATGTGCTTGTATGGAAAACTTTTTTATTTAACGAGATACCTTTACCAAACTTGGCATAAAACTGATTGATCAAAATCATGTTCTTGCAAAAAAATTTTTGTGTATTTTCACGTTTTTTCTTATGTTGCTGAAAGAGCAACTACAGTTCCCAAAAATTATTACAGAGGAACTCTCAATTATAAAACAATTTCTACATCGTTTTTGGATTCATAAAACCGTTAACGACGACATATGTACATTTGATCGGTATTTTAGAGATTATGTGAAATAATTCTCCTATACCTTTCTACTTCAATAGCGGTAAAATCGTAGAAGTCAGAACGAGGTACTATACATAAATCGATATAGAAATCCATCCACCAACAGTGCTCTTAGTACTGTTTTCATAAATGAAAGACTAAGAATACATCTGAAAAGACCGACCGACCATTGAGCTATAAATGTATTTTGTGCGCTTTCAATTTAAAATCTCGATGTAAAATGGACCAATTCATTCCATTCGTCAGTCCGAGTTGCAGCGATCGGCACCAAATCGACTCTCCACGGTCTTCGTGTGCAATCTCAGCTACGTCTGCTATACAAGTATTTTCTTTGCTATGTGCTGGATGTGGTCTTTTCAGTCGAATAGTATCCGATAATGAATGAAGGGTCTCAAGATGAGTGATGGTGTTGCGAATAGTGCGCTCATTAGGCTGATTATGTTGACTATAAGTTGAGCGAAGCGCGGGAAACACATACTCTAAAGAAGGTGAATTTTCGTAATAAAGTTGAACGATTTGTAATTGTTGTTCAGACGTTGGTCTTTCCATGATGAAATGTCAAAAAATACTGAACAAAAAAACATGCTGCTATAACTGCTTGGCACGACTCATATATGATCTGTCAAAACAATGTACCTCTACTTGGATCACCCTATAGTGATTTCTGCCTACTGCATAGATGAAACCTAAAAAAATCTGTTCTAGAAGATATTGTCCATACTATGAAAAAAGTAATCATTACTGGATAAAATGGCGACGTTTAAAAAAAGTTGAATTCTATCCCAAATTTTAATCGTTTTTGGCCTGCCAGATCAGACAGGTATGCGGAAGTAATCACTCAAACAAATTCGAAAAATGTTGTTTTGACAAAAACTCATTTAGAGAGAAACTGACTGAACTGATTAAGCTACACATTAAAAGGTTCGAAACAATTTTCAGATATCGCTTTAAAAATATGATTTTTAAAGGTATACCCATTCAAAATTTGAAAAAAACGGTTCTTCCTAATTTCATACTCGATCTGCCTCCTTAAACAAACTTGCATGCATACAAATGTTAAGTACATATAGAAACGATAATGTTATAAACATATATTCCGATCATCTCAACATGGCTGAAGAGCAACAAAAAATATTTTTATTAGGTCGTGGGCGCGTGCGAAAAACAATAACAATGAAAATCGCAATAAAAATTACTACTTGAATATTTGATAATAAAAACATTGCAATATACTAGTATGTATGTTTGTATTATAGAATGGTAAATAAAAATACAAAAATACAAACATTTCGCCAACGCTTCTATTTTACTGGAAAATCATCGACGGAGTGAAATTATTGAAGTACGAAATATTTTTAATAGTTAGTGGTTATGACTGTGCAGAGCAAAAAAATTGTTGAAGATGCTCATATAGCTTTTATACCCTGAGTAGGGTATATTAAATTTGCCCAGAAGGAAACGTCGGAGATTCTATAAAATATACGATATGCATATAAATGATCAGCATGGCAAGCTGAGTTGATTTAACCATGTGCGTCTAGTCCCTTCTTTTGAGATATATATCTGAAATTTTGCACACATTACATTCCTCATCGATAAGCTGCTCATTTTTCGGAACCGCCGATAACGAACCACTATAGCCTATAGCTTTCATACAAACTGAACGATCCATATCAATTTTTTGTATGGAAAACTTTTTCATTTGAAAAGATATATGCACAAAATTTTTATGGATTATTGTCTATCTATAACGAGTGATCCAAAAGGTACTTTTTTCCATAACCTTTTTTGAAAGATACTCGTATGCTTTGTGTTATTTTTGTTCAGTATTGTTTGGTATTTCATCATGGAAGGACTTACGCCTGAACAACGTTTACAAATCGTTCAAATTTATTTCGAAAATTCACGTTCTGTAAAGAATGTGTTTTGTGCGCTTCGCTTAACTTATAGTCAATATAATCGGCCTACTGAGCGCTCTATTCGCAACATCTTCACCCATCTTGAGATCCAGCATTCATTATTGGATTATATTCGACCGAATAGACCACATCTAGCAAACATTGAAGAAAATATAGCAGTCGTAGCTGAGAGTGTAACGAAGACCGGGGAGAGTCGATTCGACGCCATTCTCAGCAATTGGGACCGATATATGCAACGACTTGGCGCAGTCTACGTCGATAAATTGAAAGCGTACAAAATACAGCTTGTGCAAGAACTGAAGCCAATCTACTTTCCCAAGCGACATCGCTTCGCTTTATGGGCTCTTAAAAGTTCCAAGGTGATCCAACGTTTTCAAGCCAAATTTTGTACAGCGATTTTTATGGCTCAATGGGTATGTAAACAAGGAAACTTTGCCGCATTCGGGACGAAGAGCAACCTGAAAAAATTCAAGAGCTACCATTTCGAAACTTAGAAACGGTTAGGTGTAGATAGTGGGTCGGTGGAATCATCAGTCCATATTTCTTCAAAAATAATGCCGGTGAGAACGTAACTGTCAATGGCAACCGTTATCGCGCCACGATAGTCGACTATTTGATGCCTGAAATTGAAGCTCGTGATCTCGGCGACATTTGGGTTCAACAAGATAGCGCCACTTTCCCCGCATAGTATCCTTCAATGGATTTATTGAGAGAACACTCCCGTGAGCAGATAATTTCACGTTTTGGGCCGCCGATTGACCACCAAGATCGTGCGACATCACGCGTTAGATTTTTTGCAGTGGGAATACGTAAAGCCTAAAGTCTATACGGACAATCCCGCTTCGATCCAGGCCTTGGAGTAAGACATCACGCGTATCATTCGCCAGTTACCAGGCGAAATACTCGAACGAGTCATCGAAAATTGGACTCAACGGATGGACCACCTGAAACGTACACGCAGTCAACATTTGAAAGAGATAATCGTCAAAATATAATAGCCAAAGAATGTTCTTTCGAATGATAATAAACATTCCCCATTCAGTTTGAAGTTTCTGTGTTTTTTCTTAAAAAAGTAGTGAACCTCGATTTTGTATTTGTATTTGTGAAGGGTATTCTAGCTTCCGTGCAACCTAAGTTAACGTTGTTTTGTTGCTTCTTATCTTATTTTTGTTTCCTGGTTTTGTAAAATTTTCCTTGTTGCTTGTAGTAAAACAAAAATGTATTCGCAAAATATTAGCAACTCGCCCACAAAAATAAAAATATTCACCATAAATTTATTGCACTTTGCTTTTATGACCAAATATTGCACCGCTGTCATGCATTTGTTACATGCAACAACGTCAAGATGTGACAGAAAAACATTTTTGACAAAATTTCTATTATTTTTTTCTTTTCGTTTTGCATTTTCATCTAAAAGAAAGCCGAGACATTTTCATTTTTAAACCTGCATATGCTGCGAAAAACAATTTCTTTTATTTTATTTTCAGAAAGAGTACATATCTATGTGCATACATACATACATACTTGTACATATACCTATGTATTAGAACTAATAATAGACTAAAAATGATAGACAAAAATGTATTTTTATGAACAATTTTATATATTGACAGGTGCTGTTTACACGTACATAAGTATACATAACACTACTGTGGACAAAAAATAGTAAGACTTTTTAATTTAAATTTCGTGCAAAAACCCATTAATCGAAATAATTTTTTTCTAGGTTGGTATGATTCACATTAGTGTGAAATTATTCAACAAATAAGTTCCATAAAATTTTGTGTGCGGAATCAAATTTCTGCTATCGAAATGTTCAGAAAGTTGGAAAATGCCTTCGGTGGAAATTGTTTATCGCGAGAAAGTGTTTTTGATTGGTACAAATGATTCAAAGAGGCTGGAGAACGCATTGACGACGAGCCATGGCCTGGACGGCCATTAACATCAACTGATGATCACCACTCCAATAAAATAAAGGAATTCGAATTGGAGAATCAACGACTTACAGTCAGAGGTTCCCTTGGCATCGTTGGAATTTTCGAAAAATGATTTAAAAGCATTTTGAAAGATCATTTGGGCCTAAGAAAAGTGGAAACATGATTGGTTCCAAAATCCATAATTTTTTTCGAAAAAGCGGCTGTGAAAAAATGCTTTCCGACCACCAGGATGTCATAAAACATATTCTTACTGCCGATGAGTCTTGAATCCATGCTTACGACCCGGAAACAGACGATCAATCGGCCGAATATTGTGGAAAAGGTGAGCCGAAGCCAAAAAAAACCACGACAAAGCGGTTCAAAAAATGATGTGACAGTTTCATTCGATTATCGAGATGTGGTGCAACTCCAAATTCTTTGCGGCCGGCCTAACTATCAACAAGAAATACTATTTGAGTGTAATGCGTCGTTTTCGTGAATACAGTGAAGACATTAAACGTGAATCGCTACGTACATTGAGGAATATTCCGGAAATTGACTTCAACCATTGTAGATAGAAAAGCGAGCTATTTTTTATTATGCCCTCTCCTACATCGCATATGGTCACAAACGTCCAGAACTCTGAATAATTCCCTTCCTTGATTTTTAGGCAATCTATAATCAGGCGTTCTGTAGTTTCCTGTTCCTGTCGCAAAACCGGCAGTTTGCGCAAGATGCTATGCCCATGTTGGATAAGTGCTTCTTGCAGTGCCAGTAAGGAGACGGAATTTGTCTTGGGGTTGATCATATCTCTAAACCTTGCAATTTAGTAACCTCCCAGTAGTAACTTGGTGTGGCGCATTCCTGTTGCCTGCTGCCACTCTCTCCTCCGGCGGAATAACTCCTTTATGGAATGGAACCCACCGCAACGCATGGTTCTTGCCCCATCATCCTGGAAGCCGCCATAGAGCTGGCTAGTTCGTCGGCAAGCTCATTGCCGGCTACCCCATTATGCCCCGGCACCCAGTTCAGGTGGATAGTTTGGTATGTGAAATTTACCCTTTTCGTAAGGACGTCTTTTGGAAGAAGGACCCTTGGTGTGTCTTCCCCTAAGGCCTTCACTTGTTCGGACGAGATTATCTTCTTTTTGCCGAAACTCTCTGCTGCCATGAGCAACATAGTATACTTCGCTGCTTGTTTGAACACTAGATGCAGCGGTGTGAGCTCCAGCATGACTTCAAGTGCTGCGGTTGGGCAAGTGCGTATTGTCCTTGAAGCGCAGATTCAGGCGAGTCTTTGCAGCTTCGATAGTTGAAGGCCTACCGAAAACTGCGTTCCCTTCGATGTTCTTGCAACCGCTTCATAAGTGACAATAGGCCTTACGATCACGGTATACACCTATCTGATGATACATGGCTTGCAGTTTTAGGATCTACCGGCTAGGCGTCCGCATGTCGTTAGTTCCACGTGCCCATTCCACCATAAGGTTGAGTTTAATGTGAGGCCTAGGTAATTTAACCTATGATATAACAGTGTCTAAACTGCTCGTCCTTTACAATAACAGGAAGAACACGATTTGAACAAAATATCATTTCCTGTATCTTTCGTTAGGTATATCGAAATCAAACCCTTCCATCCCATTAAAAACTGGTCTACGTAGCCGTATCGGACCCGGATATATGTATGTACATACATATATCCAGCCAAATATTATTTCCCTAATTTTTTTTATTTTTCTGCCCCTACAACAACAGTAGAAACCTTGATTTTATTTTTTTTCTCTTGTCCTTTTAGTCCAAAACGGATTGTTGGTTTATATACAAACCTTATCAATAATTAATATGTAAATGTGTTCAGTTAACAGCGACGTAAACAGAAAATTTAGCAGATGTTAGACTGGCATGTTAGATTGTTGTTTTCCTGTTTTTGAAATTTCAGCGCAATTTAAGTATTACGAACAAAATACGCTCACAATTTTTTTGCAACAATTTACTTTTTGCCTTTTATTTATATTGACAATTTTTTTAATTAACATAATTCAAATGCACTCATTATTTATTTCCAATTTGGCGCTAAAAGTGGCACACTGAAGCAACTATGTATAAATCCATACGTATAGAAAAATTATTTATTGCGATTATTGCGTCAAAGGCTATTGGAAATTACATTTTAAGTTGCTAATTGTATAGGATTTGCTGACAGCATTAATGCATGTTTGTAACTATGTTTGCATAGCCACTCTTAATGTTCATCATACGCCCGGGTGGCTATTGATATACGTTAGTAAGGTGGTTCTAACCAGAATTTTTCTAAGAAAATCCTCAAATATTTCGAATCACACAGGAATTTTTCCCAACAGAAATAAAAAAAGAAAAATCGTTAACTTCGGAGCTGAAATACACTTCATAGGTCCATCTTATAGCATAATGGCAGTAGAGAGACCTTTAGCTCAATTTGGATTGTCCAGTATGTATAGCAGCTATATGTTATAATAGTCCGATTAGAGCAATATGTTAGCAGATTATAACCTTACCCTGGATAATAACATATCCGAAATTTCGGGAAGATATCTTGTTAAATAGAAACGTTATCCATACAAGAACTTTATTTGGATCGGTCAGTTTGTATGTTTTATCAGTTGCAGCAAGATATATAAATAACTAAAACTCAGAATGGGGTACGAACATCAAAAGTATAGACAAAAACAAAAAATATCTCCGATGTAAACGGGACTAGATCTCCGAAATAACAGTCCTTGGCCGGATAAAATCCGGGTCAATTCCGGTGAGTAGAACCGGCTTGAGGACATCAAAAAAACAACGCTCCCTTCAGGACTGAAGAGGTGGACCATAAACTACCTGTGCGGTCGTCAATCATCCTCACTGTTACGAGGTAAACACTCAAAACTGAGAAGAATTAAACACGAGGCCACCACTCATTGCAGACGAAGGGCTCGAAATGCCGCGAGAAACGACAGTGACCCTTACGCAGCTTCGTTCTGGGTGCGGTAGCTGGTTAAACACCTACTTATCCAGAGTAGACCCCGACAAACCCAATATATGACACTGGCCATCTCTTTGCATCCCCACCAACCCTACCCATCTGACACCCTTTTCTCTTTGGTCCGACCCCGTCGAAAATGCACGTTGACGTCGACGACAACTTAGCTAATCCTTACCATCCTAGCGGGGATTAGGGGCCCAATACAACAAAAACAACAAACAAAGAACAACAACAACAGCAAAAAACCGTGAAAATACTTATTATTCATATTCAGTTTAAAAGCATTTTATTTATTATTTAAGGCAAGCTTTAATTTCTTTGTGGAAAGTGTCGATAAATTGTACTTAAAAAGGTTGTGTTAAAATCAAATCACAATTCGTTGTTGATTTGAAATCTAAAAACGGAAATGTGTACCAATTTTTTAAATTATTCCACATACTCTACTCCATCACAAAATTTAAATATTTTAAAGATATATACATACATAGAAGTATGTACATGTATATACATACATATTTGTAGTGGCATATGCATATGTACATATATTCCATTGAAAAATTTTTTAAAGTGTGTTTTGACATTCAGACTTTTTGTTATCAAAAACTTTGCATAGCAATAAATAATTCTGTGATTTTATAATATTTTGTTATAAATGGAAAACTACGTTTCGTGATATAGTATATATTGAGTTTTACTTAATTCGTGTCATATAATATTGCTTAATGTGTTATATATGTATGTAAGTATTATTGTATATAAATATGTATTATTTAATGTCTTATATATCACAATGTCATGGATATCATTAAACGTAGTCAATCTAATGCGAAGTAAAACATAGTTTGCGGAGCAATACGATCGATCACCTTTGTAATTGCTTTTGAATACACTATTTTTTATTTGTCTATTTATGTTTTAATTATTTAGTATAAGTATTTAAGTTTTGTCAAATTTATTTGACTGGAAGATGAGCGTATTATCTATTGGTCAATTGTGTAACTAGTTATTTTTGTGGAAAACGTACTAAAATCTTTGGAACTACTTTGTATTTCGTTACATAGTTTACAAATTTAATAAAATTACTATATTTAGACTAAGGATATATAATAAGCAGATTATTATGCTACATTTTATAACTCGTTATATAAATAAGCTAAGCTTAAATGTGTTGTGCTATCACTTGTTTTAAGTTCTCTTGGAACATTATGCCTGATTTGAACTAATTTTCTATATTGTTACCACTAATCAACAATTTTAACTATTAAATATTAATTCCAAACAATTACACATTCATATAACGATAACCGCCACTTCCAATACGATAATTATCGCTCAGCTTTATATACTGACCCAGGAAGTACTGCACTGGTCCACTACGACAAATGCCATGTAAATATGCCACCAAATGTGGCGTCAAAACAGTTATCACAATGTAGGCCACATTGGGAACGCGGCCAGTGTGACCAATTGGACAAAACCAATAACCACGACGCACGGCATCACGGGTATGATGTGTGACAAAAGCGCAAAGCAACACGCCAAATGTTAAAGATGTCTTTAAATAGTTTAAACTGGCCGTGCATAGGTAGAAAATGAGTATTACAAAAATTATACTCGAACAATGTAGAAAAGGACGTCGGGGCAAGTTAGTCGCATCCTATAGTATATATAAATGTAATATTGAATATTAAGTTCTTTTGCCATCTTAAACTATGTATATTTTCTTACCTCTAAGTACAGTGAACGCGCTTCTATAAAGTGATCCAAATCAATTAAAGAAGATACGGCAAAACAGGTGAATATCAGGAACCATCCCAACAAATTGCTCGTACGCTCGTGAAATTGAACAGCAAATGCGATTCCTGTTAATGCACCAATTACAGCATGTGTAGCATTATCAGCTAATGCTTTTAATAGAGGATGTTGTGTCAGTTCAACAAAATTGTCTCCCAGCAGACAGGTGATAGTCAGTAACGTTGTAAGCACAATGCGTACGTAAACCATTATATGGCAGTGCATTTGCAGTTTATTAAAAACTTGTGTTGCCTAAGCAAGTAACAAAAATATGACACGAAGTGGCTTTGGTTTTAACTATTTATGATTTTTATATGATTTTTATATTTGGGACGGATCAAAGTTTTTGCCGTTTTTAGGTTTTTCGACACACAGTTTAAAGTAGTTGTTTATCAAAATCGTTATTCACTCTTCTCTGCATTTGTAAATCAAATGTTGTGTAAGTTGTGCGTTAAGTTCCATAAATATATGCTTTGAAAAGAAAAGGCACTATTGCAAGCGTTCAATTTATCTTTACACGCCAATGACTCACCTAATTAACAACAAATAATAATAAGTACAATTAGTGCAACCAAATAATGCTGCATAAATTTTTTACCTGTGTCGATTTTTCAAAGCTGTGCACTCGTCACCTTTCGATTTAGCCATGTGCAAATTTAAGGTGAAGAGGCGGTAATCCTTAACACCCTTCCACTGCTAATAACAATGCCCTAATTTACTTTTCACGGTTTGTGTACAAATTGCCGCATTTGCTACATATTCCATATTTTGTGTTGTTTTTTCACCGGCAACAAAATTCCTTGAACCTTGAATTGAACAGCTGTGTTCTGTTGTCAATCTTCACGGTTGCATTCAGTTCAAAATAACAAAATTTATTAAAAGATTAAAAAATACACATTTGAAATACATTTCGACTGCCTAAATTTGATATATTAAACGGTACATGAGATAGCACCACATAACAAAAGAAACGTCCTACCTCCTAAATTGAAATAAATATCGGTAGTCTTTCTAAATAATCGATTCAACCAAGCGTTTATATCTAGTATGTGGCGCCAAATATAATCAGCTGTTTATAAAAGGATTTGAAAACTAAAATTAAATTATAATAATATGAACGATAAAATTAAAAAAATGAGAATCCCAATTGAAGTTAAACAATTGGTGAAGAATCAGTCTGATCATGGTAAGAGTGTAGTAAATTAATATTTTAAATTTATATTGGATATCTTCTGATTGTAGGTATTTCTTGTGCGCCGGAATCAAATGATGACGATTATTCGAATTTGTTGGCAAAAGTTCCTGGACCAAAAGGTTCACCATATGAAGGCGGTGTATTCGAAATTAAAATACGTTTTGGCACCCAGTATCCTTTCCAACCACCAACGTTCAAGTTCTCAACACCAATTTATCATCCAAATATAGACAACTGTGAGTTTATTGAGAAGTTTTATTTAAATATAACTAATTTTATTTCAATTAGCGGGCAAAATTTGTTTGGATTTGTTACGAATGCCGCCAACCGGATCTTACAATCCTGCTATTACACTGGAGTCAATGCTACTCTCCATTCAATTACTACTAGCTTCTCCTAACCCAGACGATCCGTTGAATAGCGAAGCAGCGGATCTCTACAAAACTAATATTGAACAATTTAACATTAAAACACGTGAATTATTACAAAAAGAACATCCGAACCACAAAAATGTCATATGAAAGGACCTGCCACAAACGATTTAAATAAATCACCGATACCACCCAGAAAAAAAACAGTTCATTCAGCTGTCGTGAAGAAATACAATTCTATTTTAATGTCTTCATTTCCAATTTGGTCATCACCGTTACAATTATTTATTATTTAATCAATACATTTCATTTTATTTCAATTAATTTTATGTTGACAATTATTTATTTATTTAGCAATTTAATTTATAATGGGCATCATGAATTATTTAACTGTGTATTCCACTTAGACGCTAGGTGTGCTTGATTAGCGTGTTCTACAAGTTTGTTGAACGTCGCATCTAAAATGTAAAATCCACAAAATAAAATAAAAATATGAATCTAAACGAATAATTAACAAATAGACATGTTGGTTTTAAACTATTTGACTCTTTCGCTATAAAACCGCCTCACAAGTGTTTTACAGAAATATGAATAAGTCTAAATAAGAATAGTTGTGTTAATTGAGTCATTTAAAGGTATGAACAAACTTTTAAATACTAAATAATAGCAAAATAATTACATGAAAGCATTGTTAAAAAATTTAATTACTCCTACTTAAAATGTTCTTATAAATAGCGCATATGTATCTCTTAATAAACGACTTAACATGTTTTGTGTTGTGTGGTTGCTCACAGGCTTACGGTGGCAGCGTCGGCAGTGAACTGACAACAGATCGTAGAAACTTTTTAAACTACAAAATAAAATCGATTATAGATGAATTTCATAATAATGCAGAGTTTGACGGTGTACTAATAATGCTTAAATGTGTTGTATGAATCAGCACAGCGAAGACACTTTTTCGTTGACTTTGACCATTCTGACGAGAACAACACCACGACCCGACAATTATGAACAATGTAACGTGTTTTTTCAGTATTAAAGCGTCTATCGCACTGCCTTTTATTATTTCAGGATTTAAGAATTTATGTGTCCTTGTGTTTTTCGTAAAAGGCATCCAGGTATTTTTTGTACTCGGCTTGATCCGCCCACATCATTGCCGCCTGAGCGTTTAGCGGACTATCATTATTGGGTTCACCCAATAGCGATTGTATAGACAGCAGGATTGTGCGTACATCATATAGGGCCGACCATTTATCTTTCAATATATCCAAACATATACAGCCAGCTAGATCTACGTTTGGATGGAAACAGGGTGTCAAAAATTTTACGGCTGGTGGTGCGTATGGATATGAATTTGGAAACTCCAACGAGAGACGATACTTTTGACCCACATATACTGTATTGGCTGGACCAGCAATCGTACCAATCCATTTAAATATATTTTCACCATCGGGGAATGCTGATATACCTTTCTCTGTTGCCATCATTAAGTTCATCAATTCTTTTTGGAGACTATTATAAACATAGAAAATATCAATTATTAGAATATATAAATATCATATTTCCAGACATACCGTTTACTAACTGCATGCCCATGCTTTGCTGCACAGGAGTTGGCACCTTGTTTCGCAGAGTCTACTCCACTATGCTCTGGACTGATGTTCTGAGCCATTATATTTTAGAAAACTGAGAATTTTTACTAGATATAAGCAAATTAATCACTGGCTAAACGATTGCAATTTTTGCAAGGTTTTTTGAAGTTTTCGACGCCAATAAATATTTTTATTTTATTAGTGGTGTTAAATTTTTCTGCAACTAAGTTGTTTTCTCTATTTGATGACTTTTTTATTCTGCCTCTTCTCACATTCGCTGTATAAATTGACAGTTATAAACAAAATGGAGATTTTGAAAGGAGACAAATTCAGCAATTCAGCCAGCTCCGCCTGCCGGGCATTAGCGAAACAAGTTGGAAAGTAATAAGAAAATAATAATTTATTTAAATTTACATTTATTTAATTTAAACTTAATAATATAACAATAAATTTTATTAAATTCACGACTCAATAAATATTCATATAAATTATGACTATAATTAGTTTGTCCACCCTACAATTGAAATGTAATAACATACCTGGCTGTGAATGTACGTTTGTTTTATCTTAATAGAGTGAAAACAAAATCAATAAGCAATATAAAGGAAAACAAAGTAAAACTTTTGGATTCAAATTGAACATCAGAGATACAATGGCTCAGAACTTTCAGGGAGTGCAATCTCCTACTGCCAAGAGTAATAATGGTAACGCAACGGAGAATGTTACACCCGAAAGTGAATTTGAAGGATTCCACAACTATACGGCGGCTGAAGTCTTTATCCAAGGATTGGCTGGATTAGTCAATCAAGGAGACGTTGAAACTATGATAAGAGCCCAAAAGCAAATGTGAGCCCACTTCTAATACTATTATTGTTACTCCTAAACAATTGTTTTGCTAATTATAGGCTACAGCGGTTCGAAAAAACGAATGAAATGATGCTAAACTGTAACCAGTTATCACAAAGTCGTCTTAAAAATGCGAATGATGATTTCAAAAAACATGTGAAACTACTAACTGAAATGAAAAAGGATCTGGATTACATTTTTAGGAAAGTGCGTTCCATAAAACAAAAGCTAAGCCAACAGTATCCTTTAGACTACGCTGAGGCCCAACCTCAACGAAGTAGTTTAGCAGAGGAGGCAGAAGATGAGACAGAAGCAAAGAGTTCAAAATCGAATGTAGAGACAAAAAGTGTGGAATGTTGTACTAATGTTGATGATACATCTTCGAAACCCAATAGAGATTCTTTAAATAAAAGCACCACAGTTGAGTATGTGCAAATGGAAGAAGCCGTGGACAATGGCAAACCCATTGAAAACGAGTTAATTAAACGTGTATGCTCAATTGAAACGACAAACCCCAATGACTCCTCAGACGCTACATCTGAGGACACTGGCTAGGCAATACTTAAAGTCTATATATGTAATTTAGTATTAAATTAATGTATTTTATTTAAAATTAGAATAAGACAATACAAATGATGTATAAATCTATAAAATATAATTTACAATATTATTTGATATTTGTATTGCTTTGGGACTTTTGAAATTAAAACACGGCCATCGTAACTCAGCGACGCAAAAATCCAAGGATCTACATTACTCCACTCAACGCAATAAACCGAGTCTTCATGTTGATCAAAAGTCTGTAATAAACCATCTGAAAGTACACGTCGACGTTCCTCCGGCAATGCATCACTAGATGCCTCAGAGCTTACCGAACCGGCACATGTCAGCAAAACTTTGCAATCACTTGAGCTCGATAATATTAGTTGGTCATGGAATGTGTTAAATCGCACCGACCAAACCCAATGAGCGTGGTCATTACGTGAAAATACTGCTTCTTTTGGCATACGACAATCCCACACTTTTACTGCGCCATCATCACCGCCTGTTACAATATGGCATTGCTTATTTGGATTGCAATCCAGATCACGAACAAGCTGATTGTGTGCATCCTCAATGGACCATGCACAGTGTTGCGTGTCACGAATATCAAACGAGCGCACACTACAATCGTGTAAAGTAAAAAACTGATGTCCCTGATGGTGATGAGACCACTTGCCTGTGGTGAAAGAAGGTGAATTCTTTTGTGCATTTGGTGCTGCAGCTTCTGCTACAACACGCGTCTGCGATTCAGCACGATCAAAAATGACAACTTTTCCATCTACTACACAAGCTAAAGTATTTTTCTGACTGGGATGAAATTCAACAGTTTTCACTTTATCACCATATTTCTGAAATTAATTGATATTTACATATATACATAAGTTGCTAAATAGCACACATTTATTTATTAATTTTTACCTCAGTATCGAGTGTTTCAACTTGCTGCCAAGGTAGAAACTCCATTTTTAAATTTTGTTCATCCACTTCCGCAGGCATTTCAAGCAATGCCGCTTGTGTTTGTACTTGTGATCCTTTAAGTACATTGTAACAGGAAGCAATCAAATTTTCATCATGTGGGCTACTATTTAACTTCCAAACTTCGCCAAGCGAATGTTCGTAGATCTACGCGGAATAAAAGTAATTTGAGATGCTAAAGACTTCGTTTAGATATGGATTTACCTTCGATTTTACATTTGCTTGCTCTTCATTAAACTCCAGTAAATGTACTTGATTGGTGGGTTTTAAAGAGTTTGTCGCTATAAAAAAGCGCACCTCATTTCCTTCGCCGTATTGCGGAGTTAAGGCTCGAGCCTATTTAGTGAACAGTTATCACATACATATACATATTTCAACAATATTTAATTTTAATATGTTTAAATGTCGTACTTGCAGTTCTAAGCCATAAATCAATCCGTTAGACTCTTCCATTTCGTAACAAGTTAAGGAACAGGGTTTTAACTATCTTAATATATTTAATGTTTTCGTTTAATATAAGTTATATCTCTTTTTTATTAGAATCAACAAAATATACCATACATATATATTTTGACAGTGCTTTGTTTATTTGTTTATACGTAACTTCGAATCAGCTGCTAACATAAAAAGCTAGCAGCGACCGCTATCGCTAATAGCATACTAACTTTTGCACGGAGAGAACTGTCAAAAAATCGTTTTACCAACTAAATTTCCTGTTGTAATTCCAAATAAGCATTACAATATAGTGAGGATAAAAAACATGTCATAACAACAAAGAAAAGTAAAACAGTTTTTTACAATAAAAATTTTCGGTTGATAAGCAACCGTCCACAGAAGTCTTTCGAACAATTTTCAATTGATATGGCATTACGAAAGAAACTTCAAAATTTGTAAACAAACACACATAACTTTTTTCGGAACATTTCGTTCGTTTTTATCAAGTCTTTCTAGACGAAGTCATAGATAAAATAAATGGAGAGCTGGTGACGAGGTCGCAACAAATTTTCCAAGAATATTGATTTTCTCTCAACATCGGTCGCAATCAAAACACGTAAATTTTCTTCACATTGACTTGAACGAGTTCCGCTATGAAATAAAAAATAAATATATTATTCCTTTTGGAAATTACAAAATATATATATTAACAGTTGGATTGTGTAAACAGTTTTAAAAACGTGTTAATAGCAATTTGTGAAGTACCTAGCATTAGAAAAGGCGAAGTTTATAAAAATGTCATCTCGCGCACTTAAGAAATTGCAAAGTGGTATAGAAAAGGATTTAATAATCGATGGCAAAGATAGCAACGATGATGACCAACTAAGTGAGGATGATGACGAATTGGAAACAACACGGGGAAAGCACTTGAATCCCTTTGATCTGGTAAGTAATTGTAATAACTACGAACTGCACAAGGAGCTATGTGTATATGTAGAAAGAACGCATCATCCAATGGACCAACTGATTGGTAACAATCGTCAAAGTGTAGAGACAAATGACACGAATTCACCAGAATTGCATATGCAACAGACAGCTTTAACACTAGTCACAGGAACGGATGAAAGCTCCTAATATTTCGATATACATAATACTATTGGTGCAATATACCAATTGTCAAATGTTATATTTTACTCTGAAACTATAAAGTGTCTTAAAATTTTCCCTGTATATCACTTTTGTTTTTCTTTTCGTTTTATGTTTTCATATTTCAACATAACATTCGAATACCACCTACGTCACACCAGTTGAATCAACAAAGTTTCTCGGAGAGCGAAGTCAAAGAGGATGACAACGAAACGGAGCATGCTTCAACGGCGGCAAATCTACCAAGTGGGGCAGGTGGTGGTGGTGCAGCCAAACAAAAGAAGAAGAAGAAGCGCAAGAAGAAGGCAAAATACACCGGCAATCACATAAGCAGTGAGGATAATGAGGTAAGATGAAAACCATAGAAGTGTGAATGAATGTTTAAACTGATATTATTAGTGCACTAGGTCAAGTAAGCCAGGATAATAAACATAAAAAGGGGTATAAATACAGAAAAGTATTAAGCTTTTATATGTATACTTTAAATATTGCTTAGTATTATACATATAGTCCGAGAATGTACTTTTAATTCAAATATTTACTCCAGCTTACAGATAAATATCTAAGCGATATAGATTCCCTTATAGGGAAAGTAAATGATGCCACAAACCAAAACGAAAATTTGGAACCTCCTAGAATAGAGGTAGATAATTCATTGCTGAGAGTGGAACTAAGACACTTAAATCCACAAAATGAGATGCGACGAACATTTGGTAAACGAGTTGTTAAAATTGAGTAAGTATTAGTAATCGGTTGCTGCCATCGACATTTAAATAATTTATATCATACTTCTCTTTTAAGAAATAAACGTGGCCGTCAAAAACCGACACTGAAGTGTACATATATGGTTACTGCCAAAGATTCCTGGCCTCGTATACCGAAAAACGTTATTTCGATGAAAGCAGTACAGCCGCCGGATCAGTTGGCGGGCCCTAGCCGTGCTCACATTAATCCTTTAGAGAAAATTCAATGGTTTGCTTTCGAACACAGCGCATACTATCAGGGAATACAAAATTTATTTTTGCAAGCTGTTGAACGCACTGATTCAGAATTCTTTATTAGTTTGATTAGGCGTTGCCCATATCACGTGGATTCTTTAATACAGCTAAGTGAATTATGTAAGTGTTAAGCGAATATGACAATTTTATGTAGAAATGTATTAACTTTATATAAAATCATAAATTTTTTTTATTTGTAATAATCCCATGCATAGGTAAAATGACAGAGAACTATAGCTTAGCTACTGAACTCATTGAGCGCGCCGTACTTGTGCTAGAGTACTCACTACATCCATGTTTTAGTTTGACATCGGGCAATTGTCGTCTTGATTACCGTCGCCAAGAAAATCGGGCATTCTTTATTACATTGTTTAAATATGCGCAATATTTGGAAGCGCGTGCTTGTTGTCGCACCGCTTTTGAAATTTCCAAGTTAATATTGAACATAAATCCGAAAGTAGATCCGCTTGCTATAGTTCTGATTATCGACTACTATGCTTTGCGTAGCAAGCAATATGCTTGGCTTATAAAATTCTACGAGGAATACGATACCGTGCGCAACTTATCACAGCTACCCAACATGGCATACTCATATGCTTTGGCATTATTTTGCCAATCAGGAGGTTGGTACAATTTTTCATCATTATTAGTACTAATAAATAATTTTTAATATTTGTGATAGATTGTGAAAAAACAAATAAAGCTTTGCAGTATGCACTGTTGATGTTTCCTGGAGTGTTGCGCCTGCTTCTGGATGAATTATCTGTAAATACAGATATGCGTGTAATAACATCGTCTTACTTTAACTCTTCGATATCTGGCAGGTAAACTTGTTAATTTTCATTACCATAACTTTGTAACAATTACTGAACTCTCTCTCTCTCTTTATCCTATAGCCAATCACCTTCACTGCATCAGCTTGTGTCATTGTACGTCTGTCGAGCCAAAGTAGTGTGGCGTGTGGACAATATGTTGCCTTGGTTGGAGCATAACGTTAATACAGTTTTGGATCTTGTTGATAAAAAGGATGAAATAATTAACGATTACAACAAGAAACGTGCGGTGCGTTATGTCTCGCCGCCACGTCCCATTTTACGTCATGTGATACTATCGGATTATAAGGAAAAGGTACCATTAGCTCCATTCCTCAGCACGGAGAAGGATCCGATAGTGATGTATGATCCTTTGCCGCCACTGGACTCGATGAATTCCTATGAGCGGTATACACAAGAACAATTGGATAAACTCTTACGATAATGCAATGTTTAGATACAATACTTGTGCGGTATTTAAACTTTGTACACAAGTAATGTTAGACTTTGTATACTATGACGTAACTGCAACAGAACTGAATTTCTTTTTTTATTACATTTAAAATTAATTAATACAATTAACTCAGAACAAATTTGGTAATAATGCACAGATTCGAAAACAAAAACAAAAAAAAAACTAGACATAAGCACACAATTTTTAAATTATTGGAATTTATATATTTATTTTTACTATTTATGTTTTTTATTTTATTTTCAATCGACTTTTGACAACGAAATAAATATTTATCATTTATCTTTATAAATTGGGTTGCAACAAAACCCTTAAAAGCACCATTAATATTTTTACTGTTGCACCTATTCTCATTGACATTTGACAATATGCTTTTTATGTATACATTGTGTTTAACATTTTTAGTCAAACTTTTCTTTTCTTTTATAATGCATATCGTGCTTGCGCCAACAAAAACAGTTTTTTTTTTTTTATTTTTTCGATTTAAATCTTTGGCTTTAATTAAAACAAACGTAAATTGCACAAAAAGTAATATTTTATTGTCCGCCTGAAAATTCATTAATATAAGCATACTGTTTTTGTTAGCGCAGCGCTCTATATACAATAATTTATTTATAACATTTTATTATTTTGTAGAAAATCATCGTCTAGCAGCCCGACAACCGGCCCAAACCGATCGGTTCTCATGTTCTTTGAATCGCTGATGCCGTCATTTAATTTGAATAATCGTGGTGGTGAGCAACAACAGCAGCAAAATGCCGTTGTGGAAGCTGTGGCCGAACGTGCTAATGCTCTGCCCGCACCACAAGCTAATGTGGGTCATGATGATGATGAAGTAGCGCAAGTGGATCGGCATCTTCAAGCATTAAATGCGAATTTGGAAAATGTCGCCGCTGAAGGTGTGTTAATTGAAAAACAAAGTTGGAATTTTTCGTAGGTTAAAATGAAGCGGATACTCGTGTAACTTGTGGCCACACACCAGATGCAGATTAAAATTAAAAGTAATTTCTGATTATTTTCAGATCCTGCCGCCAATCCCGAAGGCGGCGCTTCATATCGAGAACTCACACAATCACTGACAAATATCGTAGATGCTATGCGTGATTTCCTGCAAAATTTCCGTATTGTCGAGCCCATGCAGACGGCTGATGCTGAAGAAAACGGCAGTTCCGAGGAAGACACCAGCGATTACTTTGATTGAATGAATGCTGCGCGCCTTTAATTCGTTTTCCTTTAATTTTCTTCTTTTCTGTTAAAATTCTTACTGCAATTCCATTTTAATTTACTTCGATTCTAATCAAACACTTTACTTCACTTCTATCAAAGTTTACAAGAGTCAAGCAGAGAACAACCTCTAAAACGAAGAACAAATACCCGTCGAATGGTAAAGCCTTTTGAAACTTACATTTCATAAATTATATTAACTAGAAAAAACTATTAAAAAAAAAAAAACAATTTAAGTTTGATAAAAAAAAATTATGAACAAAAACTCTAAACAAATTTAATACTTTAATGGAGAAAGGAAGAGAAGAAACATTGCATGTAATCGCACTTTTACTTGATATGTAAACACATGTGTGTACGTAAAAGTACACAAAAAGAAATATGCATAACATAATGGCTTTCAGAAATATATTTAAAAGAAAAATAAATGAATTATTGTTAACAAATATAAATACATTTTAATTATAAACTCGCAGACAAAATGTATGTGTGTTCTCTAATCTTAACGTCAGCACCACCAATTTATTAACTTATTACACTTTTAAAAACTATTCATATACATACCACAGACATACATACATATGTACATAATTATGCTATTTATGTGCAGCACTTCAAATTGCAATTTAATTATGCTGACACTTTGATCAGTTATAAACAGCTACATTACATGACATATGGAAATGTACTGTTAATGCAAAATTGCATTTGAAAGAAAATCATGTGAAACGACGCTCAAAGGAGTAGCGAATGACGTCTATAATTGACGAAATCTCTTTTCGTCTTGTTTTCTAACTGAAATTTGTTATGATAATATCGTGAAACCAAATTTTAATAAAAATAAATTCTAACCCCTCAAAATAAAAGTTTTATGTACTTGGAAATCGACTCTAATTTGTACTCTTTGGTTGTCACATCAGTCGGATTCTTTAATAGAGCCCTTATTACGTGTTTCAAATCAACTGCATATTGGTTGAAGTTTTGAAATTCAGTAAATTCGGTTGGCTAAGTTCGTTTCTTAGTTTTATACTCTAGCAAGTTCCAAAGTAGGGAAAATATTTTAGTCGTGATAGGCATGATTAAAATCTAGGTTCATTCCGGTTACGCAGACCCGACTAACTGTTTTAGCATTTTAAGATTTTCGTTTAACTTGTAAAAGAGGACGAGCTTTACCTTTCACAGCTTTCATCAGTCCTCATCACCTCTTATGTTTGATATTATAAGAGCAAGCTCATGTGGAAAAATTACTTCAAGCCTTCGATGATTATCTGACAGATTCATGGAATCAGGTTTTAGCTGCCTTGTTTTATTTCGTTTGCCTCCGAGATTAAATATTCAGTTGATACTTACTCCTCCAGTTTATTAATTAATTTTTCTAGGTGTTTGGTTGCAATCTTATTGTTGTCACCCAGCTTAGATAGATCTATTTAAAAAGCGGTAGTCTAAAATTCAAGTTTGCTAGTTTTCTCGATGATTGGATAAAGACATTTTTTAAACAATAAACAAATCCTCTATGTGCCTAATGACACTCGGTGCACCAATGGAATCGATACTTTCATTGTCACTTTGATCTCTAGATTCGGTATTTAATTCCATCCGGATCTATGGTCCGGCTACCACTCCCCGAGAAGCAATAGACCTCTCCTTGAACGCCGTCCTGGGAATCAAATACCACTCATTGTAAAAATGGAGCTTTAAATAAAGTAGTATAAGCGGATTACTATAACATACATATAGCTGCAAATCTCGCAACCAGCGTATCGCGATACTTAGCGATATACAAGCGGCACTAAAGGCGATCAATACGTAGGTTAAATTAGTTTTAGTGAAAAGGTGTATAGGAAGGCTGAAACACCTATCAGTCTGCAACCGGTTACACCTAAACTGGGTGCCGTGGCATAAAGGGGTAGACGGCAATGAGCTGGCCGACGCACTAGCCCGCTCTGCGGTAGTGTCCAGGTTGATGGGACCGGATTCATGAATTGCAGTTGGGTCCCACACTTTTAAGGAGCAGCTTCGCACGGAGAAGAGAGTGAACAGCATTGGCAGCAGGAATGCGCCATGCCAAGCTGATTCTGGGAGTGTACAACCTCGCAAGGTTTAAGGAAATGATCAAGCCCCCCCCGAGACAAATTTCGCCTCCTTGTCGCGTTCTTTACAGGACACTGCTGGACCTTGGTGACCATATGTGATATAGGGGAGGACACAATAGACCGTAGGCAGCAGTGCAAATCCTCAATTTTTACTATCTATGTAGCTGCAGAAACCTTTTTATTTGTGAAGTTTATTTAAACTTGGGTTGTACCGTTTTTTCTAATTTAGCACAAAAAGCAATAAAAGACCGCGTTAATTATAGCTTTAGTGAAGTATGTATTTATTTTATTTGATTTCATAGAGTTTGCATCTTGTTACTTTTGCAGTTTTATGTTTTTCATGTTTGTTGTTGTAATGTTTTTGATGTTTCGTTTTTTTTTTTGTTTTATTGATATTCAAGCAAATATATATTTCTTCCATTTCAATGTTTTTTTTTATATTTTTGGTTTTGTATGTTGTTGTTATATTTTAACATGGCTGCAGGACTGATCCCAATTTTGAATGTAATTGAAATTCATTGTTTTCTTGGTTATTATTATAAATATTTTAATATACTTTATTTTTACTTTTTTTATGGTTTTGCTTATTTTGGGGGTTTCTTATTTACTTAAATTATTGTTTCTTACTTTTTTTTTTGTTGCCTTTTTAGTTTATGCTTTATTATATATGTGTATTTTTGCAAATGAAAGGAGCAAATTGAATTTGCTGCCTCAAATTTACGATTTAATTGTTTGATTTAGTGCAACAGTTTTCAATTCATCACCATTATTACAATAATATAAATCATTTGTAATCATATAAATAATATTTTTTTATTATTAAATACTAAACTTGGTTTAATTTTTGTGTGTTCGCTTCATTCACATCATCTTGAAAGTTGTAACTTGTGTTGTTGATTTTGAAAGAAAATACGTTCATAAAATATTATATAAATTTTAAAATAAACATTTGTTTCAATTGCTTTCGCAGCATATTACGATTATGTGTGACACAATAAGTATGTATGTAATTATATCCATTAATATGTAGTATATGAAAGTATGCGAATATATATTCTTTGTTATAAATACTAAACAAGCAATTCAAGGGAGCGCACCGCCAAATATGATTAATTAACTTTGTTAAATCAATGTAATATGTAAAAAAAAAAAATCAAAAAATAAAAATGTGAGAACAGAAACTTTTTGTTTGTACCAAAATGGTATGAAAAATTCATAGTACATAGTCTTAATATGGCATTGTACGATTGATTCTGTACAATTGAAAATAACAGAAATTGAATGTGTATGTAATTGAAAATCTTAACACAAAGCGAATGAGTGATTATAACGCTTGGATGGCAAACCTCTTGGTATTTGTATTTACTTAATAATAGGCCTTAAATTTTGTTATTTGGGTAGTTTGCAAGGATTTTAGCTTGTATGTTGATCTTAGATAATTTCAATTTAGTCACATTAACTGTTTATATAAGTTATAAAGGAATTTCGTTCGTACAAATAAACTATATATGTATATGGTAATAATAATAATAGTTAGAAATGGGCAATAAATAAATGAGCACGTTTAGTTATTGTTCTGATACTGGTTTAGTTATGTGTATTTGTTGCATTTTTACCGTGGCTTTTGTTTATTTATTCCAACTATCACTCCATTGACTCGTGTCTACTTCAGCAGTTTCATTTAATTTCGCACTTCAAACATGTTTTGTATACTCATCATAATGTTATTATATTATTAACTTCAAATAGAAATAAAAAAATTATAATTAAAAATCCGTTTGCACTTTGGCATTTTTTTCCGTAAATTGTTTAAATATAAATAGAGAGATAAGCAATGTTGAGCTGTATTCTAGCGCGCTTATGCATTGCATGCTTACAATCTCTGTCATATTTAATATAGTTCTTGTTTTTTTAATTTTTTTTGTTTTTCATTTTACTCAAGCATTTCATATTTTGTTTTTATTACTGTATTCCTTTATTTAAGATATTTTGTATTGTGTTATTTTAGTATTCATATTCATAAATATGCCATATTTATTTTCATTTCTTTTCTTTTCTTTGCTGAGGAAGAGTTGTGGCCTTACGCATATCTTTGCTTCTAAATATTTATATTCAAGCACGTCCACACTGCCGCCTACATATACACTATAAATTCTGTTAAATAATATTTATTTGCTCCCTCCTCCTCGCTTATCCTGCACCCTCAAAATTTATCTTTATTCATTTTTTTATTCCATATGGTGTTGCGGATATTAAATCATGTAAGGCTACAACGCCTTCCAGATTGTTTTTGTATACTGCTGCTATTTATTCAATTAAAATGCCTGGAACGATAGCAAATAGCAAACGCTTGTAGAGAAGAACCAATAATTATTAATTAGCATTGAAACCCACCTGGAATACGTGCAATGCGCGCTTGGGGCAAGAAGCCCTTGCTTTGTGGTCCTCGTGGTGCTCGCGTGATGATTAATCGTGGCACAGTATCATCTGCATTTAGCTTTAACCGGGATATTAAACGGTCTGGACGATCGTTGATCTTCAGTACATTGCAAGCTGATGATTTGCCATTGCGCTGTATAAGTAGCAGAAAATGGTTAATGGTTCATTAACAATTGTGAGTATAAAAAAATTATTAACATTTCTATAAAATATCAATGCTTCCACCTAACTGTACATAAAGTTGGAATATCAGAGAAAGAAGAATATCGATAAATTAGGCTTTTTAATAAATAAATAGGCTTTTTAACAAATTCAATTTTGAAATATTTTATTTAAATTCAGAGATTTTTTATATAATGTAATATATAATCTCTAGTGTAAAAAATGTTTAAAATCTGACCAAAACATCACTTAGTTCCCATATCACCTATTCCACAAATATTCGAACTTTCGGTTGACTCTTTTGTTGTTGTTTTTTGAGTATTGTTGTCGGGTCTGTTATTGGCCGAATTAAAATCCGGGTTCGTTCCGTTTTGAGTAGACCTGACTGTCGAGGGAAGGGGTAACTTTTTACGTATATCGGTGAGCATGTGGGATGTCTTAATGAAATTCAGGAATTCATCTATTTTTAATAACAGTGGGTTCTTGTGTCTTAAATTGATAAGAATGAATTTTTATTTATGGTGTTTGAAAGTTTTAAAGTATTTTAATGACGCTTTTGCCTAAGTAAAATCAATTTAATAATAAAAACAAATGAGTTGGTCAATTCATCCTTATTATCATCAGAGAACGAAATGGGGATGTTAGTTGTTGAAAGTGATTCCCTACCCAGGCTGAAAGGATTCATGGAAGACGTTGTAAAAGTGTTAATGATGAGTGTTTTTTCACTACTTTTGTGAATTACAGTTTAAAAAACTTATTATATTGTATGTACTAATAATGAACGAAAACAATACAACAGCTGATTTATAATAGGGTGTCATTTTGTTTTTGTTAAAAAATTTAATATATTTACAGGGTGTCATGGAACATTTGTATAAAATTTTCGTCGAGAAAAGAAAATGCTATTAGTTACTATAGTTGTATGCCAAAAATGTGTGAAGGCTGTCCACGACTCACCAACAATTATTTACAACCTATAACTACTCCAGGCACTACAACTAACTCAAATCACTTATAGAGTCTCAAACCCTCAATATTGCTGATAGTTTTTTTGATATTATGCGAAAATAATAAAATATAATTACCTGATTGGTAACCACCGAAAATTCAACAGTATCACCTGGATGTAAAGCAACGGCATTGCCTTGCACCTCTGACATGTGAAAGAAGAGCTTTTTGCCATCCTCAATTTCATAATTGAGAAAACCAAATTGTCCTTTAATTGAATCAACAGTTGCACGTTTCTTTTGGCGTACAGCATTTATATCAGCAGCGCGTCCGATTTCATCAATCCGGAAAGTGACCAAATCACCTTTTTGTAGCAAATCGCGCTTATTCACTAAACTGGTAATTCCGAACTCGTGCTGTGTCAGCACACTTTGTTTAGTTTCATCCAAAACTTCAATAAGTCCAGCATACTCCTGTTGATCGGGATTGATGCAGCGTAGTGGACGTGCCACTATACCGTTATGAGTACCATCCAAAATGGCTGGCTGTGGTATGGAACCTTTTGGTAGTGTGCGCACATTTTCAGCCGGCAAGCAATTTCCAGAGGCGGAAGTGTTGCCATTCGGCGACAGAGTATATTCAACCTCTTGACCCAATTCCAACCAGTTAGGATTACCAACATAATTGCTAAAGTGAAAAAAGACTTCTTCATCGTGCGAAAGCGTCTCAATAAAACCAAAATTTTCTTTGATGACAGCAATAAAGCCACGGTAAGTTTGTCCATGTTCACCCATTGCTAAGTTATTATTGTCCAATTTGAAGTCTTCAATCTTTGGTGTGGATAGCAGCTGAGTTGAATTAGTCAGTGGTAAATAACCGTTTTGTGGCGGTAGCAACATACCACCGGTGTTACCGCCGATGCCGGTATTAAGACCAACGCCGACACCATTGGACAGTAGCATTTGCTCATTGTTTTGGTTGTGCATATGTTGATGTTGCAGTTGGTTCGTTGTATTGGTTAACATATGTTGTGGTTGCTGTTGCTGTTGTTGTTGCAATTGTTGCTGATGTATTTGTTGCATTTGTCCAATTAGTTGTACATTTACAGCAATGAATTCTTTGTTTCGTTTTACCTGAATGGTGGAAAATATAACGGATAAGAAACAATTAAAATTCAAAGGGGGTTAGACCTAAGTCAAGTCAAAGTTATTTGCATGTAAGCTAAAGGTCAGGTTTTGTCGGCTTTAGACAACAAGAAAATACATTAACTTCGGTGCACAGAAGAAGAAAAAAGTCTTTCATACAAGAACTTTATATTAATCGGTTGATTTGTATGACAGCTATATGCTATGGTAGTTCGATCTGAACAATTTTATTCGAGATTGTAGCCTTGCATTGGAGAATAATCTCAGACAAATATTCTGAAGATATGTTGTCAAATGAAAAGGTTTTCATACAACCACTTAATTTTGATTATTCAGTTTATATGGAAGCTATGGCTATGGTGGTCCGATCTGAACAAATTCTGCAGAAATTGTATCGTTAGCTTGGAAAATAATACAAGCCTAATCGTAAATATGTGAAATGAAAAAGTTTCCACACAAGAACTTGATTTTGAACGCTCTGTCTCTATGGCAGCTAAATGGTATAGTGGTCCGATATTGGCGGTTCCAACAAATGAGTAGCTTCTTTGAGAGAAAAGGATGTGTGCAAAATTTCTTATTGGTATCTCACAAATTTAGGGACTATTTGGAGTATATATGTATATACAGACAGACGGACATCGACTCAGTTCGTCACGTTGATCCGTTATATAAAGGGTCCTCTTGTTTCATTAGAAGCTGTTAATTTTTATCGTTCGAAAAATAATTTTGACATTGGCTAAGGCTCATTTTATTAAAAAAATATCAAAGCAATATTAATAATTTCTTTTTGAAATAATTAAAATACCCTTTGTGGAATTCCGTACATCACATACTCACCAAGTAGATATCGAATCGTACACGATCTCCAATTCTTGGTGGTTTCTCGCAGTCTTTAAGGAAATACATTATAGTCTTTTTGACATCACCGTGATCATATGTGATCACACCGCCCTCTACACGATCTTGGGACTTGACGGGACTTTTAGGCGCCTCACGCGTTACAGAGCCTATGAAAAATAGCACAATGACAAATAGAGTTAATTTTGAAGTTATTTTAAATAAGAGTAGTATAATGGCATACCTTCAATATTACTTGCCATTAACATCTCAAACTGCACCGTATTTGGTGGTAAGTGCTTTATGCGAATGGCATGCAAGCGAGATGTATTGTATGGAACACCGGGCTCTTGCACAACAGTAAATTCAACTTCGTCATTGACAGCAATTTCCCGGCTCTGAAAATTGAAAAAAGTTATTAATTTCATTTATGTATGCTTATAGTGCCAGGAATATTTACAGTATCCAACACCTCCGTAAAGTGAAAAAATAAACGTAAATTGCGTTCAACACAACGTAAAAATCCAAAACCGTCCTTAAGTGAAGCAACAACACCTTGCTCACGCTTCTCACCGGAAACCTTAAAGGTTTCATCGAGTAGAGAAATCGAAGTAGCACGCTGCAGTTGATCGCGTCTATCAGTTGCGAGTAAAAATTGTACCCAGTCACCATGTCGCAAAGTGAAGTCACCCTTCTACAGAAATAAAACGTTAGTATTATCATATTATAGTTTTGGTTTCCTTGTGCATTTGCATTCACCTGATCCTTGTCCCCAAAGGGAACTTCCACTTCGGAATAGTCTGGTGCGCGATACCGTATACGACCGGGCAATGGATCATTAGTTTGCCGAGTTGGATTATTGCGGTCAAGGGGCTTCAACACCTGCCCTTTGTAGATCGTGGTATCTACGTCCTCAAATATAACTGATCCTGGTGCTAATCTCGTTATATTACAAGCAAATTCGCGACCCTGGTAAGCAATAAACAGTTTTGGTTATTATATTATATACCTATTATATAATAACTCATTATAAGAAAGGATACTTACGTTACGGGTTTGTATGGTAAATTCAACATCGTCACCTGGACGCAACTCAACGTTTCCCTCAGCTTCAGAAAAATGGAAGAAAATTTCTTTGACGACATCAGCACGTTCAATAAAACCAAACGATTCTTTCATGGAGCATACAACACCACGATACTTAACAGGCTGTGCGGGATTCTCCAAACGAATGTGGCAAGCACCAAGGTTACCTCTGTAACATGCGAAACGCTCAAAAATATTACACCATAACAAATTGTAATTAATAATAATAAGCAAATACCTTTGGTTAGTTGCAATTTGAAAACTAACTTTGTCGCCGGCGCGTAAATTGACATTTCCCTCAACATCATCTTTGGTATAAGGTAAGAAAAAGCACTCGCCACGATTTTCATAGCTGATGCGACCAGTTGTCTCGTTTGACGAAAGCAAATTGTTAGCGCAATCAGTACGAAGTTCTGTTGTAACAGTGCCAGTAACTCGTTCCTCCGATAACACCTATCACACACAATAATGAACTATGAGAAACTCTATATGCATGGTTATCACTTGATGCTAACTCACCACTTCTGGTGCTATCTTCGAAACTTGACTTGCTATTGGCTTGCCTGTGCGACGATCGTAAGTCATTTCAAATTCGACCGGATCACCGATTTTTAAGTGATCAATATTACCGCTGAATTGCGAGAAGTGAAAGAATAAACGTGCCTGACGCTCACAACATTGAATGAATCCATAAGAATGCTAAAAAAATATATATGCATTTATATAGAATTAATTTTCCAAAGAAAGGTTTTGCGAACGTACCAAAAGTTTCTCAATAATTCCAGTCTCACGCGTTGCTTGACTTGGATCGTTGGCAGCTGATGAAGAGCTCGATTGCGAACTAAATATGGATGAGGAGTTATTACCGCCCCCGCCACCACTACCTCCGCCATTGCTCAAAACGCTATTGGATTGGAACACACCAATTGTTGCCGGATTTTGAATGATCTCTGGCACCTCGTTAGCGTCGAAAATACCAATCGGTGGTGGGTGTTGGGATATCGGTGGCTGATTTTGCGACTGAGACGGTGGCGGTCCCAGCGTAGAATCCAAAGTAAAAGTGCCAATTGGCGGAAAAGTGGTTTGAATACGCATGGCATTCATGTTGAAAAAGCCATCGCAAGAAATGTTATCGTAGATATCTGTAAAGATAAACAAGACAAAAATAAAATTTTTTGTTTTAAGATTTTCAATTTGTTAAATTTTTTAGAATTTTCTCACAAAATATACATATATAAATATTATATGTATGTAAATATTTCGCAAATTCCTGTTTGAACTCAACTATTTTAATGTTTCCCAATTGTGAAAACGCCTCGCTGCTCAAAACGCAGGCAATGATTGATAAAGCTGCACCAAACGATTCAAAGACAAACGATAGATTGCAGACGCGGACAGACAAACACAGACACATAAAGGATCATTTACAAACACATTAAAACATGCACACATAAATAAACCGCACACTACAAATTGCTTTTTCGGTTATTCTGTTTATAACGGTGGAGGATGAAGTTTACACTAAAATAGATTAAAATTTTGCAATTTAACAGTTTCCAGGACACACAAGTTTCTAGTTTTTTTCACTAATAATTCGGAAAGACGATGAGCAATTTAAAATAAATATAAAAAATGAAATTTTTCAAAATGAATGTGACAAACTTGAAATAAATCGGATCGAAAGAACTGATCAGAAAATTTATCAAATAACTTTGATGACATGATAGTAAATAATCAATTATTATTAATTCAAGGTTGAAGAAGATACCTTACACCTTACTTCACTTAAGTTGTATTCAGATTTTGACTGTACGTTTAACTGAAATCGTAAACCTAATTTTATATTCCCTTTTATGATTATTAGCATGGCGACTTGCGTCGATTTGCATATCCCTCTGCCTGTCTGTATATACGGGTACTAGAGCCTCTGTTTCTGAGATATTGATCTGAAATTTTGCACATGTTCTTTTTATTCACAAGAAGCAGTTTATTTGTCGGAATAGCTGATTGCGGACCTCTATAGCGCATAGCTGCCATACAAACGGTACGATCAAATAAAGGTTTTTATGCAAAACTTTTTTATTTGACGAGATATCTTCAAAAATACAAACTGAACGGTAAAAAAAAATCTTGTATTTTGTGTGGTATTATAGCTCAGTGAAACCGAAGTTGAAGCTTTCTCTTGTTTTGATATCGGTCTACAAATTTAAATATAGGGTTGCGTTAGGAGGATAACCTAAACTCGAACTTATCATTATTCTGTTGATATATCCATATTAATAATATATTACATTAATTAATATTCGTTCAATCAACAAAAATCGCCCAACTATATTAATTGGGTCTTCTAGCAATATTCGCAATTCAAATAAAAATCAAGTATTCATTATTTCAAAGATAGGGGTGGTAACAAAATATACATATAACAATTTTTAAAGTATTTTTATTTATGCAACCTCTGAGACACTGTCAAGAAATCCTCGAACGATAGTTGCAATCTCTTCCGATTCAAAGCTTTGCATTCGCATGGAGGATGTTCTATACTCTTCTTCATCTTCCACCTCTTGATAGCTTCTACAAGCCATTAGGGTATAAATACTCTCTTTTTGGAGTCCAATTGTATGGTTGTGCCTAGTTCATATATAGTTACTAGAAATATCAATATGTCCTGGAACCCATTGCAAGTTCATTGTAAACTATGATATTAGATACACTAGGAGATCATGGCATTGTTTCACTATCTTTGATAAAGCCCTAATCTCATTCTTTAAATAAAGAGGACACGATATGAATTGAAACTGAAATCCATTGTATAAAATATAATTCTTTGTAACGGCGAAGAAATGTTATTATTTTTCCTATTTTAAATATAGGTCAGTAATTTCAATTCAGAATCGTTGTACCAATTAGTTAAAACTAAAGCACGCCTTCTAAATGGTTGGAACTAGATTGTGCATTAAATTTTTGACTAATATAAAATAATTTAGACACAGTATTATTTGGAAGAGACAGAAACCTTTATATGAGTATATGTATATCAAAATCAAATTAATTTTATTAGAATATTTCATAAGGTAGGCTCCATAAAAGAAAGTCTTATCGTTTTGAAACAGATGGATAGAAATGAATATATGTAGTATGCTAGCAAAATATTATTTTTTCGCGTTAAAACAACGCTGATATCAGCTATCCGTCGCTTTTTATTGAATTCAGTATAAGCGCCGAAGGCAGTTCATACTCAAGCGACATCTAAAAAGGCTGTTACGAGAGAAATAAGGAAAAATTCACAATATGAACTTGGATGGTCAAGATATCCGATACCATAAACAATCGTGTTGAAAATGTCGTTCGTGTAAACCTTGGGAAAGCTCGGTCTAAAGTTATGACGCGCGAGTTCACGGACGAGCGATCTACAAGGTGACAAATAATTGAAAACGATGGCAAAAAAGTATTGGTCTTTGTTAGTGAAAATAAATCGCGGAGACAAGCTTTTTTGAATCAAAAGACCACTCGTACAATGAAAATGATACCAACAAGTTGGTATTTTATAATTGTCCACAATTGCACCTATTTCGAACCATAAAATTAAATTTTAGCAAGAAGGATTAATTGCTAAATTGATCCCTCTAAATTGCTTATTAAAGCTATGTATATCAATCAAACTTTCTGAGAGTAAGTCTCTCTAGAGCTAGGTTATCACCGATTTATGCCGTTTTCACTACCTGCTATACAAAGGCTATTTTTAAAACTACTAAAAGTGCGTTAAAGAGAAGCGACAGGAGCATTAAATCTTCATAGTGAATACGTCATAACATAAATGAAATCGGTCATTTCGTGTTCGATGGCTAGTAATGTTTATATGTAGTATACTATATGCAAATTTCCGTAAAGTATTCTCTTTTTAAATAAAGACGAACAGAGCCACCGTGGCTCGATTTTTGACCCCAACAGAGAAAATATTTGCTTTGTGAGTGAACAAAGTGTGATTTCTAAATTTTAAACATGGTAATCTATGGACATATAATATTCGAATTTAAATATTTTTATATAAAACAATCTATAGTAGATTCAACTGTTGCAATAAAAATACCTACTTATGAAATATAGCAACTTAAGTGAATTATATTACATGATGTCTTATTGAATAATGATTAATTGTTATAGATAAAAAATATATTTAGAACTTATTTGAGAATGACATAGTTACTACAAGTATATTGCTCCTATTACATATGGTACATGCTTGTAAAATTTGTATTTACCTTCACCGGTGCGGTAACCTTTTGATTGGGCGTTCATGTTGCTAAATACACGTGGAATACTTGTTGTTGGTAGTGGTAGTAGTGGTGGTAATGAGTGTTGCAATTGTTTTGTTCGCTGGGGATACACTTTGGTCTTGTGGACTTTGGATAAGGATGATAGATTTGAAATCAATTCTTACGATAAAAAAGCGCGTGCGTAAAATTCAGTCGTAAATCGAATTTATTTGGTGTGCAAACTGCACGAAGGGCAATAAATGAAGAAAATGTGTTGAGATGTTCGAAACAAAATATAATTTATGATCCTTTTTATGCACAATTGGTAGTTTTTTGAAATTTTTGTTTCGATTCGACGGTAGTGTTATCTTATTAGTTTAATAACACGCTCACGCTATTATTTATGGAGGCAGTGACAGTTCACTGAAAGCCTTTCTGAATGTTTTTGTATGTATGTGTTAAATGCCGGAACACAGCGCCTTTGTTGGATTGTATGAAGAGAGCTAAGTAGTATTCTGTCAATCTCATTTGATGTTATGATTAGTTTTTTAAATGTTAAAAAAAGTGATTAATTTATTTTCATTCGCCGTCAATTTCTCATTTCTCACTCATGGTTTGAGCCTCGCCCCCATACGCTTTCAACTACTATACTTGTGGTGTATCACTAGGATATTTGTTTGCTATTGTTCTTTAGTTTTAGATTTATATTTAGACAAATCTGATATACATATATTTTTTATATTAAGAGAAGATGTAACTAAAGCATTTCATAGTTAAACTTAAGCTGTAATAGCTTTGCTGCCGATTCGCTGTTTGGATTTTTGTTGTTGTTTTGTTACTGGGCTTTTGTTATATTGTTTTTATATTATTTTTATCTCTATACTAAGCTTTAAATGTAGCAAAGTCTTTTTATTATTCATATACTACGTTAGTTCTAAGCACGATTCCTTGCAGTACTCCAGTTTATTCCAGTGCTTCTTAAACTACAAGAGCTGCTCGATTAATGCTTTTATATATTTTTTCGCGTTTTAAGTCTGTTTTGCTCATATATATAAGCTTATTATTATCCACTTAATTAATATAAAATATAATATAATAATATACTATAGTATATATGTATCGAAGTCCTTTAAGATATCACGAATTTGTTTCAATGTTTCATTATCTTCATTTGCATTTGCTTTAGTTGTTTCTATTTTGTGTTGTAGTTTTACGTCTATATTTTAAATTTTATTTTTTACTTCTAGTAATTAATTCAATTTAATTTAACGAAAATTTCTTTTGTTGCTGTTTTGTAATAATAATCTTTGTTTTTGTTGCTATTCCTTACTTTTTGTTTTATTTTATATTATAAATTTACAATAATTATCACAGAGTTGTTAAATCTTTCTTTGAATTTTTGTTTGTGTTTTTGTTGTTATAAACAGTTTTTGTTTTTAATTTTGTCTTATTTTGTTACTGATGCATAGTATCATTCACACACAAACACACTATAGGTACTAGACACATTCACATGCGCAATTCTTTAATAAATTAATTTAGTTATTTTCTTTCTTGTTTAATATATGTTATAAATTTCATCGGTTTACTTCTGCAGTCTGTCTAAATGGGTTTCGACTTTAAACTTCTCGCGATTGGTTCCCGGAACTTTGCTTTATTATCTTCGCGTCGGGTGTCCAGATTAAGCGCAGCAACTGCCCGCCAACAAATGGCCCTTCTACAATGAATTATTCTTTTAAGATCGATTTATTTAAGATTTTCGTTGCTAATTCATAAATTTATAATTATCTTTTTACAATCTAGATATTTGTAGTTGATCAGCTATATTGTTATTATTGTAAAATATATGATTTATTCACATGTAAAAGTGATTTATATTATTTGAGTTCAGTTTTTGGAAATATATTTTTGGATTACTATTTTCGATTCCTGCACTTCTTGTTAAATAATACAGTTTTTTATTATTAAAGGTTTAATTTGTCATTTAAATGTTGATTTGAAGAATGGTGTAAACTCATTGTTGCTACGTTGCAAGTATTTATTTATTTTACACTATATTCATTGCAGTTTTCGGTTCTATTAGTTTGCTACAGCTACTTCGTACGATACGTAGTTTTAGTTATATTCTGCTCTCTTCAATATATATTTTTAATTTATTTAAATAAACCACTTCGTTGGTCATACACTTCCGCCTGGTTTTCTTTTCGATATTGTTCAATCGGTTCAAACTGTTTTAATTGGCTATTATTTCTATTATTTTGGAAATTTTCGAAAGCGTTTACATATCCTTTTCTTCGAAGCACCTTGTCATAGTAGGCATTAGTTTATTTGCTGTTTACCTGGACGACAGGAATTATACCGGCTAATTGCCAGCAGTGGGCCTGTTTTTCACCGTATTTCATTTATTTTATATTGATTTTCTCACTTTACGCACTTAGTTATCATAAAATATACCACCGAATACAAAGCTACGTTATCTGTGTTTTGGTTTTTATTTCACTCCCTCGTTACCCAATTTATATGTGATTATTTTGTTGTGAATCGTTTTTTTATTTTTTTATTGTAGTCTTAGACCTTAATTTTTGTGTTTTAAATTTCTTTTCACAACACTCTTACTTTTCTATTCTGAAAGTTTTATTTTTTTATAATTAATATTTATATTTGTTTTGTAACTATTTCTTTTCTTATTGCGTTTTGTACTTTAAAACTTTTCTTTTCAGTTGTTTTTTGTTGCTGGTTGTGTTGCTTTTGTTTTTTTATTGTGGTTTAGGATTTTTAAAGTTTGGACTGCTTCCATTAACATTTAAAACCTGTATGAATGCAATGAAGTGTTAATGATTTTTAGAGGAGCTGTGTTTAAGGGAATTGGAGGAGTGTTTATTTTTCAATAACGTGGTTATTAAGAGTTTGGGATAAATTTAACAGAATATTCCGCCGCAAAAAATGAGGGGTATGCACAACTTGTTTTACTCCTGGCGCAGGAAAGATTTTTCTTCACTGGACGATCTTTTTCGTGGTTAGTTTTTGCTGAGCTCTATTTACTTTGTGTATATTTTAAAAAGCAGTCCAACTGCTGGCGTTGACAATATTTTTTTAAGTCAGTAGTGTCGGACCTCGGAATGTTTTTTTTTTTTGAGTTCATGAAAATATAATGATGGATTTATCGATTCCAACTTCTGACCGTTTAAATATTTGCAGTTCCCATGTGGCAGAGTATCATAACGGATAGAAACGCTTTATATTTAATTCACTTCGTACTCACAACAATCATTACAATGTGAGGTATGATAACATTTCCTCCCAATTTAATTTTTTTGTTTTGAGATTCTTAAGTTTTTTAATACGGTTTACAGTGAATAGCTTTTATATTTTACTAAACTTCTACTCCAAAAATTATTGAGTATTAAGAGTAATTTTTTAAATTAATTATCGGCGTTGCGATTTATTTGGCTAGTATTGACCAAAAAGAAAAAAATAAAGCCAGAAAGCTCGCGTACGAGCACGTACGGTAAGCACTTTTTCACAAATATTTAATTCACGAAGTTTACTTATTGGCCGTTAAATAGTTAATAAATTAATTATGACGTTTTTAATTCATAAATTGTATGAAAGTTTATTATTGTATTTGATCAAAACTTTGGGAATAAGAAATTATTCGTCTGTATTTCTTTATTCCTCCACCACTTCTTAACATCTGCAACAGTGTTCAGAATATTAGTATATCTTAATCGTGCGCGATTTTATTGTTGGGGTTTGTAGTTTGATTAACTTGTTTTATTTATTTTTGTTTTTTTTTTATTTTTTTTAAGTATTTGTTGATTTTGTTATTTCGTTTTCGATGGTGTTTTAGATTATGATGAGAATAGTTTAGTGTGATGTCAAAACGGAGTTTTAGTTACAAAAGCTGAAAATATGTTAAATTTATTACAATCATATACATATAGTTTATTATATTTGGCATATAAATGGTTTTATAAATATAATTATAAATTTGAAATGATGTTCTGAATATAAAATATAAACCTTCCTTCAACCTTTTATAATAATATATAGGCTTGTTTGAGTGAATATGTACTCTTAAGGCCGTAATTTTGTAAGAACTAGAACAAAAAAAATAAATATTTACAAGAAGTACTTGAAAGAAAGCTAAATAAATATGTAATTCATTCCATCAAAATATAATAAATATAGCAAAAAGTTTGCTATTTTCAATTTGAAAGAGAAAATATGAAAATTTCATTTGCACACTTTTTAGTCAGTTAAGATCATAAATATTGTATCATTTATATAAGATATCTTTAAAGATGTATCTCATTTATTTAATATTTTTTATATACTTATTTATTAACCAAAATTTGGTAAGAAATTGTTACATTAAAGGTGGACACCTAAGACTTGCGGATGCTGTATTTTTTTAAGGTATAACTAAACGCAAATTTTCTCATTTTCATTATCTGATAAAAAAAATAATTTAGGTAACCATTATAAGCGATTTATTAAAATATTTATTTTTAGATATTTATTTGGACACAATATCTGCGATTGAAATGGGTGATCAAGTAAAGTGTACATTTTTAGTATCCAACAAGTATACCACTAATTATTTTTCTTTGTAAAATCATATAACCGGCATATAGAGAAAGTTTCTTTGATATGTACACATTTTTTTCGCATCACAAAACCTAAAGAAAAAATATACAAACACCCCGCCCATCCAACCCTCAATGGTTTGGATTCGGGCTATATAGCATTTCCACGTTGAGCATCCCAGAAATGCAATATTGATTTTTCACTGCACTACGGTGTAATGCACCTCCTTCCATAAAACCAATAAGGCTTTCTGTAGGCTGATGTATTGCCCATACAACTTAGTGCATTAAGTGAATGTGTACACACGTACGCAAAGTTCGCGATGCTTTTGCTATGTATACACAAGTGTGTAAATTTAAGATCGTAACCTAGGTCCTAGCCGGCAGAATAATTATTTAATATTTACACATATTTTGTTAAACTATTATTGCTTTTTAGTTATTCTAAACTTAATTAATTGCTTTAATAACAACACTTCCGTTAACAAAGGCATCTATAAGAAAATACGAAGATGAATTTTCTTTTCATGACGGCTCGCCTGATTTGACGCTGCAAAGTATATGTATATTTCCGAATCGGCGAATTTTTTTAAAAAGATCTCATGTTTTTATCTTACTTTGAGCACTTTTTATATATTTCAACACATCATTAAACATTTTCTTATTAGAAAATAATAATTTTTGCACAAATTTGATTTAAATATTGAAGATATTTCATAAATTAAAAAATTTTCACAACCAAATACGTACCCACGACACAGCACAACGACGCCATATTGCATTCGCTTTATTTCGTCAGCGGGCTGCCATATTTTTGACACCTTTATTCGAACAAACCATACCAAAAATGTATTTGAGGAATTTATGTGAAGCTAACAAATTCTTCAATTCACAACAAAATATAACCAGCAACTCACGACTATCCAAACTCAAAGCAAACCGTCAAAGTCATTAGCAATTTGCATGAAAAGAGTTTCGGTTAATCTTGTCAATTAAACATTATTCAACTAATAGAAAAACACTAATTTACTAAATCTCGGGTATAGCTCTCTTATAATTAATCAATCGTCTAACAGCATTTTCATTAATAAATTCTGACATTCTGAAGAAATTTTATAGTTCGAATCCCTATACCATGGTTCCAATTGTCAATTATTTTAACAATATTTAACGACTTTCAGAGTATGGAATTACAAATATCAATAAACTTTTATGAAGACTGTTAATACTAATTTAAATAATAAGATAATTTTTCATTTATACTAATCATAATATGAGTATTTAAATGACTTGTCATGATTACATATTCAAGAAAATCATAATTATAAACTGATCAAATGTTAACCAAAGTTTTGTAATAGAATTTAAAAAGCAGCATTGTCAAATGTCATTGGGATCTGTCAATGGTTTTGGTATTGTTCGCCGACTTATTTCACCACCTCAGACAAAATTTGGTAGTTTATTCCTTGAAAAATTGAATAGAAACTATTTAAAATAGACTATATTCTTTTGTACAATTAAGATAAAAGTACTGAAAATCAATTATTTCTAAGTTTCGGCAAGTTTTTAATTTCGAAATATTTTGTTCTAGAACAAAAGTGCGGCAAGGGCAACTACCGGACAGCAAAACGGTTGGATAACCAAAAACGAAAACTACGAAATATAAATTTAATTGTTAAGGTGTAAATCAAAAGAGTGTAAAAAAGGATTGTATAATAACATAAGATAAAAATGGCGCATAGATTGATTCAATCTGCGAAAGCGATGGAACGGTGCCTTCGTAGAAGTTATGTTACCAACAATTTAAATTTGAGAGCTTCTAATCGAAATGTGTTGGGATCACCTGAGTTTTTTCAAACACCATTAATACAATTCTTGTTGGAGCAAGTGCAACACTTTTGTAAAAAGCCGCCAAAAGGATTTGAAAAATACTTTGAAGAAGGCAAATCAGTAGACAAGAAAAGTTCCGATGGTGAAGCATCGAAATCGAAAGAAAGCAAATCATCAGTTGGTAAAGAAACTAGCTCCAATACATCTACAACAAATAAAAGTGATTGGAGTTTTGGTATGTTTACAAATAGTTCAAAAGGGTCACAGGGAAATCGTGGAACTGGTGGTGGCCCTGGTCGACCGATAGGAGAAGGTTCTGGAGGTGATCGAGAGAAATGGATAATTTTTGGAGCTGTAAGCGCGGTCGCATTGCTGGCGTCAATAGCCTTTTTTGAAATGGGTTATAAAGAAATCTCATGGAAAGAATTTGTTAATAAGTATGTATGAGTACTTTGTTTGAATATTATGAAATTATCAAATTTGTCCAGCTATCTAAATAAGGGTCTGGTGGAAAAATTGGAGGTGGTCAACAAGAAGTGGGTTCGTGTGCGTATACTTCCAGGAAATTCACAAGATTCTAGTGGTGTGCTTTGGTTTAACATCGGCAGTGTAGACTCTTTTGAACGTAATTTAGAATCTGCACAGACCGACCTTGGTATTGAACCACTTAATTACGTTCCTGTCATATACCGCACGGAAGTAGAAGCGTCAGCCCTAACGGGCCTTTTGCCAACACTCCTAATAATAGGATTTTTGGTGTATATGATGCGTCGCTCAGCTGATATGATGGGTGGTGGTCGTGGAAGAAAAGGCGGTGGATTATTCGGCGGCGTAATGCAGTCCACAGCGAAACTTATTAATTCAAACGAAATTGGCGTACGCTTTAAGTAAGAATTTAAAAAAATATTGATGCATAGAACCAATATAAAATATTGCAATTTTGCAGGGATGTTGCGGGTTGTGAGGAAGCCAAAATCGAAATTATGGAATTTGTGAACTTCTTAAAAAATCCTCAACAATATATTGATCTCGGCGCAAAAATTCCAAAAGGTGCTATGCTCACAGGTCCACCTGGTACAGGAAAAACATTATTAGCAAAGGCAACCGCTGGTGAAGCAAATGTTCCTTTTATAAGCGTATCCGGTTCCGAGTTTTTGGAAATGTTTGTTGGTGTAGGTCCGTCACGTGTTCGAGATATGTTTTCCATGGCTAGAAAGCATGCACCATGTATTTTGTTTATTGATGAAATTGATGCGGTTGGACGCAAACGTGGTGGTAAATCTTTTGGTGGACATTCTGAACAAGAGAACACATTAAATCAATTGTTGGTTGAAATGGACGGCTTCAATACGACTACTAATGTTGTTGTGTTAGCTGCAACTAATCGTGTTGATATATTAGACAAAGCGCTCATGCGTCCAGGAAGATTCGATCGTCAGATTTTTGTTCCAGCACCTGACATTAAAGGACGTGCCAACATTTTTAAGGTAACTACAAAAACATTAAAGAATTAGATTCAGGTTAACCAATGTTATTGCTAACGTTCATTTATGCTCACTTATGTTCGATGCTAAATGTTAAATGCCTTTTGTTTAATTTTAGGTACATCTGGGTCCTCTAAAGACTGATTTGGATAAGCAAGATCTTGCTCGTAAAATGGCAGCATTGACACCTGGCTTCACCGGCGCTGACATTGCAAATGTATGCAATGAAGCTGCTCTTATAGCTGCGCGCGATTCCTTGGATGCAATTATGATGAAAAATTTCGAACAAGCGATCGAGCGAGTGATAGCTGGTATGGAGAAAAAGACAAATGTTTTAGCTCCAGAAGAAAAGAAGACAGTAGCGCATCACGAAGCGGGACACGCGGTTGCGGGTTGGTTTTTGGAGTATGCAGATCCACTGTTAAAAGTTTCAATTATACCACGCGGAAAGGGTCTTGGTTATGCCCAGTACTTGCCTAAAGATCAGTACTTACTATCACAGGAACAACTTTTTGATCGAATGTGCATGACACTGGGTGGACGTGTTGCGGAGGAGTTATTCTTTAATCGCATTACAACTGGAGCACAGGACGACTTGAAAAAGATAACGGATAGTGCTTATGCCCAAATTGTTCGTTTCGGCATGAACGAGAAGGTTGGTCAAGTGAGCTTTGACGCGGGTCAGCAAGGTGATGCTGTTTTCACTAAGCCCTATTCGGAAGAAACGGCGCAATTGATTGATAGTGAAGTCCGCGTTCTTATTCATAAAGCTCATCAACGCACTACAGAATTGCTCACTAAACATAAAGAAGATGTCCGCCGTGTAGCTGAGCGCCTTTTAAAGAATGAAATCTTAAGTCGCGATGATATGATCGAATTGCTGGGTCCACGACCATTCAAAGAAAAGTCTACATACGAAGAATTCGTCGAAGGTACAGGTTCTTTCGAAGAAGACACATCATTGCCAAAGGGCTTGCAAAATTGGAATAAAGAAAAAGATGAGGAGAGCAAAGACACACCACCACCGAAACCTGTTCCAACGCCCTAAGTATTGTGTAGTAACGTGTTTGCTCTTCGAGCGTTTCTGAGTCATTATAAGCTTTAATGCTAGTTCTTTTTGTTTTCTTGTTAAGTTTTGCAATCTGTGTGCTGCATTGAAATATCAAGAGAGAAGTCAAATATGTAAAATATATTGAAGCGATCATCTTCAATAAAAACATTGAAAAATAAAGTTTTTTCATACATCCGCCAAATTTTGACTTTTGGTTCGTATTTCTAACTCAACAAAGGTGTAAATATGCATTTTTCTTTAATCAGTTTAATATCAATAGAATCAAAGGTAGTGATCTGTAGGAGGGGTGGAATCATCGCCATTCCTTTTACGACGTTGATTACTGGTAGGAACTGCTGCACATGGACTGCAAAGGCGAAGAGACGAGATGTGACTTAAATGGTGGCCTGAAAAGATCCTGTCCTATGAATGAAAAAAGGAGAAGAAATTTTGTCTATGCAGAGCGATATCAGTAGTACCTCTGCTTGGCCTTTATTGAAAGTACAGCAGCAGCTTTGTGGATCCCGGACTGATACTCGCCATTGATGATGAGTCGAACAAGCACATTCGGAAAGGAGGGTTATTGCAAATAATACGCGAGTAGATTCATGTCAGATAACCTCGACTTAATACTGGTCCGAAAAGGGGAGATGTTAGAGGCCTTAAAACTATCAACAACAAAGCAATCTGGAATTAAGTGAAATACCAAGAGCTTGTGTACTCTTGCGAAACTCTCCTGCATTTTAGAGTTTCTGACTCCGGACCTTAAGTAGGGACGTAGTACGTAGGGATCCTAGAAAGATTGCTGACCAAGTGACAAAAGTGATCTTGGTGATCCAGTGAACATTTTAACCTCAGGATATCGGCTCATAAGCTTTTCAACTGCGGACTCAATTTAATGGGCATGACTCCAAGAGTGGATGGCATCTTCCCAGCATATTCATATAGAACGAAGTCAAATATTCAGGCTTCAAGATGGACTCCACCTTTCGATGGAATAAACATGCGGTTGTAACTATAGCAATTATGCAAATGCTTGGTTGGAAAATCCTGGCGCTGCAAGCCAAAGATCATTAGGTATGGGCGAAAGCCTCAATGAGGTTTTAACTTTCTAAGTTGCAGCGGCTACTTGCTTCTGTTGACATACTCAACGACAGGTAAGCGGTACTCAAAACCAGATGTATTTGCCTGTTCAGCAGCAGCTCCTAAGCTTTTGGAACCATAATCCATTTCCTAATATGTTTAAGGGATCGTCTTAGTCTGAAATTTTGGAAAAATCGATTTTTTTTTGTTACATTATAGGATAGTATACAATGTAATAAACATTCTCTCATATTTTGAAATCGAAATTTAAATTATTACGGTCATTACAGCGGTTCTTGTAGAAAAGGAACAGTGCGGGGAACGCAGCAGCTTCAATCTACTTTTCTTAAAAGCGGTTCCACTCCCAAAGGAAGAGTTTTGAAGATATCTTGTTCTAGTTTGGAGAGAACATTTTCAACCTCATTCTTTATCAAAAAAAAATCTTTTTTATCAATTTCATCCGATAAAGTAAAACTTTCAAATTCATAACTTTTCAAGTCCCAGAAACCAGATGTGTGAACTGTCTTTTTTCGAAAATATAGGTCAATCGTGAGATATGTAATTGAAACCCGGAGAAAATCTTTTTCTAATAACATTGTTCCCGTTTTACTAAAAATGTATAAAATTAAGTGAATATTTATCCTAGTACCCACATACCTAATATAAAGTTTTACGAATTTCCAGCTGCTTTCGTGACTTTCAAATATCAATGTGTCATTGGTGAATACGACATCTTAAATTGAAAGCGTAGAAAATACAGCTTGTGCAAGAACTGAAGCCGCTCGATCTTCCCAAGCGGCATCACTTCGCTCTATGGGCTCTTGAAAAGTTTCAAGAAGATAGGATGTTTTTGAGCCAAATTTTGTTCAGAAGCAAAATGGTCGCATTTGGGACGAAGAGTTTGGTGCGCTTTGTGTGCCGGTGGAATCATCGATCCATATTTCTCCAAACTATTTGATGGCTTCAATTGAAGCTGGTGATCTCGGCGACATTTGGTTTTAACAAAACGGCGCAACTTCTCACACATCGCATCAATCAATGAATTTATTGAGATAACACTTCGGTGAGCAGATAATTTCACGTTTTGGGCCGATTGGCCACCAAGATTGTGTGATATCACAGCGTTAGATTTTTTTCTGTGGGGATATGTAAAGTCTAAAGTCTGTGCGAATAATCCCGCTTCGATTCAGACCTTGGAGTCATTCGCCAGTTACCAGTCGAAATGCTCGAACGAGTCATCGAAAATTGAATTCAATGGATGGACCAACTGAGACGTAGCCGCTGCCAACATTTGGAAGAGATAATCTTCAAAAAATAAATGTGAAAGAATGTTCTTTCGAATGAGAATAAACAATCCAACTAAATTTGAAGTTTCTGCGTCTTTTTTTTAAGTAGGGAAATGAATCACCCTTTATGAAAGTGTGAAATCGGTTCACGTATTATACCAGCTCTCATATACCACTAAAAATTATTTTGTTTAAAATGTAGAAATTACTTCTATAACGTACTGTTCGTAATTGTTATAAAACAATCACGATGTACGATTCGAGTCCATTTCCATTTACAGCCGCAATTATGAACAGCTGACGCTCACTCTTAAAAGCTCCGCTCTCTTTAAGCAAACTTACTGCTGCTGCTCTTAATACTCAATTTCTCTTGACATGTGTATGCAGCGGCAACGATGTCTGCACTTCTGTCTTATCAGTGATAGTCGTGTAAACAATAACACAACAAACACCAACACAAATTGTTTGAAATAAAGTTCCACGCTATCTTACACCCAGATGAGCTTATTTACTTGCCTGATTATATATGTACATGTGCGTATGTATGTGTTTATGCACTTCTGCAGCTGTAAATCATGTAAATTCTGCCCACTGCGCTCTGCTTCAGCCGCTGTGTTATCAGCTGTTGTGCAGCGCACTCGCTTGCGCTCCACTGCCAACACACTCGAATGCAGCGGGAGTATCTCAGCGCTGCCAACCGCTCGCCGGTAGCTAATGGCTGCAGCTAAGCAGCGGCAGCGACAGCGCCAGTGGCAGCGATGCGACGACGGACGGTGACAGTGTCTGTGTGAGGGGGATGATTGGCGCGGTGCGCGATGGTGGTAACGGTCGGGCGCATGTGGGTGCTGAAGTTTGCTCGCGCGCAGCTTTATTCTCGCAGTTGCAGTTGTCATTGCAAGCATATGTACATATGTATACTCGCGTGTATGCATATAATTTTTGTTTTGTCGTTGGAACTATTACTAGTTAGCGTTTGTGTTGCCGGCTACACACAGCTCTGGCAACTGTCATGATGTTCGACTTTTGGCGCTTAGCTTGCGTCGCTGCTGCCTTACGTTGCTACGCGCATGCAGATGCATATATGTATATATGTATGTGTGTGTGTGCGCTTGTTGGTAGTTTGCTGGCTTGTTAGCTAATTGCTGTTGTTGTGCGCAGTGTTTTTGTTGCACACGTTGACGCTCAAACAGCAGCGACGTTGTCGGCCGTTTGTGTGTTCAAAATACGTTCTGCCATTCCGCCTGAGTTCTGATAGTTTCTCGGTTTGGATTTCAGTATCGCATAGGAAGTTGTCGCGAGTGCTTGCTTGGTGGAGCTTGGTCGAATAGCTAAAGTAGAATGCAAAAGGCAAACGTTTGCCGCAACCAACGCACAAATCACTCGCCCGCAATACCAATACAATTTCGATAAGAAAAAAATACATAGTTTTCGCTACCGCAGAGCCAACTACAAATAAACAAACAACAAACGTGTGTACATACATATGTATATTTCAAATGTAATGCAACGAAAGTTGTAAATTTGTGTTGTTTTTTGTTATTTTTTTTTGTATATGCTTAAAGTGATGCAATGCAATTTATAAAAAAAATGAATTAATACAAAAAATAAATAAAAAATAATAATATTTTCGAGCAAGAAAACTTAATCGCACAGGCATGCAATTTATGCAATTTACTAAATAGTGCTACGAAAAATCCAAAACGTGGATGTGAAAGCCTTTGACACCTCATCCTAAACGAAATAAAACAAAACGGCAATTTCGTGTGCGCCCCAAACTTATTTTACCAATTAAAAGGCATAAATGTTGCAGTGAAAATATTTTAACCGTTTACATTTAGACCTACATACTCATGTCCAGCATTACATAGTGCTTTGGTCATATCCAAAATGCGCGGGTGCAAAAAAATTCTTTAATTTAAGCAGACAGCGTGTTACTCTCTGTGGCTTTACGGTTGTGTGTGTGTTATTGTTCAAAAAATGGCAATGAAAAGAAACAACAGCGCGCTCCAACACCTTGCAAGATTCGCCGGTCTTCTTAGATAACTCCGACACCTTGCAAGATTCGCCGGTCTTCTTAGATAACTCCAGGGCCTTCGATAGTGGGTTGTGTGCGCGGCTTTAGATCAAACAAGAGATGAGAGTTTGAATAAAAACGAAACCAAATTTTAGACAACTAACTGCTCTCAATAGAAAACCAGTGTCAATAAGGGCCTCTCAATAGAAAGTTAGTGTCATCAGTCTTCGTAGTTATTTCCAGCGGCTTGGCGGATAGTTTGTTTATACTAAACTTCTATAGTGGATTGTGTGCGAGGCTTTAGATAAAAACGAGAGACGGGAGACCAAATTTTAGTACAACTGACGCCTCTCAATTGAAAACCTGTGTGGATAAGAGCCTCTCAATAGAAAGTTAGCGTCATGAGCCGTTCTCGGATACTGCTATGAACGAACCTCAATAGAAAACCTGTGTGGATAAGAGCCTCTCAATAGAAAGTTAGTGTCATGAACCGTTCTCGGATAATTCTATGAACGAAATTCCAATAGCAATTGCAAAGCTGTTAGCGGCATACTAACTTTATTTCAAATGACATTAGCGAGTTTATGACTTCGTTATCATTGACAGTCGGTATCTTTGCTATTGTTGATATTTTGGTGATCCTCCGTTTTAGTTTTTGTTTTAAGGTTATTGTTTCAAATAAAAAGATATCGAATGCAATGCAGCTTAGGGTGAAAACGTATAAGCATAGCTTAGTTCTAGAATCCTTGCAAATAAGACTTCCAAAAACTGATATATCGAGCTCTCTTTCTATATTTTCTAGAATCCTCGTAAAAATAATAATTTTAAAAACTGATACAACGATCTCTTTTTGATATTTTTCTACTTGCAGTCCTTTCAATAACTTTCAAAAAGTGTCTTCGGCTACTGAAAAATACTTCGTTTTCTGCGTCAAAGTTGCCACTGTAGTAATATAGTCATATTTTCTTCATTATATACAAATCAGTCCTTCATATGCAATATTTTTTTTTTTGTTATTTACTTCTAATATGTGCACCCTATTACCCTAAATAAACGCGCCTACCCGAGTCCAACGAATTTTTACTCTCTTCCTCAATTGAATTCATTTTCTCCCATTACACATTTCGATTTCCATCAATCAATGCTGATCGAGTTCAATAAAATGCCAGCAAGTTAGATTCAATGTATCGTGAAATTTTCTGCTATTACCAACCCTCCGTCTACTTCTGACCTAACCATAAGGCTTTCAACAAGTAGTGGCCATTGTTTATTTGATTTTATTTGTTGAAATTATAGCATGCCCCGTGAGAGTATTCTGTGCACTGCAGCTTAGTTGTCATCTCAGTCCCTATACGAGTACATACTACAAGTATATACATATGTGTGTATATAAATCATTTAATTCACAATATCTGTTGCTAATGGAAGCGGGAAAAGTATAGCTTTGACGTTGTCGGTGACTGCGACAGAAACGTTTCAAAATTACCTCTAATTGCGGTCACGTGTTTTCGATTGCTGTAGCCGCGATCTAACGAGTTGCATAGATCTGAAAAGCGCGAAATACGAGTAGTGTTTTGCAAAGCGTACTCAAGGGAAGCTTTCAATGTGCGTGTTTCGTATGAAAGTGCTTAGAAAAGTTTGTCTGAATTCTATGTGCTCTGAACTATTCACAAAACGAATAGATCAGAGTCGAAAATTGTGCGCGGGTATTTGTGTTTTCCAAGTACATACAAGTATATACATGTTTTTCTTATATAAGAATATGTGGCTTTATGTAATTATGTCACGGAATATTCCAAGATCAGTGCTACATGAAATTCATCCTGGGTGTATTTCTACCATAAAATAGAGTTTCTACCATAAAAGTGTTTTAAGAGTTTGAGGTTCGACTAAGTTCTTGAACATTTTATAGAAACCGCGATTTATATAAAAAAGTGTATAAGATTTTGAGAAGAAATATGGACTTCGAACGGCTCTCTTGGCTATCAGTGGTGTACTACATACAACATCCTATTAGATTCCAGGAAACTAGGCACATTAAGTAAGTGTACTCGAGAGGAATATTCCAAAATCCTCTCTCACGTCGATTGCATTCCTGATAACTTGGACCGCTACGCCGCGGAACAACCCTTAGCAGCACGTTCTCCGCGCACATACTTCCGAGAGCTTTGTGTGTGGGGCGGAGTAGCTGTTGAAGAGGAGCTTTGAGCTTTTTTATGGAAGGATCTAAGCTCAAGGGAAAGGTTGGAGGAGGAGTCTTTTGTCGGAAGCTCTCAATTAACTCTTGTTTCATATCCCCAATGGAGGTGGACAAGGGAGCAGAGATATGCGTCTATCCGCATAGTTTCAAACTAGATAATCGAGTGGAAGGTGCTGCCTACTCTGCAAAATTAAATATCAAAATCGTCTTCCGCCTACCAGACCACAGTAGTGTCTTCCAAGCCGAGATCACAGCAATTAAAGAAAGTCTTCTTGTTCTTTGTTCTTGTACAAAGAGTATGATCATAAAAAGAGAAATATTTATACATTCATATATAGCCAGGCGTCTTTAATATCACCAAAGTCTCTTAAGGTTTCGTCTAAGTTATTAAAGGAATGCTTTGAATGTCATCTTAAGGAATCTAACGATAAACCTGCAAAGAGTTCCAAGACATAGTGATATCCCTAGGAACTGTGAACTATCTAGAACAATCCCTGGCTTGCTCAACAAGCAGGAAAACGTGGCATGAATAGAATATGGGCCGCACATTAAAATTTAAAAGTAATGATATAAGAATTCTAGTAGGAGGTCACGGACATAGGTAGACTTGCCAGTAGACTTAGATGCTGTTAGGAGGTAGAAAACGAGAAGACTATTAAATATGTGTAAGACTCTACATATTAGACATACATACATATGTATATAGGAAAATAATTGCAAGTATTGGTCGAGCGTTTCTAGACGACGACTAGGAAGTTGCGCAGATAGAATTTTCGAACTCCATCTGAAGTACGGGTGGTTCAGAGAGCAGCCAATAGAAAGAAAGAATCTTGATTCTGGTGATATCATAATGGGGCCTAGGTGCGTTGTTAGATAGCCTCTTTACCAACCTAACTCACACCTTGGGCTACATTATATGCTTTTTAGTAAGAATACCTAATTTTTTTGAAAATATAATATAGCGTATGTTTACCTCAGAGAGTCTAACTTCTCAGCGGTGAAAGAACTTTTCAAATTCGTCAGATAGTTACGGATCCTCTACAATTCAAAAAATATAGACTCGTATTTACATACTCGTAGGTATTATATTTTAGATGAAGAATGGACTGTGTACAATCAGCACATGATCCATAACTTGCTGAAAAGTGAAGCTAACTTGTTACGAGTATCTAATAAAGACTTGAAATGTGAAAAGTAAATTCTGCCGATCCTTTGCACCATTGTTTCTGAGTAATTGCCATAGTTGTGGAAGTAATATTTGTTGCCAATAGCTTCTACGAATACAGTGATCCACAGACACAGTGTTTGCCTATTAACTTTGCAAGTAATGCAGACAAGCGAACTCAAACTGAAGTGATTTCTGATTTCTGAATATGAATTTAACATTATTATTGTTGTAAGTGCAAGAAATATAGCTGTGTGCGATATATACTACATACCTACATACACATGTACATAATTCTTACAAGAGGTATAGCTCCTCCGACGGGTATTCGAACTTGTAGTTTATAGCGAGCACTCGGCGGTGTTTGAAGGTGGTTCATTGGAATATTTATGTTATGAACTAGTTGATATGAGTGGTAGAATAAAAATAAAGTGATTGAAGTGCATAAAGTGAAATCTAAATCAAATGCTTAATAATATTTAATCGTGCAATTAAATTCGTGCTGCAGTAAGCATCTTGGCAAGCTACTTGAACCAGGATGTGGTATTAGTTTGACTAAAACAAGTCCAGTAGAGTCGTGCGCGCTGCCTTAATAATTACATATTCGTGGCTATGTATGTGCATATATACACATGTATCGATTAGACTACGACGAGCGTTGTAGTAGTGCGCAGTTTAGTAATCTATCGTTGTGCAGTCGGAATTGGATTGAGTTACTCGCGTTGCCGTCAATATAGTAATCTACGCCTATCCATGCTAATATACAGCGTTGGAATTGAAAGCGACGCAAGATCTTACCTTGTTGCCTGAGATAATGCATGCGAGAGCTTCCCTATGCTCTTGAGGAAGGTGTCAGTGTCTCTTAGTCATAGCCATAGTTATATCCTTAGACATAGTGTTTGTAGTTAACCGCCAACTAGACGTGCATACCTCAACAGGGCTAATTGGAAATAAGCCGATAAATTCATCGTGTCAACGCGATCAACGGAATTTTTAGATACCAAAAAGGCGATCGGCGTTATACCAAAAATGGATATGAAAATGGAGTTAGTGAGTCAGTCGCAAGATATGAGTACCGGTTCACCGTCAGAGGTGCCAAATGATCCAGGGTAAGTAAAGTAAAACTCTATGTAAAGCGTACATTTACATACATATAACAATTAAGGAGAGGCAAAATTTAAATACTTATTATTCCACGAAATTATGAATGGATCACAATCATCTTTGTAATCTAACATAAACTATAGGTCATAAAGGGTGATCCGTTTCGACGTTCCCTATTTAAAAAAAAAAGTCACAGAAACTTCAAATTTAATGGAGAATTTTCATTATCATTCGAAAAAACATTCTTTGGCATTTATTTTTTGAAGATTGAAGAGTCCAATTTTCAATGACTCGTTCGAGCGTTTCGTCTGGTAACTGGAGAATGACACGCGTGATGTTCTGTTCGAACCCCGAATCGAAACGGGATTGTCTGCATAGACTTTAGACTTTACATATCCTCACGGGAAAAAGTTTAACGATGTGATATCACACGATCTTGGTAGCCAATTGTCCGGTTCAAAACGTGAAATTATTTGTTCACCGAAGTGTTATCTCAATAAATCCATTGATTGATGCGATGTGTATGAAGTGGCGCTGTCTAGCTAAAACCAAAGGCCATATAGATCATGAACTACAATTTCAGGCAACAAATAGTCGGTTATCATTGCGCGATAACGATCCACCGACCCACAAAAAACTCCAAACCATTTTTTTCCCTGATGAAATGGCAGCTCTTGAATCTCTTCAGGTTGCACTTCGTCTCAAATGCGCCAATTTTGCTTTTCTACATACCAATTGCGCCAGAAATGGGTCTCATTGCTGAAAAATTTTGGCTCAGAAGCGTCGGATCTTCTTGGATCTTTTCAAGAGTCCATAGAACGAAGCGATCTCTCTTAAAGGTTGAGCGGGTGAGTTAGTAGGTATATGTTCGCTAGAGCCCCGATTTGATCTATATTAGTCACTAGGGCTAATTATTATCAGGAAAAGATTCGCTCTAAATTACATAATATATCTCAAAGATTAATCGGTAAGAGATGGAATACCAAAGTGAACGAATCAGTTGGAATTAAAATTTGTGATAAATAGAAATAGACGTGAATGTAGTTCAATTTTCAACTCAACCGCTATATGAAGAACCTATCATGCATTGGTGCTCAGCAATTTTGGATGGTAATTTTTTGATATTAATATATAACTCGTTCTCGTAAATAGGCATATATAACCCTATATTAAGCTCGATTATTTTTAGGTGATTTAAATAACCGTTAGGTGAAACAAAACTATTATTTTCTGTCACAACATGTCGCAATAGTACAAATATAGGTCAATATTAGAGATGCATTAGTGAATTCAGAGGAAATCTTTACTTGATAATAATCTACTGTGTCAAGAAAGTCCGTTTTTGGGTAATTTGTTCCCCTAAACCTCATATACCAAATATAACACTTTTCGAACTTCCGGTTACGTTATTACGTATTTGTTATACCATATATGTATATCTATCGATAAATATGTGACTTATATTAGTGGAATTCAAAGAGATCGGGCTAAGACATATGCTTTTTTCTTAACCATTTAATAAATTGTTTTCCTAACTACTAGCTGAACGAAACTATTAGCTAAAATCAAACCCTAATATTACTACTCGCATCTCCAGTTAAATTTGCCCATACCTTAAATATAATTTCGTCTTTCTGGTTGAGAATGACTTTATCGGGTTTTTTCTTTCCAACAAATTTTTAATATCGATGTTGTCTCTTAGTACATACATCTGAACTTTAAATTTTGTTTGTCAAACAAAACCCAAAAAGGAACGCCAGAAATCCTATAAAAAACATATATACATATAAATGATCAGTGACGAGCTGAGTCGATTTAGTCACATCCGTCTGTATATACGCGGACTAGTTTATAAGTTTTTGAGACATCGATCTGAAAATTTTCATAGTAATTTTTTTCTCCACCTGGTCTTTCGAATGGAGTCTTCTTCTTCCTCTACTCTCAGAAATGGAGTATTTTCATTCATTCGGACGACAAAACTTAGTCAGCGTAGCCGTAATGACGAGTAACTTGTGGAATTTAATCTTTGTTCGTCGAGAGAGGACTTTTCTTCTTAATTGCCTACTCAGTACGAAGTAGCATCTGTTGGCAAGAGTTGTTCTGCGCTAGACTTCGAGGCGAAGTGTTGTTGATGTTAAAGCTGGTGCTAAGATAGAAGAAATTATCTACGACTTCGAAGATATTACTGTCAATAGTGACGTGGGAGCTGAGTCAAGTCGCAAGTGCAACGACTGTTATCGTTTGCCCTCATTCACTACCGGACTGATTTGCTTCGCTTCTTTGTTCAACTTGAAGAAAATAGTACTAACTAATTTATTAACAATAATTTCTATTTAGCAATGCAGCTCGAATTATTTTCTCTAGAAGTAGATTGAAGAAGTCGGACGATAGGGAGTCGTCTCGTCTGAACGGCTCGGAGAGTTCGTTCTCGATACTGCCGGAGTTTGATTTTTCTCAACGTCAGTTTACATAGCCTTATTAGTTTTGCGGCGATTTCCATGCAAACTAAATTATCAAAATTCAGTCCTTGTTTGGAAAACATTTTATATGACAAGATATGTTCATTTGGCACGATTACTGTCAAAAGCAAAAATCTCCGACGAAATTTTTTAGATCGGACCACTACAGCATATAATTGCTATACAAACTGAGTGATTAAAATCAAGAAAACTAACTTTTTATAGCTTTTTATGCAATAGGAAATGCACCCGTTAAGGGTATGTTGCGATGCAGCCGAAGATGTTCCCTTTTTAATAACATTTTCTTCACAAGATCCGTATTTTATTTACATAACTTATCTTTTAGCAGATCAACCGGGAGGAGAGGTGGTTCTAGTATATTTATCGTGTTCCAAACAAGAGTTTAGTAAATAATCATACTATACTCAATCCATTATACAGGGTCCGGCATTCGTGTAACCATTTTCAGACCGATCGCGCAGCTGTCGCACTGGAATCAGCTGTTTATAAATTTGCTGAATGACAGTTCGGAATATTGTTCACAAGTGTACAAAAGCGTTTTGCCAAAAGTGAACGCAAAAAAAAGTGATCAGCGATGAAATTCAAACGTAATAGTGTGATTGCTTTATATTTAGCTGGAAAATCACAGCCAGTAATTGTTCCTGAGCTCAAACACCTGAATGTGAATAAAGTTTTTGTTTATCGCACCATCACACGTTACAATGATACTGGTAGCATCGCAAAACGCCATGGAGGCGGTCATCAAAAGACTGCAACGTCACGTGAGATGGTTCGGAAAGTGAAGAAGCGACTTGAGTGAAATCCACGAACGAAGTGCCAATCAAATGGCTAAAGAACTGAAAATATCCGACCGCAGCATCCGACGCATGTTGAAAAATGAGCTCAAGGTCAAGCCTTACAAGCTCCAAAAGGCCCATGATCTCACACCGAAGCAGCAACAAGTAAGACTTGAGAGAGCGAAGCAGTTGCTTCGCTTGGCCGAAAGCGGTCAAATTCCGAACATTGTGTTTTCTGACGAAAAAATTTTTCCAATTGAGCAATTGGTAAACTCTCAAAACGATAGGGTTTACTTGACCGACCGTTCGAGAATCTAAGTCATCGGTTGACCACCAGGAGGCAGCACACGCCACAAATAATGGTTTGGGCCGCTGTCACCGCAGATGGGCGCTCTCCAATTGTTTTCATCAAGCCTGGCGTCAAAGTAAATGCGACATATTATCGGGAAAGTGTTCTGGAGGTTGCTTTGAAGCCGTGGGCAAACATTTCGGTCGCAAACCATGAACGTTTCAACAAGACTCTGCACCGTCTCACAAAGCGCGAGTGAACCAAGAATGGTTGAAAAACAACGTTCCGAACTTCATTACGACCACACAATGGCTCTCGAATTCACCAGATGCGAATCCAATGGATTATTCTTAATTGGTACACTTCGAGTATCGGACCCTGTAGTGTTGTTGTTTTGCAATGTGTAAATAAGTAAAGTACGTTCTATACTTTCTTTATTCGCGTGTTCGCTTGCCAGGTATGTGCAAATTCATTGAATTAAACATCCTCGATTCGTGGTCGTATATTATTTGTTGCTTCGAAATCATATGTGGCGAGTCTGAACTAATGCAGCAGCCGATGCAGTCTATAAAATAAAACATATAAAAGTATATAAAAGTGAATTCCCATAGTGAATGTACTAATACATGCATGCATTTATGTGCTCGTACATGAGTCTGGGCAGCCCATCAACTTTGTCCGCGCGTCGCATCGCTGCTCGCGTCGCACGCGTGTCAAAAGCGGCGCGCTTTGGATAATTGCCGATGCTGTTGCACCCTACAAAATACTATAAATACTTTACAGAATATTGCTTTATTGTTGTTGGATTTAAACGATTCACTTGCTTGGCGAAATTCGTTTTCTCCTTGCTGTGTGGTTACTTTTGTGCAAAAAAAAAAAAAACAAAATAAAAGAAGAAAAAACACGAGAGATAAATAAATGAAAACGGCAAGTTGCCACTAAAAATAAATATGCAAAGTGAATTGTATTAATAGCTGGGCATTATTTATTTAGAAATTTTCTCCCGATCGCTCTCACTCCATTCTGGCGGCAACTAAATCTCGGCAGCATTGTTGATTGCTACTCGGACGACAGCCGACAGACGACGGACGACGGACGAATCGTCGACCGATAGTTAGAGTAGGGACTGAATGCGGACGAGTGGTTGAGCCAATGGGTAGCAGCCCAGCAGCCAGATAAATGAAAGCAAGGAAGTAAGCGGCGGGTAAGGTGAGGAAGCAGGCGACAACGTTCTTCTATTAGCGCACTTGCGTGTGTATGTACTAATGTACATATGTACGAACATGTACTTTATGCGTTCGTATGTATGCGTGCCATGTGTCCCCAAATTGCTTGGTCCAAATGCGTTCGTTACTGAAAGCACTATGGTTTGTGGCATGCAGGTTCTATTCAGCTTGAGACACATGCTCGCTATGTGCCGGTGTGTATGAATGACTGCGCGCAGTCGTGGCACGCATTCAGGCGCATCAGCCCTGTGGGACGCAGCGGAGAATTTCTCAATGGAGCAGCATTCAATAAACTCACACACATACATACATATATATACATATGTGTGTTGTGCTGGTGTGCTTTGCAGTGAATGAACGTGTGGCCGCACGCGTGTGCTTGTGTGTGTTGCTTTGGCCACTCTTAGTGTTATCGCCATCAAATGCATTTTGAATTAATTCAAGATTTATGCATTTATCATTTCTTTTGCAGCGCTTTTGAATCGGCTGTTTTGTCTTTGGCGCGTTGGAATACCGCAATAAAAGTTTGCCGCCGTGGTGGGCTGTGGAACTGGCGGCTCATTTCGTTTGCGCGAATTTCAAAGAAATACATTTCTATCTTTTTCTGGCATCGAATGGTTGTTTGCTTCTTTCTGTTGTTATTTTTTTTGTGTTCCGCTGTCATATGCTATTTCTTGTTATATGCAGATGTGTGTATGTATGTGTTGTAGCACTTGCACCTGCCATATTGCTGCAGCCAGCCACATATGGAGGCAGGTGCTATATTTATAATCGAAATCGCCAGAAACCCTTGCTCATATCGCCATTTTTGTGGTATTCAAGAAGCTATAGGCGATTTTTATTTATATGTTAGGGATCAGGATGACCAAAACATTTTATTTCTGTATGTCCGCATGCGATAACATATCTACAAATTGAAATAGCTTACTAAAGCGTAGTTCATGTATTCCTTGTCAATTGAGAAGTTTGGTTCTGCAGTTAAGCAAAATTTTTTTATTATTTTTATCTAACACATTGCACGATATATACGGCAAGAAGCCACCCTGAAGTTGGGAAATCTTATATTAGTTATTTAAAGTGCTAAGGGAAGTACTGCCTCGATTTTAATAATTTTTGACGACAAATAAGTTAGGAATGGCTAAGTTCGGTTGCAACCGAACAATATACTCTTGTAACTTGTAGGAATCAAAGCCAGGGAAGTACCTTCAGGCACATAAGGCCTTTTAGTTATATGGGGTCTAGGGCGAGTTCTAATATATACATATAAGGTCTCAATTTCAATTTTACAGGTTTGTCCGGAAAGTAAGAGGACTGAGTCGATTTAAAAAAAATTATTGAACCAATCGTTGCAATTCTTTAAAAACTTTCAAAACGCGATTTCGAAGCATTGAAGGCGTTACGGAAGGCATTCTCCGGAATAACCTTGAGAGCCGTGGTGCATGCAGCTTGGATCGACCTTTTCAGGCAAGGAAACAAAAAAAGTCCTGAGGGCATCTGGGCAGTAGGGCGACTGCGGAAGCGTTGGGATGCCGGCCTTGGTTAGGTAGCTGTTCACAAGAAAGGTGGTGTGAGCCGGGGCGTTGTCGCGATGCAACTTCCAATCGGCTGCGATCTCTTGTCGGACCTGATTGACTCTTAGTTTGAGTCTCTTGAGGACTTCCACGTAAAACTTGAGTTTGACAGTTTGTTCAGGAGGCACAAATTCATGGTGGACGATGCCTTTGATGACAAAAAAGAAAATGAACATTGTTTTCACTTTGGATTTGCTCATTCTTCCGGTCTTCATCAGCGACCTTTTCCGGTCCTCGAAAAAGACCTGGTGCCATCGAAACACATCACTTCTTTCTAAAGCAACATCTGGGTAAGCCTGCTTCATCATATCAAACGTCTCTGTTGCAGATTTATCGAGTTTCACACAGAATTTAGTCACATACCTCTGCTCGAACGAACGCTGCATTTTCGGCTTGCACCACTTACAGAAACACGTCGTGCGAAAATGTTTGTGCTGACCTTCCCCAGGTGCTCGGAGACAACTGACCAGTCGCTCGTTCTTTAGCTAGAAACGCCCTCTAATCCAGTCGGTACTCGCACGCTCCGAAGTACAGTCGCGGCGGAAGAAAATCAGTCCTATTACTTTCCGTACAAACCCCGTATGCAAAGTCTAAAGTATTTGCGGACAATCCCGCTTCGAGTCAAGCCTTGGAGCAAAACATCACGCGCGTCATTCGCCAGTTACCAGTCGAAATGCTCGAAGGAGTCATCGAAAACTGTATATTTTTTAATATCTGTAGTCTCTCTTCCGTGAAATTGCCTTCCTGGAAGGATGGAAACAACTGGCAATCTTTTTTCTTAATGAACATGCGATCCGGGCTCAAACTCTCAGTTGGTCGTGGTTTTTATCAAAATTACCTACTAACCAACTGGTAACTAAACAACTTTGAAGATGAATAACAGGAAGCATTACGCAATGAAGATTGTTGTCAAACATAAAATGAAGCCCGTCTTTGGGAGTCAATCAAACAGCCAATTCAAAAGGTTTAAAAGCAGCCGTTATATTGAGAAGCGTGGAAACTGGGCGTCATAAGTTATAAATTGCGAACAATAGACGTGGACGTTGTATATCAGAAATGCTTTTTCAACGCTACTAAAGAAAATCGCTTTTGCATTGGATTGTTATTGGCGACAGAAAATGGATTCGGCCTCCTGTTGCAATGCCGGTTAAAAACTATTCGCAAAACAACGGCTGCGAAATTTTGCCTCACGAGCCTTATAGCAGACTCTTTGCCTCTTCTGAATACCATTTACTCTGGTCGTTGTAGAACCCCCTCACTGGAAAACGGTTTACCTTAGAACAGGATATCAAAAAATGGTTTGATTCATTCTTGGCCTCCAAGCTTGCGCATCATTCAAATTTTGAAAACCGCGCGAATATAGTTATAGGCCCAGTATGAAATTCAAAACTCTACTGTTTTGCTAGAGAAATATCTATTCCCCTATCTGGAGAGCGCAGAAATCAATAACCCGACGTTAGACAATTAAATATATGTACATGCCTACACATCTATATTGATTCATTTGTTCAAATTGAAACTCGTTACTCGCTACGGTTCAAGGCATTCGCAAAAGTATCTCCAACAAATGGCGAAACAGATTTACATCGCTACTTGCATACTTTACAACAATTGCATATTAAACGAAGGTTTTTTCTTGGGCCTGTAAAGCAAATGCAAATTTTCCCTCTGATGCTCGCAAAGCAAAGTTTCCCAAAGTTGCTCCGCGTAATAAGCCTGTACATATGTATGTGTATCGACATATAAAATCATGTACTAATATTTCTTTTTGTGCTGACAATAAAGATTCACCTCACCGCATTGCCACCTCCCCGCCAAGCGAGAGATGCCATCAAAGCGAAATAGTTGAGCAGCCAAGCAGGCAGATAGTCGGTGGCAATCAGAGCTATTTACAATGCAACAACAACTGAAGCAATTGTATATGCACAGATAGTTGCAATAATGATTAGAGTAATGAAATAGTATAATGATGCAGAACTAACGGTTTTCTAAATGGGTTGTGGATTTGCGAATTGTGGAAAGCTAAAGAAAAACGGAAGATATATATACATATGTATTACGTTGAATAAGTAAGAAAATAAGTGAACATACTTGTACTTGAGATATATGCATATGTCTGTCCATCTGTCTAGCTGCCTACACCCGAACTAGTCGCTCAGGTTTTGAGAGATCCATCTGAAATTTTGCGCAGATCCACTGTACCAGCTGCCATACAAACTGAACAATTGGATAAAGTCCTTGTATGGAAAGCTTTTTTATTTTACGAGATATCTTCAGGAAATTTGGCATTCAGATAATTTCACGTTTTGGGGCGGTCGATTAGCCACCAAGATCGTATGATATCACATCGTTAGACTTTTTCTTATGGGAATATGTGAAGTCTAAGATCTATGTGAACAATCTCACTTCGATTCAGACGAAATATCACGCGTGTTATTCGCCAGTTACCAAACGAAACGCTCGAAAGAGTCATCCAAAATTGGAATCAACGGATGGACCATCTGAGGCGTAGCCGCGGTCAACATTTGAAGGAGATAATCTTCAATAACTAAATGCCAAAGAAAGTTCTTTCGAATGATAATAAACAATCCCCATTAATTTTGAAGTTTCGGTGTTTTTTCTTTAAAAAAGTTGGTAACCTCGAACCCTTTATATTCCGATGCTTAAAAAACCTTGTGCTTCCCACAACTGAGCAGCTTTTTGGGAAGAAAAGGACGTGTGAAAATTTCAAATCGATATCTCAAATTTTAGTCATATAGTTCGCGATTTTTCAGACGGATGGGCAAACGGAGATGGCTAAAATGACTCATCTCATCACGCTAATTATTTCTATACTCGTACTCGGGTCTCTGACGTTTTCTGTTTGGTGTTGCAACTTCATGTTAGTGTTAGTTAATAATTTGGGTTCAGTAAACTGAAGTTCGGGCATACATAAGTTAAACATCATCAAAATCTTCCAGCGTTTCGGGTCGAATACTCTCAGAGCTGGAGGGTTTTCATACATTCGGACGACATGACCTAGCCAGCGTAGTCGCTGTCTCTTAATTCGCTGAACTACTTCAATGTCGTTGTAGATTTCAGTTCATCGTTCCAACGACAGCGGTGTTCGCCGTTGGCAAACGGGTAAAAATCTTACGCAAAACCTATCTCTCGAAAATTCGTAATGCCGAATAATTAGATGTTGTCATCGTCCATGCCTTTGCTCCATATAGCAGGAAGGGGATGATGAGTGACTTATAGAGTTTGGTCTTTTTTTCGAGAGAGGACTTAATTTCTCAATTGCCTACTGAGTGCGAAGTAGCTCCTGTTGGCAAGAGCTATTCTGCGTTAGACTTCGGGGCTGACTTTGCTGTTGGTGTTAAGGATAGTTCCGCGCTATGCCTACGGTCTATCATTTTGAATGCTGCTTTGCCTGGATTCCAACTCACGATTGAACGATGAAACACACTGTAAATAGTAAAATAAATGGCAAACTGTTCTTATTGATTCCTATGAAGTCATAGTAATACTCATCCGCGTTGAACACACAACTTATTTGCTACAAGTCGCTTCATCGCTGTTAATTTGCTGAAGTGCGATAAATTTCAAGCCCTATGCCATAGTGGTTCTCAATCTTTGGACAAAACCTTTTTCACCGGCCTACTTACATACATATAGACTTAACTAGACGCTGTGCCTCTTCTATCAATGCTATCATCGCTTTGATGTGTTGTTGTTGTCGTTTTTGTCGTTATTGCGTTGCTGCAACAAAGCGCTGGCAATAATTTAATAGTGTGGCATGCAAATTTTTGGCGTTTTTAGAGTGTGCAACAACAGCGCTGAGCGCTAAGAGGCAATACGCCTGAGACGATGCAGCGGCATGCAACAATAATGCAAGTGAAGTGTGTCGAAATGCTTGGGAGTGTGAGAAGAGTGGCGGGTGTAGAGTTGACAGCTTTGGAAAATGTACAAACCTAATTGGAATACGTACACAATTTTATACGAGTATATGTAGAAATCCATGAATTTGCAAACAATAAAAAGAGTTGCCTTATCAATATGTACAGTGCGTGCCAAAAATAATGTTTACGTTTTCCAAAGTGTCGATGGCGTTTATTGGGAAAAATGTTGTAATCATAGAAAATACATTGATTTTTTATAGTTGGCGTTTATTCAATTCAAAATTGAGACGTAAAGCCCTTTCTCGACGAACAAAGACCAAACTCTACAAGTCACTCATCACCCCCGTCCTGTCATATGGTACAGAGGCATGGACCATGACAACATCTGATTAGTCGACGTTAAGAGTTTTCAAGAGAAAACTCCTGCGGAAGATTTATGGGCCTTTACGCATTGGCAATGGCGAATACCGCTGTCGATGGAACGATAAGCTGTACGAGTTATGTACGTATGGATGAAACCAGCTCTGCGAGTATTCAATTGGGTTATAGGAGGGACAAGGCTGTCGCGTATAGCCTATGCTATGATGTTGCTCTAATAGATAAAGGAAAATATCTGTATACTGTACTATATATAGCTAGCTGGGCGGAAAGAAACGGCTTGGTTGTCAATCCAAAGAAAACTTAGCTGGTTTTATTTACAAGGAGGTATAAAATCCAGGATGTAACACTTCCCTCATTGGGGGTTCTCGACTTCAGCCTGTCGAAAAGGTGTAATATTTCAGTCTCAACCTTGATAGAAAGCCCAATGTTAAGGATAGTGTGAGGAAGGCATTGATTGCCTTATACTGTTGTAAATGAGCCTTTGGGATCTCTGACCAAAAGCTGTGCTTTTTCTCCATGAACCCGTAGTTAATACTATGGTGCTGTGGTGTTTTTGTCTGGCTGAGGGCGCACGGAAAAGCCAGACCCGCTGAACTTGAGAACGTGTCCAACGAGCGTCTTTAATGGGCATTAGTGGAGTACTACGCACAACTCCAACGATAGCAGTTAAGAGCCGAAAGATGTACTACAGCGAAGGTTGCTATCAGACTCGGGTATACAGGACACATGAAGAGTCACAGATAGGACATTCCGAACTTCTCTTTCACTTCTACTGCTTCTTTGAGAACTTGGACCACTGCTCCTCGAAACGTACTCCTAGTGGCAGAAGAGGTTCAGAGAGTTTTTTTTACGGAAGAATCAAGGCGAAATTGGAGGGAGAGTCTTTTGTCGAGAGCTTTTAATCAACATTCTTTTTAGACTGCCTGACAACTGTGGTGTTTTGCAAGTACATAGAACTGGCAGTCATCAAGGTAGCAACAGATGTACTTCACCGAAGTGCGGTGTCTTTTGGAGAGGTATACACCTATCATGGTTTATGTTTTCCAGCGCCCAATGCAACCTTTTTTGATGTGCGTTTTGGATAGCATTTGATGTCAGATCTCTGACTTCTGTTCCGTATTGTATTAAGGGATATAATCATATCTAATCCTTCAAAAAAATTGTTTAGCTTCGTTTAGATTGAGAAGTGGTTCGTTCCCACTTTTAGATGTAACGTGTCCTTCTCTATTCCTGGCTTGTATTCTATGTTTCCAGTTTCTCAATAACGGTCAGACCACCTCTTCACATACTTATATAAAACTCGTAATTAAACACTTTGCGGGTTTTTAGTAGTACATTTTTTATCTTTAGGATGCGTCGTTAGAAAGCTACTTCAAAACGTTTCTTATAGTGAGCACTTATTTTTCTTATTCCGCGGCATGACGTGACGCGTTAAAATGATCAGAAACAGTTTTCCGCAAATAGAATGCGCAAAGGAAAACCGTTATTTTTGAACCCACTGTATGTAGTATGTACATATGCAGTGAAAAAGTTCAGTACAAGTACTAGTTTCCTAGAGTGCATAGTCGAAGCTTTCCGCACGATTAAATCTAGTCAGCGTCTACGGCGACAGCGTATAATAAGTTAGAGGCGAAGGGGAAAAGTGAAAAAGCAAAAACTTTTGAACTCGGACCAGCAAACCGTTCATAAGTATATTCAAACATTTAATATCTTCGCGCTGTCATGGATACGACAAGCAGCAAAAACGCAGTTGAAGCCTAACGGCCAAGGAACTCTAACTGCGCTCCAGTCACATGCACCTAGTGCCACCCACCCACGACTGAACTCATGCTCTGCACCAATTTTGTTGGCTCTTTTCATGCCTACTACTCGTTTCCAAACTCTACTTCTTTTCTTTTGTAACTGCCATAAATAAATATCTTCGCCCCGTTTTTCCTTGGCTTGACTCTCATTGCGTAGACGGCCGTGTGTTGCTTTGCTGAGGCAAAGGTAGGCCATACTTGATATCAGCGCCACTGTCATCGCAATGACCATAAAGTATGATGAAGCGGAAGACACCGGTGGCGGGGATGGGAGCGACCGGGTTCTAAATTATGAAATTATACGAGCGAATCGAAAATGCGGCGTGATGCTTCTTCGTCTTTCACTCTATTTTTCTGCTGCAACCCTTTCGTGTGGTGTGTGTGCCCCACTGAAACTATAGCATTAGGTCTCAAAAGCAGCCTAACCAGTAGAATCCGATGTAAAGTATAATAAACTAAGATGAATATGTGCCACAACAACAGCACAGATGACAATGATTATTGTGGGGTGACGGTTAGGGATCTTAGGGGAAACGATGTCGTCTCATGACCGACTACTGTTAGTTGAATTCTTTGCTCTGCCGCTGCACTCGCATTACATATTATAAGTTTTTGTTTGTTGCGTGTAGTTTCTTTTTTGCCGCAACTCGTTTTGTGCGCAGATCTCTTTTCGTATTATTGTTATTATTTTCTATTTGAAAACATTGTTGCTGCTTTTTTTGTTGCTATTGTTATAACCGTTGCAGTTGCTGCTTTTCCTATTTCTACAGCTCTTGTTGTTCCGTTGTTGCCGCCGCGTTGTAGTTGTGTTGAGTTGTAGTGCTCCTCATATAATTTGTCATGTGAAAAATTAGTAGAGTTGCCAACGAATCTACGAAGCGGCAAAAATGCATGCTTAACAAGTATGTACTTTGTATTTTGAGCGGCACAGTGTGTAAGTTTGCACTTAGTGGAAAGCTAAAGTCGCATACACTATATGAAATGATTCTCTGAGAAAATATACAATGCCCACCACAATTTTTATATTCTGAACAGGATATAACGGGTGTTTCAAAAAGAACGCTACAAAAGTTTACAAGTTTTTAAATAAAACAAAAACGGTTTGGAATATAATTGAAATTCTTTATTCTTGGGAAAATACATTCGAAGCCATTATGTATGGAACTCGATTTCTTTTGCATGGCCACCACCGGCACGCTTGCAGAAGTCCAGACGCTGAACTCAATTTTCGACGGTTTTCAAGCATAAATCGGCCATTTCGTGAGATAACACGGTCACCAAACCTGATTGTGGCACTCGTTGTGTGGCTTGAGGCACCGTCCGGATGGAACTACATATTGTCCACGTCCATATCATCCAATTCGGGCCAAAAATATTCGGTTTTAATTGAGCGGTAGCGATTCCCATTCACAGTAACGTGTCCGTCTTAATCATCACAGAAGAAGTACAGTCCAATGAAGAGGGTGTACGTGTGGATAGCTGCCTGACCAATAACGCATATTTCGCTAATTGGCGAAACCCCATCGCTGAAAATGATTTTTCGATGAAAATCCGGATCGTTTTCAAGTTGTTGCTCGGTCCAATTCTCGATTCAGTCAATTTGATCTTGTAAGGATGTAGGCTAAGACCTTTTCGCAAAATTCGCCACAACGACGTTACAGAGATGCCCACGCACGTGACAGCAATATTCTCCATACGGGCAAAGCTCACTGGCACGCGAAACATTTTTCCACTAGACGCTGAATTGTTGATCTGACAGACGATTATGACGACCATAAATTGAACGTAGCGCTCTTAAAGTTCAGGCTGTGTCCGATAGTAAATGTTAATAATTTGGATTTATTGTTGGATCGTATATCTGACCAAAGTGTCAAAAGAGCGGAAAAAATATGGCGTAGTTTGCTGTCCCTATCGGTCTACTTTTGTGGCGTCTCTATTGAAAAATCAGTGTGACGCGCTAAGACAGCCTATCTGTCTGTATATACGCTAGTCTCTCAGTTTTTGAGATAACGATCTGAAATTTTACAAAGGTTGTTTTCTTCCCAAGAAGCTGCTCATTTATCGGAACCGCCGAAATCGGACCACTTTAGCATATAGATGTCATACAAATTAAACGATCGGTATCAATTGCTTTTATGGAATACTTTTTGATTCGAAGAGAAGTCTCCACGGAATTTGGCATGGGTTATTATTTTAGACAATAGTGCAATCTTCAAAAAAATATTTCAGATCAAGCTAGCACAACTTATAAGTCGCTACCATACCATGGCTGATCGGAAACGAATCCTTCTAAGGAATCTTTTATATTAGTTTGAATAAAACTTATAAAAAATAACACCCTTTCATTTGCCAATTCATTGATAGGTGGCGAATCGAACATACTATACCAGATGCTCAAATAGCATGCCAACAATTCAGTTGGTTGTTGCTTTTGTATGCAATGTTTTCGTGAATAAAGCAGCTCTCAAATGAAGGGAAGATGTTTTCTCATAAAATTTCGTCTTTTCTTCAAAGTGTTCCAAAAATTTAAAAATTCTGGAGATAATAAAATTTCTTTGGAGTTGAGTAGACATACATATGTATGTATTTATGACATTGAAGTAATCATAAGACTTACCCACTGTCAGCCGTAATCATAGACCCTCCAGTTTTGGCTGCGTCACAAAGGTGTGTGCTGATACGGCATGCGTATGGCACACAATAATTCTGATCTTAAAACTAATCTCAATAGCACAACCCCCTTAAACAGGTTGTCACATTGCTGCCAGACTGAGTGGGCAGCTCAGCAAACGGCAGGCGGCATGCGGCATGCGGCAGGCGGCAGGCCAACAGGCAAACAGACATGCACCCGGGCTGGCAGACTGCTTAGTAATCGTTGTCTAAACAAGAGTAGTAGTGCAACACTTCTTTAACCCCTTTATTTAAACTGCCCCTCAGACTCTTTTCGGCCTTGTCACACCATTGGGGAGCTTTCGGCGGCCACGTGCGTCAACAACCTCAGCCGCCAAACTTTTCACACAAACTCACAAACACCTAGCGAATTTACTTGTGCATTTGTATGTATGTATGCCTCTCCCTCTTTGTTACAATAGTTGCTGTCATTGCAGTAAATAGTTGCTGCCCGCGTTCTGTTGCCTACGTCATTTGTTGCTTGCTGCCTGCCACTGACTTTTCGTTTTATATTCGAATTGTTGCTGCATTTGTTATTGCTGTACTTCGTCACACTGGTTGTAGCTGTTGTTGCAGTTGTACTGCTCTCTACAGTAAAAGTAGTCTGCAGTCTTCAGTCCCTGACAGCTGGCAGAGACAACCAATTCCTTTCGGAGCAGTAGCAGTCCGTGTTTGGACACCTAAACGGGTTACGAATCGACTTTAAAAAGAAATACTCGTACATACAGATTTGTATGAAAGTGTGTTATCTGTATATTATGGTGTGGGGGTGGTGTTGGCTTTCGGGTCGCAACTGTTTTATTCTCTGCAGTCATTTTTTGTTGACTTGAAATAGGAGCATAGTGTAGCTCTTACGAGGCGTTAACAATTGTTACTGCGTGGTTTATGGCTAACAATGCACGGATATGTACGGCATAAGTATGGAAAATCATGTGAATAGAAAGTCTGAGTCGGCTTTTGAATGCCTAGCTGATGGATAGGCTGGCGAGTTGGGACGGATGAAAAGACTTAGAGACAGATTAAGACCAAAGAGCTGGCAAGAGGAAAGCCAACTGGCAGAAAATTATGAATGCGATGGGTTTTAAAGTAGAGATAATAATGCTTAGAAAACCTTACAGCTTAAAGCGTAGTAATAAACATATAAAAAAATTTTTAAATGACATTTTAGTCGGGGAAAACGAAGAACTTGTAGTTGTTCAGCGGTAAAGTTTTGTATAAAATTAATGTTCTATTTGAAATTCGCAATGATCCTTCCGGTAGCGAAGTGCAACTAGCAGGACGAGGCTTTTAACTTCTTCTTCTTCTTTATTGGCGTCGATACCGGTTATGAGCTTATGGCCGAGTTTACAACAGCGCGCCAGTCGTTCTTCCTTTTTACTGTTTGGCGCCAATTGGAGATTCCAATCGAAGCGAGGTCTTTTTCAACTGGTCTATCCAACGGAGTTGATGTCTCCTTTTCGATTGCTTCACCCGGCAGGCCCTGCAAGCTTTGATCCATCCGTAAAAGTCACCGTCCCTCTTGTCCAGCGACTCAATCCCTCCATACCTCTCTCCAAGGAATGAAAGCGAGGAAACTACAGCGACGGACAACGCCGACTAGGTTCGGCGACATGGTAATTATAGCATTTTGGAGGACTCCAGAGGGCCTAAGCTCGAGTTATCTTAGTATGTAAGAGGGGAGCTTTCGCGGTCATACACTTTGCGACTAAAAAATTTTAAATTTAACAATTAATTAAAATTATCTTTGGTGAAAGTCCTCACCTTTTGCCAATGGATCCCCAGTACCGGGTAACCGATGTTTTCCTTGGTCCTTCCTCGATGTTGGGTTTCCATGGTACTTAGGTACTTAACTCTCTCAGAGCAAGTCGAAGGTGCGTTACACTCATTGATGGTAGATGCGGCTCCGGTATTTTGCACTACCTAGTGAATAAAACCAGTTTGGTTTTGCTCGAATGTGTGGAGATGGCATTTGCTGCAGTAAAATTATGACACCCATGAGTTAGTATGCACGCGGTATTCAGAAATTTCCTCTCAACCATAATAGCTACCTCGGCCGCGTAGGCTGCCAACTTTTTCAAGCTTTTCTAGAAGATCATTGACAACCATGTTCCAGAGAAGTAGCGAGAGAACTTCTTTGTGGGATGTCCCTACTCACGTTTCGTTGTACAACGGTAAAATCTTCGAATAAATTATTCGGATTCGACACTATAGCATATAGCTGCCATACAGAGTGAGCGATCAAAATCAAGTTTTTGTATGAAAACTTCTTTATATGTGAAGGGTATTCTAGATTCGATGCAACCGAATTTAGCGCATTTTCTTGCAGGAACGGAGTCGCACTGTCTATGCGGCAGTATTTTTCTAATGTGTGTCTAATAAGATTTATGCTGAGGTTCCCTCGGTAATGAATCATTAGCACAGCCGTAATTTGTTCTTAGGCAGAAATCTTCAGTTTTTGACATTGACATGATTTGGTGTTGAGAGTATAATATACATAACAAGTTGGTAAAATAAATTAATGAAATCTAAAATTAGAGGAAACATCTTAGTGCTGAAGGTTTCAAACTTTCCCTACAACAGTTTACTTTTCTCTAAGTTTCTGTATCGGTCTGCTCTCTCCCTTGAAAGTTTGCGGCGTACAGGCGTCGCGCAAAGAAACGAAAGAAAGAACGACTATCCGATTAACACACGAATAAAAGGGAATAGAAGACATAGAACAATGCGCTCAAACTACATATCAAGAAAATAAACACACAAAATAATACTAAACTAACATATGCATTTTATTATTTACATCAAAGTCAAGTAAACAGTGAACGTGAGCGCATACAAATACATATGTTTATATGTATATGTATTTTAATCGCATATACATATGTATATCTACTCGTATTTGTCGTCATAACACTTGCCTTTGCTGCTTTTCCAACAGTTGGCTTTCAGGCATAGGTTTCCGCGACGCGCGACGCCCGACAATGGCGAATGGAGGTGGATGGTTTGCGATTATTCCGTAATATGAGAAACTTCTCCATTATACACATCTTCAAATGTGACAAATGTCAACAATGCATTCACATACAATTTAAGCGCCGATTCTCATGAAAATTTGTGGAATGATGAAGGTGCAGTAGGGGGGTCATGCGGACTTGGATGGTTGCAGGTTGCATGTGCAATTGCATGCACGAGCATGTGCGTATAGGAATGCATACTTGCGATAGTAACATATAGCATGCAATACAGTTGTGTGCAAATAAGTGATAACAGTGAGTAATCATGTGTTTATGAACATTTGTTTAGTAAGCAACATAAATAATAGTAATGATAAGAACTTGGAATTGTGAGGATTCCTTCAAACAATTCAAATCTATTATTCAATGGGATAAATTAGTTAACAAATTTAATAAAACTTGTAAACGCGGTCCTTGACACACTGCGAAGTTGGTTTTAAGTATGGAAAAAATTGCGCTATTCTAATAAAACTCAAAACAAAAACAAATACGTTGCTTCGGCTTCCCTCCACAAGTGCTTCTCTTATAGCTTAAAAGGTTATAGACAAATGTTTATGTTGATTTTAATCGACCGGTTTGTATCCCTTATACGAGTATGTATGTGTTATAGTGGTCCGATATCCGCGTTTCCAGAATTGATTGCATCTTATCAGTGTGTCATCAGGCCTAGAAAATCAACAACTGACCACATATTTACCATGCGCCAAGGCTTGGAAAATACCCGTAAAAAGAGAATCGACACACACCACATCTTCGCTGATTTCAAAGCTGCTTTTGACAGCACGAAAAGGAGCTGCCTTTGTGCCGTTATGTCTTAATTTGTTATCCCATAATACGGCTGTGTTAACTGACGTCAAACAACACCAAAAGTTTCGTCAGGATCGGGAAGGTACTGTCCGAGTCGTTCGATACCAGACGAGGTTTTAGACAAGGCGACTCCCTATCATGCGACTTCTTCAATCTTCTGCTGTAGAAAATAATTCGAGCTGCAGATCTTCATCGAGCAGGGGCAATCTTCTATAAGAAGTAAAGTCCTCCTTCGACAAACAAAGACAATACTCTTTAAGATACTTATTATTCCTGTCCTGCTAAATGGTGCAGAGGCCTGGACGATGACAACATCTGACGAGTCGACGTAACGAGTTTTCGAGAGAAAAGAAGCGCAAAGGACCGCTTTGGCAACGGCGAATACCACAGTCGATGGTACGATGAGCTGTACAAGATTATGACGACATTGACATAGTTCAGCGAATTAAGAGACAGCGGCTATGCTGGCTAGATCATGTCGTCCGAATGGTTGAAAACACTCCAGCGCTGAGAGTACTCGACGACGTACCCGCCGGGGAAGCAGAGGAAGAGGAAGACCTTCATAACCATTCGTTTGCCAATTATCTTTCAAGATATTAGAAAAACCAACCGCCAAAAACGGAGCAACGCAAACAACTGCATTTTTAATCAGTCACCACAACGATTTGATGAGTCAACCACCGTATAGTCCTCACTTGGTATCGAATGACTTCTTTCTCTTCCCCAACATAAAAAAAAAATAAATTAAGAGGTCAACGTTTGTCGATACCTGAAGGCGTCATATGTTGGAGATACCTTCATCTGAGTGGCAAAAGTGCTTCGAAAATTAGTTTAAACGCATGCAAAATTGAATAGATCTCAATGGAGAACATTTTAAGAAACTATACAGAGATTTTCGATTACATAAATAAGTTTTACAGGGTCTCCGACGTTTCCTTTTAAGTGTTACAAATTTCGTGGCAAAATTAGTATACCTTGTTCAGTGTATAATAGTTTATTACAAGTTGTTTCAAACAACGAAGTTTTGCAGACACTTTGTACTGTTTTCGAGGCCTTTATTTAAATATATTAGCACTTAGTGTTTGACCGAGTTTAGTGCTTTCTTACTTCTTTCAATTATTTCGAAAAATTTGTATCTAACTTATCTTTTAACATATTATCTAACATACCGAAATGTGGTGAGTCGAAGCATAAAGTAAGTAAGTCAAGAGTCACTGTTAACATTACCAAAAAATTTTCGATATTCTCACGACCTTCTCTTAATGTAATTGAATACTTATTTTTCGACAATTAATTTTTTCAAAACTCTTGCTAATAATAATAATAATAAAAGCTTTTGAATACAGATTAATTGTGCAAATCTATGGCTTTCGGCAGTCATCTCTGTCGCCCTTTGCCGACGGCAAAACGGCAGAAGAACAATATGATTCAGCGGTACGAAAATTTAGCGGATATGAGACTTGGTAAAAGAGCCAGTACTAAATTGTTTCGAGGCGGCATCTGTCTCACGTATAGACATGCAAAAAAATCTAGCTAAGGAGTTCTCGTATGCTAGACCCGGCGGAACGCCTCAAATGCATTCAATTACGATTTCAGACGAGTAAATTAATCACAATAACAATAGCAATAAAACAACGAATGAACTTGACGTTCGTTGATAGTGTAACGGTCTAGCTACCCTAATCGAACAATCGTTTTAACTAGCGGTTTGGGTGACCTATGCAAAAACGAAAAACAACGACAGTTGCGGTAAATTTTTTATAGTTCAAGGAAAAACAAATAAATATAGTTGGGTCCAATCATATTTGCAGACGCAGGTATATATGTATGTACATAGTTATTTAAATAAATATAAGTTAGTATATATGTTATATATACATATATGTATACTATATAACGGGTGGTTCAAGTAGACGTATTGAAAAAGAGCCTTTATTTGACAGATAATGCGTGAGTCGGGTCAAGTTGTCATGCTATTATTGTTCAGTATTGTTTGGCGTTTCATCACGGTAGGACTTACGCCTAAACAACGTTTACAAATCGTTCAACGTTATTACAAAAATTCACGTTCTGTAAAGAATTTGTTTCGCGCGTTTCGCTCAACTTATGGTCAACATAATCGGCGTACTGAGCGTACTATTCGCAACATCTTCACCCATCTTGAGACCCAGCATTCATTACTGGATTATATTCGACCGAATAGATCACGTCCAGCACGCAGTGAAGAAAATATAGCTGTCGTAGCTGAGAGTGTACACGAAAGCCGCGGAGAGACGATTCGTCGCTGTTCGCAGCATCTCGGACTGACGTATGGAACGACTTGGCGGAGACAAAAGTCTCGAATTCGGGACGAAGAGCAACCTAAAGAGATTCAAGAGCTCCCATTTCAACCTAAAAGAAAACCGTTTTGTGTGGTTTGTGCGTCGGTGGAATCATGGGTTCATTTCTTCAAAAATGTTGCCGGTGAAGAGGTAACCGTCAATGGCTACCGTTGTCGCGCCATTATAACCGAATATTTGATGCCTGAAATTAAAGCTCTTGTTCTCGGCGGCATTTGGTTTCAACAAGACGGCGTTATTTCCCACACACCGCATCAATCAATGGATTTATTCAGAGAACGTTTTGCGCCGGTCGATTGCACACCAAGATCATAATATGTAATATCACAATTTTAGACTTTTTCCTGTGGGGATACGTAAAGTGTTAAGTCTCTGCGGACAATCCCGCTTCGAATGAGTAGGGAACCTTGAAATGGATCACCCTTTATATATGTATGGGCAGTTACCTGCACATTTAAACGGCAAACGGGTACAAGCACATTTATTCTTCAGTACGTTCATGCGTACTTAGATATTCATTTGATTTTGTCCAACGAACAGATCCACCTGCGCTATTCGCGTAAAGAATTTCATTGCGAATAGATCGCACGGCGGCAATCTCCTGCCCCTCCGCATCTATTTTCAGATCTAGTAAGTAGTGCACACCGATTTAACAACGAATAATCAGGGTTGACTTTGACATGCTTCGGTAGCAGCGCTGCCGGCGACAAAGCGGTCAGCCATGCACGATTCACACAGCTACGTTTCTACATTTACTTGTGCATAAGAATTAAACTCTACATGTGCAAATCGGATGTACCCTATACTTTTAGTTGCATGTATGTATGTAAATATGCACATGGCATGCAACGCGTCACTTGCTCCGTATTGTCGCGGCATTTAGTTCGTTTTGTTCGCCGTTAACTTTTACGTACGCTTCGCCAGTCGGCGGTCTAAATGTTCATTTAAATGGCCAGAGAAAAAATATAATAATAAAGTGCCATAGTTAAGTAAGTCAGCGCTATGTTTGATTTCTACTGGACATTACATGCTCAACCGATTTGCAAGAAGTTAAAGGGCGAAATCGTCTAGTACTTAATTTTTGGTAATTGACTCGTGCTATTTGATTTTCAACTCTTGGGTATTGCCGAAGTTTGTTCCAACATTGCTCACTTTCGACCAAAACTAGTTCCAGCGGGTCATAACTGGTGCCGCGTCATGAGTTCATGATTATGATGAGGGAACCAAAGCTCAATCATTCCAATGGTACCTACCGCATGAGCCAAGACCGACAAATGACCAGTAAGTTAGTGCATAAGTGCAGGTTTTGATAACAGTTTTCTTCGATTGCAAAAACGTCGTTAATCATGAGTTCTTGCCAAAGGATCATATGGTCAATGAAGAATATTACCTGCAAGTTATGAGAATTTCCGCAAAGCAATCTTCCAGAAATGCCCCTATTTGTGGATCACGCCCCTGCTCACGTATCGTTGCTTGTGCGCGAATATTCGGCCAAAAACAACACATTTATGGTACCGCGGCCACCGGTATTTACCAGACCTGGCCTCCTGTGACTTCTACATATTTTCAAAATAGAAAAGGTCATTGAAAGGACGACGCTACGATTGATCTGGTGAAAATTGCATCGAAGGGGGAGTTAGACCAGATCACAAAAAAATTATTTTATAAGTATTTTGAGGATTAGAAATAGCGCTGACAGAAGTGCAATATATCTGAGGATTAATTACTTTGTAAAGACAAAATTGATGTTTATGAATAAATAAGCAATTCTCAAGAAATATAAAATTCGCGGTACGTTTTGAACAAACCTCGTATATATTAGTACGGGTAAAGAGATACCTCTAATATACTTATATTGCTAAAAAGACGGGTTAATAGAAATAAATAATTTCAGTGAAAAGGCACTTGAAGTCTTGCTGGAACTCTGCTTCAGTCAATAATCAATCAAGCAGCCAGTATACTCCGTCCCAAACTATCCTTACTTATGCAAAGTCGGTGAGTAGAGATAGACCTCCAACGCATCTATAGCAATGAAAGTAGCACCTCAGTTGCTCCTTATGAGGGTGTTCGGACACAAGGGTATAACCGGGAATGAACTGACTGACGAGCCTGACCTGCTGATACACTGTACAGTTTTCTGTATACGCAGTATTAAGACCCTTGAATCCATGTTTCCTAATACAGATGACATCGCTTCAATAGCACCTGTTGGAATTTACCAATGTAATGAGCTATGAGCGCAATAGACTTTAGTTCGCGGTGCAAACTTCATTTATTATCTACTCTATTCTAGGGAAAGAAATTTGTTAGTAAATAAAAAGCCAAACAATTATTTGTGATTAATTTATTATTACTTCTTGAAGTTAGGGGTTTCAGTAGCAAATCTCAACCGCTTTTATCTAGCGGAATAGGACAAGGATTGGGGAAGTAATTTTTATGCCCTGAATAGAATATATTGGGTTTGCAACGAAGTTTGTAACACTCATAAGGGAACATCGAAACATCGAATGTTTCTTCTTCCAATCGTCGAAACACTTCTCCAACTCGATTTTGATAAAATATACAAATATTATATAATAATATTTCACATCAATTAATGTTCATTAATTTTCGAAGTTCAGCACACATTTAAATATTACCAAAGTTTTTTTCTTAATTATTATATTTTTTTAATCTAAATATTCCAATTCTTTCTTTATGTATCACGTTCCATTGTTGTGTTCAAACCATGAAATTAATTATATCCGTTATGCTTTTTGTAGATAGACATTCAAGTTTTGGTATCTAATGAATTCCAAAAATTCGCTGTTTGGTTTTTGATTGAGCTGGGCACTCACGGAGGAAGTGAAGAACATTTTCTTTGTCCCTTCGAGTGTGCAGCTACGGCAAGTGTTATAGCAGTTTAGCAGAGATCATTATTTTAGACATCTCTGAAGAATTTTTGAGATCGGAGTACTATATCACACAGCTACCAGACAACTGACCGATAAAACTCAATTTCATGTATGAAAAACTTTTCTAATTAACGAGGTAGTGCTATTTGGAATTGATTACACTGGTAGACACATAATTTGTGACCTGAAAATTCGTAGGTGTTTCTAATGCAGTTTGATACCCTGAAGTCAAATCGGAAAATATAATTTTTCTATCACCCGCAGATATTCTGTAACCTTCGGCTTTAGATTTTACAATACTACTGCGATCAAATGGAAAGCAGAATAATTTCAATTAATTTATACTTCGCGTGTTTTTCAATGGCGATGGATAGAAATGGAAGAGGGTTCTTGTATCTGAAACACAAACTTCCAAGAGTCAGTAAAGCAAAAATTAAGGAGGGCATATTTGTGGGTCCGCAAATAAGAGAACTAATGAAAGATGAAACATTTGAGGAAATGCCAATGAAACTGAAATACGAGACTGGAGTGTCTTTAAAAGCGTTGTTAAAAATTCTCTTGGAAATGTGAAAGCTGACAATTACCAGTGCCAGTTTGCTTGCCGTTTAGTTATGGAAATTGTTAAGGGATACTTCAAAAACAAAATATCGCCGAAAAACATTGACAGTAACATTTTAAGGTACTCCTTGGTTAATAAAATAATATAACAATAATATATCTATCGCTGTGTTTTTTTTAACAAAAATCATCATAGCAAAGAAAACTATAGATGATAGAAGAAATCTGTAGCAATTTTCTGCTTTTCTGGCAATTTTTACATAATAAACACTTTGTTCTGTTCATGTAACAAAAAACAAGGATTTTTGTTTACCAATGTTATTATTCAAGGCATCGCTACAATCTCCGATTATATTGTTTCGATACTACTTCTTACAGCTGCTATTCAAACTAACCGAACAAAATTAGAACAAAGATTTTTTATACCCATTCAGTCTACAAAAAATGCGCCTGTGAAGGGAATTATAGCTTCGGTGGATGGTCAAACAGTTACCGGGGTTGAACTCGCATCAAAAACCCGATACTGTGCCCAAAAAATAAGGTGACATTTGAATTTAAACTGCGCGCGTCGAAGGATTTGGAGAATTATTTTTTTTAGGTTGGTAGTACTGTCAGACACAGTTCATGTCAAAATATTCATTAGCGTTTGAGATACGTGTCGTTTTGTGAGCTGCTAAAAGTGAGTTTTTCGTTTTTTGCGATGTCGAAATTGTTTACGGAATCAATTTTCTGCTGCGGATACGTTGAGGATGGTACAGAAAGCCTTTGGTGATGAGGCTATGTCTAAAAAAATGTTTACAAGTGGTATAGTGAGTTCCAAGCCGGTCGTGAACGTGTCGAAGACGAAGAGCGTCCAGGGCGACCATCAACCTCAACCGACGAAGCTCACGTTCAACAAATCAAAGATTTGGTGTTGAAAAACCGTCGATTAACAATTAGAGACCTTGCTGATGAAGTTGGCATATTGAAAGGCTCAGCCAATACCATTTTGAAGGATGGTTTGGGCCTCAAGCGCGTCAAATCTCGACTGGTACCGAAAACATTGAATTTTTTGGAAAAAAGGCGTCGCGTTGAAGTGTGTGAAACGATGCTTTCCGACTACCAGGGTGTCATGAAACGCATTATAACTGGCGATGAGACTTGGATCTATGCTTACGACCCCGAAACAACCGATCAATCGAGCGAATATCGTCCCAAAAGAGAGCCGAGACCAAAAAAATCGCGCCAAAGTCGCTCAAAAATCAAGGTCATGTTGACTGTTTTCTTCGATTATCGTGGTGTTGTGCATTATGAATTCCTTCCAACCGGTCAAACAGTCAACAAGGAATATTATTTATGCGTCGTTTGCGTAACGCTATCCGCCTAAAAAGCCGGAATTGTGGAAAGACAATTCTTGGTTTTTACACCACGATAATGCATCATCCCATACTGCCCTCGTAATTCGTGATCATTTCGCCAAAAACTCAACCCATACCGTTCCGCAACCACCGTATTCACCTGATCTGGCGCTGTGCGACTTCTGGCTGTTCACCAAGCTCAAAATACCGCTCCGGGGACACCGTTTTTATACGATAGAGGAGATTCAAGCCGCAGCGAAGACGGAACTGAAGGCCATCCCGGAAAGTGACTACAACCAGTGTTTCGAAGATTGGAAAATCCGTTGGCATAAGTGCATTGCATCAGAATAAATACAATGTCACCTTATTTTTTTATTATATGTATGTAACTCGATGTCTATCTCGGCTAAGATTAGGTGATACCAGCAATTGTTAGGCGATGAAAACTATTATTTCTACATTTTCTGACACAGCAACTGTCTTTTGGACAACATTCACCAAAGCTATCACAGCTCGTAAAGCCTGTATTACAAAAATTGTGTGTTATTAAAATTACTACTTTACTGATACATTATTAAAACAATCTCCGTCGAGTTTCGTTTGGTACAAAGTAGAACCCCTCGATCGACTGTTAAAAGCATTAAGTAAGAAATATACATATCAAGCCGAAGTTGATTAGTATTTAGGTTTGTAGATACGAATCAATTCTCACTTTAATGTATTCAACTCAATGTCGTATTTGATTATAAAGGAGGCACATTTACTTCGACCATAAGTACGTTTCAATATCTACGTGCTCGTAACATAGATCACAAAAGTGACGAAGATGAATGAGAATCTCAAATTTTCCTCTGCTGTCTAGAGTATGCCTTCGTTATTGCATTCTTTTTCATAGTTTTTCTATAACCCACCGCGAACATTAATTCATAGATGGGATAGTGATATGCAAAGTGGAGAAAGAAGCGGCAGTTGAAATGTTTGATTTACATATTTACGGAAATTTTACAGTCCAATTATTTACCGTGTAATCGTAAATTCTAGATATTTATGTGTCGTTATGCAGCTGATATGTAATACTTATGGCAGTGTGCGAGGCACTAAGCGTTCGCTTTTATTTGGTTATAGCTCCAAGGCACAAGACACTGAAGTAAGACACATCTGTACGTAGAGTGAAAAGTGCAAATTGAATGGGAGAAGAATCAATTAGAGCCGTGACACTCATGAATTATTAATTGCTCTCAATATTCATGATTTATTTATGCGGCAGACAAAAGATATGAACTCCACCAAACCGATCAGCAATGGTACTTTGACTGTCAGTATTCAAATTGTTTGTATAAAACTTGGATTCTATTATGAAATTTTTTACATTACGATATGTTTATACCTTTGAAAGGGCTTCCTATATCAGATGTATTGAAATTTCTGTTTGAATGTGATATTTCGAAACTGTTGACAAAAAACTAAATATGTATATATACATATAAAATATCACTAGAAACTTCATGAAAAACAGCTTACAGAGAATTTCCTTAATTTTACATACGATAAAGTCATACTTCAATATTTATAGCAATACCAAATATAAGGTAAATATCGCATTAGAGTGACTCTAAACTTCGTGCGAATTGAAATGATAAAATGGAGCGCGTCTTCGTCCTTTAAAAGGGGAACCGAAAACACCATATACGTATAGTATATACAAGTACGAGTACATATGTGTTATGACTACTGTTGTAGAACTCTTAAAGGTGATTTAGTGACTGATGCTTCAATCGATGACGCTGGAGCAGACGTTCCATTGACCGACCATGAAGAAGTTCGAATAGCAATTATCCGTCTTAAGAACAACAAAGCGGCGGGGACCGATGGATTGCCAGTTAGCTATTCAAATATGGCGGCGAAGAACTGATAAGGAACATGCATCAGTTTCTTTGTAGAATATGGTTGAGTATGCTCTGCCCAATACACAAAAAAGGAGACCCAATACACAAAAAGAGAGACCCCTTATCAGTATGGCTTCAGGCCTGGAAAGTCCACAACTGACCAGATATTCACCATGCCAAATCTTGGAAAAGACCCATCAATCATCAGGATCGACACACACCACCTTTTTCGTCGGTTTCAAAGATGCTTTTGACAGCACGAAAAGGAGCTGCCGTAATGCTGCTATGTCTGAATTCAGTTTCCCCGCCAAATACGACTGTGAAAACTGACGTTGAGCAATACCAAATAGACGTTCGATACCAAACGATGTTTCAGACAAGGCGTGGGACTTCATCAATCTACTCTTAGAGAAAATAATTCGAGCTGCAGATCTGAATAGAGAAGATACAATCTTCTTTAAGAGTGTACAGCTACTGGCATACGCCGATGATGTTGATAACATTGCCATCGACAAACGCTGACTGAATAAGGAAGCGAAGCCTGTGGGTCTGGTAGTGATGAAAGAGGGCAAGTGCGTCTTGGTTCTTACGTCACTATTGGCAATCGTAACTTCAAAGTTGTTTATCATTTCGTTTATCTTGGAACCAGTATTAACACCAACAACAATGTCAGCCTCGAAATCCAATGCAGAATAACACATGCCAACATGTGCTACTTTGGACTGAGTAGACAATTGAGAATTAAAGTCCTCTCGCGACGAATAAACTCTATAAGTCACTCATTATCCCCGTCCTGATATATGGTGCAGAGGCCTGGATGATGACAACATCTGATGTGTCGGCGTTACGAGTTTTCGAGAGAAATGTTATGCGACGTCATTGACATAGTATGTACAGCGAATTAGGAGACAGCATCTACGCTGGCTAGGTCAAGTCGTCCGAATTGATAAAAACACTCCAGCTCCGAAAGTATTCGACGCAGTACGCGTCGGAGAAAGCAGAGGAAGAGGAAGACCTCCACTCCTTTGTAAAGACCAGTTAGAGAAGAACCTGGCCACCCTTGGAATCTCCAATTGGAGCCAAATAGCGGAAAGGAAGTACAACTGGCGAGCTGTTATAATCTAGGTTACGATAATAAAGAAGAGAAGAAAAAAATACCTTATTGATTGCTGTCTAGTCTGGTGTTTACACACTATGTTTTACATATCTTCTCTACTTGTAAATCAATCGTAAAAGGCCCTTAAGATACTTCCAAACATATTTCAGCTGCAAAATCAAAATCCTCAATGAACTCTGAAATATTTAATGCCAACTATTCATTATCTTGCAACAGCTTTCATTCCAACTTGGTACTTATGTATGTATATTACATTTTTCGACTCAAACACATGGACAAATATGTAACTTTGTATGTACATATGTAAATATTTGTGAGTGATTCGTGCTTTGACGTCGATTTCTCTTGAATGCAATTCGGTAGCTTTTGTCGCTCTTTGCCGCTTGAAAATCCCTTTGTTTTAGTGTATTACCTTTGTTGTTGCTTAGATTGATTGCTGATGATGCAGTTGTTATTGCAATTTATGTGCTGTTGTTGCTGCATTCTCCCAGTGTTATTGTCTTTAGCACGATAAAAAGCTGCCTAGTTTTTCTTCTTTTTTTTAGTTTTTGTTGTCTTGTCTATTATCCGCTTTGTTGTTGTGCGCTGTTTTAATTCTTGGCTGTATGAAATTGCTTTTGTTTCGCCTCATTTTCGGTTTGCTGTCGTCGTCGTTTTTTCTTTGTCATCTACAAATCTCTCTCAGTTGCAGTTTGCTGAACAATTGCATACATATATACGTACTTGTGTGGGTGGATATGTTCACACAACGCGGTGAACGTGGGACTGCAACCCAACTGGGTGGGTTGTTGCAACTTGCCGGCTATCGCCATGCAACATTGAGTAAGTCTTAGCGCTTGAAAACAATAGCAAGCAGAAAGCCGCTTTACTCTAATAAAGATGGTAATAGATCATCTACCTCCCGTTGCTGTCCATACCCCCGCTCGCATCTAAACCTTCTCGATGCAGCTTTTTGAAGAAAAGTTACAAAGTTTCGACTTACAAATTCTCAAATTATATGCGCTTGTTGAGTGCAGTGTGCCAGATTTCCAAATAGTCTAGTTGAAACACTGCAAACAACACATATCCGTTGGAAAGATGGTTAAATCATGAACGCTCATAGACAGCCCCAACTATTGCTTTTCAATCTACTGTTATAAAGGGTATTTTTTAGGTACTATGTGATTTTCAAAAAGAAATAAAACGGATATAATTTAGTGTCATTGTAAAGTATTTAGTTTTATATAAACGGCCAGAGTTTGCCATTAAGTTTTGAAAACAAAAAAATACTAACTTCGGTTGCACCGATGTCGAACCTAATACCCTTCACAAAAGAACCTTTGATCGAGCCGCTATATGCTATAGTGGTTCGATCTAAACAATTTCTTCGGAAATTGTACTGTTGCCTGAAGAATAGTCAGTACCAAATTTTGTATAGATATCTTGTGAAATGAAAAAGTTTCCCATATAAGAACATGATTCCGATCGTTCACTTTGTATGGCAGCTACATATATCCAATCGATATCTCAAAACCTGAGGGACTAATTCGTACATATGTAGATGGACGGAAAGACACGGATAAGGCTAAATTGACTTAGCTCGTAACAACGATCATTTATGTATATATGTACAGGGTTTGTCCGGAAAGTAATAGGACTGAGTCGATTTAAAAAATTTATTGAACCAATCGTTACAATTCTTTAAAAACTTTCAAAATAGGGTCCTTCTGCGTCGATGCAGCGCTGCCAGCGTGATTTCCAAGCAATGAAGGCGTGATTGAAAGCATTCTCCGGAATAGCCTTGAAAGCCGAGGTGAATGCTGCTTGGATCACCTTTCATCGGCCTTTTCAGGCAAGGAAACAAAAAAAGTCTGGCGGGCCACATCTGGGCTGCAGGCGGCTGCGGAAGCGTTTGGATGCCGGCCTTGGTTACGTAGCTGTTCGCAAGGAAGGCGGTGTGAGCAGGGGCGTTGTCGTGGTGCAACTTCCAATCGGCTGCGATCTCTTGTCGGACCTTTTTAGGTTGAGTCCCTTGGGGACTTCCACGTAAAATTTGGCATTGACGGTTTGTCCAGGAGGAACAAATGGTTGACGATGCCTTTGATTCAAAAAAGACAATGAGCATTGTTTTTAATTTGTATTTGATCATTCTTCCGGTCTTCATCAGTGACCTCTTTCCGGTCCACCGAAACACATCACTTCTTGCTAAAGCAACATCTGTGTAAGCCTGCTTGATCATATCAAACGTCTCTGTTGCAGATTTACCGAGTTTCACACAGCATTTAGTCGCGTACCTCTGTTTTAAGGAACGTTGCATTTTCGGCTTGTACCACTCACAGAAATACGTCGCACCAGCCGCTCGTTCGATAGCTAGGAACGCCCTCTACCGAATCCAGTCGGTACTCCGAAGTACAGTCGAGGCGGAAGAACATCAGCCCTATTACTTTCCGGACAAACCTTTTATATATTTTAAAGGATCTCTGACGTTTCCATTAACATGTTACAAATATTGAAGGAAAGTTCAGTTCAGGGCAAGTGATCAATCACGGTTGGCTTGCGAAAACTCCAGCTGAGGGACATACATATATAGAAAAATTACTTCAATTAATCCTACAAAAATAGCCAAGCGGTATTAAAAAACGCGAGATAATGTGCTCACCAAAAGTTTGCTTCAATAAATTTATTGCTTCGTTGTTTGTTTGCCATGTAGTGCCGTCTTGTTGGAATCAAAGGTGGTCCACATCAACATGTTCCAACTTAAGCACGAAAAAGTCATTAATAATGGCTCTCTAGCGTTCCCCATTGACTGTAGCATTATTGTCGACGCCATTTTTGAGAAAATATGGACCAGTGATGCCCTCTGCCCACAGACCACATCAATCAGTGACTTTTTGGGGATGGAGCGGCATCTCAACAAAGGTCTTATTTGGCTTTGATTGTCAACACTATAAAAAAGGAAAATTTTGTTTATTATCGCATCCATTCAACCAAAAGTGAGCTTCATCGCTGGACATTTTTTTTATGAGAATACGATATCATATCGTTTTGTGCTCGGTCACCAATCACACGACGCGTTTGATAGTGACTTGGTTTCAAATCTTGCACGATTTGGGTTACGTATACACGCAAGCCAAAATCCTTCCGCAAAATCTTCAAAGGAGTGGATGAGCACAGTTCCAAGTGTTGTGTGATTATGTCGATCGAACCGACTGTTTCTGCGATAATCGAGTCTACGTAACCGTAATGACCATGGAGTTTAATTCGGTCAAGGACGATCAACTCGGCAGCATTCATTCACGTCTTCTTTTATGCCCTGTAACACAGTAGCAATAGTGTATTTGGTGTGCACTGTACGTCGTCTCTGAGGATGCGGATTATCAGCTAGAGTAAGCGTAGTGCGAAACCAACCAATGGTTGCTCGAATTACTAACTTTACTGTGGGATTATGTCGATCGAACCAGCCGTTTCTGCGACAATCGAGTCTACGTAACCGGAATCACCATGGAGTTTTAAACTTCATTTAGTCACCGGTGCAAAACTGTGGACCGAATCAGCGGATACTATCTTATGAGCGATAGAGAGAGGGCATTGAAAATGAACCACCGTTTCTATCCTCCGCTCCTGCCGTTCGTATACGTGGATTCGCGAACTTTGGATTTTTGCCCTAGAAACAAGTCAGCTGATTGCTCTCTTACAATGTTGATCAAGAAAGAACAACAACAATTATGTTGTCACTACGGAAGGACGGCATGTCGGTGACTAAATGAAGCATTATGCGGCCAAGGACTATTAACTCGCCAGCATTCTTCAAAAAGACTTCATGGATGTTTTCTTTCTCAATTTGCAAATGTTGTTCCTGAGTATGTCCGTTCTTTATAAAGCAGCAAGTCAAACTTAGAAAAACTTAAAAACGACCGTTATCTACAATGAGTGACGCTTTGATTGGCTGCTGTACTTCTGATTGAACTTCTCTTTAATGTCTTCATTCTGCTCTCTCTGGATTATGGAATATATTTATTTGAAAAATATTTGAGAATAAATTTGTTTGTAGTGGGGTTAATATAGCAATTAAGTAGCGGATATCGATAAATTGAAATGCATTTTATGAAGTAACGGTGAAATGTGTTTGTACTCACATGTATGTGGGTGTGATTCTCGCATTTAAATCGCATTTGCTAGCCCAAATTTTAATTAAATTCTTACTCTTTCTCCTTTCATTGCAGGAAAATGTTTATCGGCGGATTAAGTTGGCAAACCAGCCCAGGTAAGTGCAATAAATATACACACACACACGTACTTATGGCAACATTAATAAAATACTATGGAACGAGGGTTGGGAGTAAAGATGCTCTACATACATGACAAGTATACATACATACATACTTACACATATACATATGTGCATGTAAACAAAGTGGCGTGTTGCAGTTGCAACGATTCAATGAAATTGCAACAAACAATTTGCTTTTCCAAAATCCAAGTATCATATGGGTGGGTGTGCTGGCATGCAGTGTGTTGAAGGGATTCGCTGCGTCTGTGAGGCGACCCAGCCGCAGCGTAATTCAACGACCCGCGACGACCCAAATCGCTTAATTACGCAAATGCTGCTAAGTAAGCATTGTTGCAAGTAGCTAACTGCAACTGAAACTGCTTTGCAACAGCGACCATATGCCTGCGCTTACATACATACATACATGTATTCTCGTAACGGTACAAGTACACAGTGAGCCGCTCAAAGCAAACGCTAATAATGATTTTAGTAGAGCATTTTCGTTCGCTTTTGCTGCAAGCACTTGTTTTGCGTATGTATGCATGCATGTATGTGTGTAACAGTGTGCAAATTAGATGATTTCTCCTACAACAATTAACACAAGCGTCTGAAGTCATGCTCTGTTGTTGTATAGTGTAGTGTCTTCATATTTTATTGTTGCTTTTTCGATAATCTTGATTGCACATTTCCCAGAGTCTTGAAGAGCGTTGCTGCTACATTTGCGTTCGACACGCGGTATCAGCTTCTCTTCAGGTGCTAGTTACGTACACACCTACACATACTTACATATTTACCGAATGTCACGATTTCGACAGTGGTTATCACTGCACAAAATACGAATGTACTTGAGCGTACACGGTGAGAAATTTCGAAATTTGTTTCAACATACACACTTACGAAGTGTGTTAAAAAATAACGGGAATTTTCGTATTTCGAAAAAAATATATAAAGGGTGATCGATTTGGAGGTTCCCTACTTTTTGTTTTAGGAAAAAAATACAGCAATTCAAAATTTATTGGGGAATGTATATTCTCATTCGAAAGAACACAGGCATTGGGATTTTTTTTTTTTGAAGATTATCTCAAATGTTGGCCGCAGTTTTCAGAGGTCTATGCGTTGAGTCCAATTTTCGATGACTTGTTCCAGCATTTCGACTGGTAACTGGCGAATAACACGCGTAATGTTTTGCTCTAAGGCCTGAATCGAAGCGGGATTGTCGGCATAGACTTTAGACTTTACATATCCCTACAAGAGAAGACTAACGGTGGGATATCACACGATCTTGGTGGCCAATCGACCGGCCCAAAACGTCAAATTATCTGCTCACCGAAGTATTCTCTCAATAAAAACTTTGACTGATGCGATGTCTGGGAATTAGCGCCGTCTTGTTGAAACCAAATGTCGCTGAGAACAAGAGCTTTAATATCAGGCGTCAAATATTCAGTTATCATGGCGCGATAATGGTCGCCATTGACGGTTACGTCTTCACCGGCAACATTTTTGAAGAAATTAACCCATGATTCCACCGACGACAAGCCACACAAAATCGTTATTTTTAGGATGAAATGGGAGCTCTTGAATCTCTTCAGGTTGCTTTCTTCCTAAATGGGACACTTTTGCTTGTTTACATACCCATTGATCCAGAAATGGGCCACATCATTGAACAAAATTTGGCTCGAAACCGTCGGATCTTCTTGGAACTTTTTAAGAACCCATAGAGCGAAGTGATCTTGATTGCGAGTGGCTTCAGTTCTTGCACAAGCTGTATTTTGTTCACGTTAAAGTTTAAGATCTCGACGTAAAATCCGCCAAGTCGTTCCATATGTCAGTCTGAGTTGCTGCGAACGGCTCTCCACGACCTTCGTGCACACTCTCAGCTACGACTGCTATATTTTCTTCACTGCCTGCTGGACGTGGTCTATTCGGTCGAATGCTATGCAATAATGAATTCTGTGTCTCAAGATGGAGTTGCGAATACAAGATTGTAGTACGCTCAGTAGTCCGATTTTGTGGACCATAAGTTGAGCGAATCGATTAAGCTCACTTTTGATTGAATTAGTACGTTAATACACAATGTTGTCGCATTTGCAGTGATGATAATCCAAGCCAAATCATTGTTGAGATGCCGTTTCATACTGACGAACACTGATGTGATCTATGGGCAGAAGGCATCACTGGTACATATTCCATCGAAAATGGCGGCGATCATAATATTACTGTCAATGAAGAACTCTATGGCGTTCCATTTTCGATGGAATATGGCCAGGATTAATGATCTTTTCGTGCTTTAGTTGATGGATGTTGATATGGACGATCTTTGGTTCCAATAAGACGACGCTATGTGCCATACATATAACGAAACATTCAATTTATCGAAGGAAAATTTTGGTGAGCGCATTATCTCGCGTCGGGAGGCTTTGGCTTCGTACTAAGACACGATTTAGCACCGCTGTGTTATTTTTTGTGGAGCTATGTGAAGTTGCTTATCTACGCAGCTATGGCTGAGACGACAGGCGCATTGGCAGATAATATACGGCGCGTTATTGCTGACATACGGCCTCAATTGCTGTGAAAAGTGGTCGTAAAATTTTGCATTTCAGCTGGAATTTATGGAGCCAACCGCAGCGATCACTTGTCCGTAATCAGCTTTAATACACAATGACCTACTCTTATCTTGGTAATTATCTATACTCTTGGCCATAAAATTAAGTTCTATTTTTTCTTGAAAATTACATGACTAAAAAAACACCCTTTATCACGTGAACTAAATTTCGGAATATGCCTGTAAGCCATAATCAATGAGATTTCTTTCTGGGTCTCGGCACAAATACGCATGCATTTGATGCGTTGTACGCGCATGTTCATGCGATATGGGCATCAATTTGAATTGAATTTGCTTTCGATAGCCTCGTTTTTGGTTGAATTTTGCGCTCGCAGCCAATGACGACGACAAAGGTTTCAATTCATCGAAATACGATTTGAGACGCGAAATTGCCAATGATGCATTTCAGCGCTCTCTTCACACACACGAATAACTGTGAATTGCAAAAATAGCAAAGAATTATATACTTACATATGTATATTGATGTAGTAATGTGTGTATATATATAGTATATACATATACAATTCAAGCAACAACAATAAAAATAGTATATAATGTTACTTGTGTTGTCGGACAGTTGAGAGATGGCGGCTATGTCGTCTCACCGCTGTGTGCAGTGCTCAATTCGATTTGATACAAAATGAATTAAATTGAATTGTAATTGATAGAAATTCTTGAGATTGCATGTGCGCAGTCAGGCCGAGAACTATGACGCTCCGGCAGCGGGACTAAGAGGTGTCGTAGGGTAAGAGGTAATTTTGCGGGCAGTCACGCAAGCGATCGTTGAAATTGGTGGCAACAACGTAAATTAACATATTCATATTATCTGACATGTTTATACTTTAAGAGATCGAATATTAGCATTATTGTGATAACTGGTTCAACGGAAGTTCGCCGCTTTCAACCGTACATAGAGAATTTTCCTATATCAAAGGCAGGTAGGTCGATACTGCTTTTCACAGGAGAGTTGGTTGGAGAGTGCCCTTATTTATAAAGTGCACATTTCTGGATATCGAAGGGCCTTTAACAATATGCGACCGGAGGCGGTGGTTGATACCCTCGAAAAGTTTAAGGTGGAAGTAAACCTCAAGTACTTCATATATAGTCTTCTTTGCGACAGGACGGTCGTACCAGAGCACGGTGGTTCAAAGACATACTCAAAGGTTAAGGGGGTACGCCGCAGGCTGCGGTACTTTTCCCATTGTTTTGAATCTTGGTGATTATCAACATCTTTAAAGAACTCGAAGAACGAAAATGTGTGGGGACAGCTTACATTGCGGACGTTGCTCTTATGGTTGAAGGAAAGTTCTAAATACGGTATATGAGTTAACCCAAAGGGTATTTCATTGTGTTATCCAACTAAGCGATTAGAAGCGACGTCGCCCAAATAAAACTAAAATGGGTTTCTTCACTAGGAGGTATAACCGTGAACATTGTCGGCAGGTGTATTGTTACGAAGTGCGCTCTAAGGCTCAGGGTCTTGATATATATAAAGGGGTCCGAACAAGGACACTTCGAAATTCTCTTCTCATTTAACTGCGTTCGAGAAAACTTTGATCACTGCATCACTGCTCCTCGTGATATGGAGAAAAGTTGCTGAAGAAGATGTTTTTCACGGAGTGGTAGAAGCTAGTAGAGAAGGTTGGAGGAGGAGTTTTCTGTAAGGAGCTCTTCGTCACTCTTAGCTTAAGGTTACCGGATCAAGTAGTGTTTTTCAAACTGGAGCTCTACATGTGTCCTTGTTAGAAATAGCATCAAGTTTCTTCGTCATCAGAATCGCTTGAGTGCCTGGTCAGAATCGCTAATAACTGCAAAGTCGATGAGCTGTCCCGCTCACATATCGGAATGGGATCCAGTTAGATTTCAACTGGCATCTTGCGTTCTAACACTGGATCAATGGACCTCGCATACTCTTAGCATGCGCTGGTTGATGATCCGCTCCTATCCGACTGTAAGCTAATTTTGGCCTAGAGTAGAACATAAGAGAGCTACTGAACTACTTGTCATTAGTAAAATTCATGTTGCCGCAATAGTAGCGGTTCTTACAGTACTTTGTCCAATAGGCATTTATGCGGTAGGGCTATAATTGGGGTCGGACGCAAGTTGTGAAAATTGTATAGAAGAGGGTGAGGTGGAAACATTTAGGCACTTTCTCTTCCAATGTCTATATTTTGCAATACTGAGGTTGAAAAATCTCTGCAGTTCTACCTTCGGCGCATCAGAAAACATAGCCGAAACTCAATTTAGCCGTCTCAGCAAATTTGTGTTAGGCTCAAGGTCCCTTGTTGATTTGTTAGGGGTTTTTCATCTATTATATAGGAATTTTAGGCGTTTTAAGCTATCCAAGTGAGATTCCTGTTAGCATTGATCACTTAATCTAACTTAACCATTCCTTTCAGAAATGGAGCCATTTGGTTGCGGTTTAGAAATAATTCTTAGATGGAAATGCGGGTCAGAGGCCTGGTGTGGCAACCAAACATCGATGTTTTTTTGTATCTAGGTTGGTTGTAACGGTTTATTGTACAATGCTTAGTTTCTGAGCAATCGAAACGGTGACGGTCGGTCATTTTTGTGTACAAGTTATAAATAAGAGAAGAGACGATTTTTTACTAAAACATTGCAAACTTGCCTAAAAGGGGCAGTTTAAAAAAAAACATTAAAAACACTTGACTACAAGCAACTATACTTAAGGGGGTATTCTTGTCTAGGATTTTGAAAAATTCGATTTTGTTTTTTTTTTGCATATCTTGAAAGTTTAGACTTTAAAAAATATGACCTTGGAAGAATTTTTCAAAATTCGACTTATTTTCGGAGATACAGCCGATTTTGTGACGTGGCGTCCGTGTTCACTAGAATTGTCTGCTAAACTTTAAGCTCGTTTTTCTCAAAACTGACTTTTTCAGAACGATACCCACGATTTCTCAGGTTCTACTGGACCGATTTACTTGAAATTTTTATAGAGTCTTCTTTATAGGCTGTCTATGGTTGGAACTAGCCCCACCCCCAAATTTTTATTTTTTTTATTTTTAAAAAATTCGAAATAGTCAGAAAAGTGATCCAAAAAAAACTTATTTTTTCAGGAAGTCGCCATTTTGTGAAAATAATTTTTTCCCACTTTTCCGTAGTTCCGGCCATTGCGACATTATTCTAGATTAATAATCTTTTTTTTTTTTGGTTTCAGATAACTAGGAGGGTTGAAATCATGGGTATGGTCACGTGTAAGAGACCCCCACTTCGTCAGCTCATAATTTTTGAAATTTTTTACTTTTTTTAATTTTTAATTTTTTTCTGTACTCTTCTAAAATTAACAAATAACTAATAAAAAAATGGATAGTAAAAATATTAATTGCCTTTTTTTACGACACTTTAAAAATTACCTGAAATTCATGCTTCTAGACCAGAAAACCCCCTTAAGCTAACAATGCGCTAATTTTATCCTCAAATAACTTCCAAATAAATACCATTTATTCAATAGCTGGGGTTGTGAAATTTCCTGAGTTTTTACCACCTTCTTTTCTATGAGAATTGAACATTGAAAGCAGTTCAAGAAATCACGGACCGACTCATTTACTTTCAGTTCTTTCTACATATTTATGTTAAATTTTGCGAAAGAACAATAATAATATATATTTTTTTATACAATAAATACTGATAAAACAGATACATATGTTTATAAAGGGTTTTTTTAGACGTATAGTTTTCAATAAATCAATTCTTTTTCGAAGCTGGGTCCAATATTCGGTCGTCATAATCGGCTTGGCACCATGCTTACTGTAGTAGACGAACTACGGGGATGACCGGTATTTGATTTTAGGCGATTGTAGCTGGACGTACACTCGGCCTTGTTAATGAATTCGGGCTAATTGGCAATGCGATTGTGAAAGAAAACCCACGAGAAATTGAGCATATTATTTTCATTCTCCAGCAGAGAAGAATATACCAATGGTTCTGTGATCGACAGTTCTATCTGTGAAATCTACATATTCATCGACGGATCCAAGTGTGTTATAAGAACAGGAGCGGGCTTTTTCTGCAGTAATCCATACACAGAAGGTAGCTTAAGGTAGTAATCTGGTAGCTTGGGTTCAAAAAATCTAAAATTTTTTGCTTATTTTGAAAGTACAATGTCTTGAGAACATACCGTGAAAATTTCAGACAGAAATTCGAAATATTTCGGTAGTTATACCGAGTTTCCTAAAGCGCCTCGGTGCCCTCTCTCTCGGAGTTGTTGAACTTTAAACGCGTTTTTCTCAAAACATTGTTTTTCTGGTCGGTCCGGGTCCTAACTTTTTTCTACTGAACCGATTGCTTTCAAATTTTAACAGGCTATTCTACACACTTATAGTTCTCGTCGGTACTAACGAGAATTTTTTTCACCCCTAACTTTTTATTTTACAACCCTTTCTTTGCTAAAATAAAAGTACTTTTTTTTTTTCAAAGTCCGCCATTTTGTTATTTACCCTTGAAATTTAACTTCAGTAGTTCCGACCAGAATGATATGTCTACAGATTAAGAATAATCAAGAATATTTGATTTCAGATAACATCAAGAGCCTAAATCACCCGGGCCTCCCACCTGCAATGTTTTTTGAGGTTTCAACTTCGAGTGACAATAATAATAGTAATAAAGTATTAAATTTTTTCAAATAAATTTTGTTTTTATATTTGCAATATGTACATAAATAAAAACACTCTAAATATTCAAGATAATTCATTTTTATTTTCCTATAAAAAATCACCCTCCAAAGAAGTCATAAAAATAGGCATAAGTTACCAGACTACTACCTTAAACTAAATGACGACGATTCAGACTTTTGCGCCGAAATTGTGGGCATAACGGAAGGTGTCAAGTGGGCTTCTGCTCTAACTGGTATGTACATATGGTATACATTCTAGCGGATAGTCAAATGGCGTTTAAGGCTAACCGTAGCGCCAATACTAAGTCTCATGGCATAGGTTAGCAAGCTGACAGTACTTATTCTTAGCAGGTACTTCGGTTAATATCATCTGGGTTCCCGGTAATATAAGAATAGGAGGAAAAGAAAAGGTAGACGAGCTGGCTTGCTCGGAAGCAGCTAGAAATACAATTCCTGTAGATTACTCCAGATTATTAAGAGGAAGGAAGTGTACCGGTATAAACGCCAATATAAACGAGCAAATATGTGCATAAACTTACGAGTAAACTAATTGTATCTGAATTAATGAAGCGTCTTCAAATACGGATTCGTTGCGAGCTTCGATTCGAGTAATAAAAAGACGTAAAGCCTTAGTGGCGGTATAAAGAAGATTCGAAAATCTACGGAGGGTTAACTAATAAACGGCGAACGAGAGACTCGAATATCTCATTCTCGCTTTTGCATATATTTGCATGTGTTTTTGTATTCTTTTTTTTGGTTTGTATGTGCGCCTCGGTAGATATATGCGCACACATACATATGAGCACGCTTTGTAGTTCATTTTTGAATTTGTAAATTTGATTTGACTAGGCTCCGCCCATTGTAGAGCGGCTAGCTGCTAGCTATTGTTCCGCTAATTTGTTGTTGTATGTATTTATTAGTGAATTTGCCTTCAATGATGACTGTTGGCCGTTGGCCGCCAATGTTGACGTATAGAACGAAACCCCTTCGTAGCGGCCCACCACAATTATACGTGTGCCAGCTAACCCCCGCGCGTCACTATTGCTGGCTCGGCATACTCTTTCTGTACGAGTACGACATTTGTTTATTTGTACCTGTGCCAAAAATGCCATCTTTCGAATGACTTTTTCAAAAGCGCCCAAGTGAGCTACTTCATCGCTTCGCTGCGACGGTTTCACGCCTCTTTTTGTCTTTCGGACTGTGTCTGTTCATTCGCTCGCTGACGTTTTCGTTACTGTTTCAAATTTTGTATACTTTCAATATTATACATAAATGCATACTCACATATATATGTACATATGTATGTATATGTATATGTAAGCACTGAAGCCTTTATTCATATTGGCGGCACTATTCATATTGCACCCTACGGCGAAACCCCGAGGAAATAAATCCGATTTCGAATTTGGAACGAATGTCGTTTGGGCGAAGCAAAAACATTGTGCCACCATTACTATAGAGGTTGATTACTTTATCATAAAATTAAATTATGCAGATAAGTTGTTAAGCGAATCTTCGAAGGTGTTTAATTGCCATTTGTTGTAAAATTGCTGTTTTAGTGCCAAAAATAGAAGATGAGTAAACTAAGCATAAGTGAGAATGATAGATAGATAGATTCAAAGGAAATAAGAAACCATTTAGTAACTCTCTTGCCGAATGCGATGCATCCGCTTTTCCGCAAGTTATTCGTCTTTTGGATTTGCTGTCAGAAATGAAAGGCGATCCGATGTTTTCTTGCGTTCTAACGTTAGACTTTTATGCCTCCTGAGAGCTCAGCGAGCGCTGTTCATCAACTAGGACTTATGCGACTGTGTAATTCTTGGTCCAGAGTGAACCGTAAGAGCTCCTCCGTACAACTGGCTCTTAGCAAAATTAATTTCGCTGTAATGGCAGGTGTTCTGACTAGACCCTGTTTGATAGGTTCACACGCAGTGCGGCTAAATATATTGTCGGACGTTCTTTGCAAAGCTGAATGGAGGATGGCGGGGTGGCATCTTCTTTTCACTTTCTCTTCTTTTGCCCAGCTTTTGCCAGACTGAGAATGAATATAAATCGTCTAAATAAATATTTAGTAAGCTCAAAACTCTTATTAACTTTTAAAATGTTCTCCGCCCCTTTTAATATCTTTGCAACATGTTGCTACAGAGTATAATAGTTTCGTTCACCGAACGACTGCTTGTACCACCTAAAACTAACCGAGATATATAGTTGGAAAGGATGACGAGATGAGTTGAAAAAGGTTGTACAAGTATGTCTGACTGCCCGTGCAAGCTCTAACTTGATATCTTGATGAACTTGGTACACATGTTTTTTAACACCGTACAAGGTTCGATAGGCGAAATCGTACTATTACCAAGCCCACAAAGCGTCATTCATCGAAATCTAATTAAGCTCCAAGTTAAGATACAGAACTGTTAGCCTTTAACAAGTGGGCGGAGTTATAATCCGATTTCAACAACTTTTACACTTTCTGTCTCCTATTTATTGTACATACATATCTCCCACTCTCCATATAAAGATTATATTCAATTTTACTAAAAGTCCTTTACTGAGTTAAAAAAAATGTCTAAAGCGAAAATTTTTCATCTGAGATGATGCATTAAAGATTATATTCAAAATTTGACTAAAAAGGCGTTGCACTGTCCATATTAAAGGGGTAATTCTTCATCTAGAATGCATGAATTTCAGGTATCAAAATTTGATAATGGGCGTCGCACTGTCCATATTAAGGGGGTATTCTGGTCTAGAAGCATGAATTTCAGGTAATTTTTTAAGTGTCGTAAAAAAAAGGCAATTAATATTTTTACTAATCCATTTTTTTATCAGTTATTTGTTAATTTTAGAAGAGTACAGAAAAAAATTAAAAACTAAAAAAGTAAAAAATTTCAAAAATTATGAGCTGACGAAGTGGGGGGTATCTAAAAATTTCCACGTGACCATACCCATGATTTCAACCCTCCTAGTTATCTGAAATCAAAAAAAAAAAGAAAGATTATTAATCTAGAATAATGTCGCAATGGCCGGAACTACGGAAAAGTGGGAAAAAATTATTTTCACAAAATGGCGACTGCCTGAAAAAAAGTTTTTTTGATCACTTTTTCTGACTATTTCGAATTTTTTAAAAATAATAAAAATAAAAATTTGGGGATGTGGCTAGTCCCAACCATAGACAAGCCTATAAAGAAGACTCTATAAAAATTTCAAATAGATTGGTCCTGTAGAACCTGAGAAATCATGGGTATCGTTCCGAAAAGGTCAGTTTTGAGAAAAACGCGTTTAAAGTTTCGCGTAAAGTCTTTTTTCGATTAGTTCCGGCCGAACCAGTTTGGATGCCTATATCTCCAAAAATAATTTACTCTTGTACACATATTTTTGAATAGTTAAACTTTGAAAATATAAAAACAAAAATCGATTTTCTTAAATTTCTAGACCAGAATACCCCCTTAAGGTGAAACCATATATCGAGACTTGCTCGATCAATTATTATTATTATTAAAATCACGCCTACCTTTCATAAGACCTAATTTTAAATTCCATTTGATTCTTTCACTTTCCAGTAAACAAATTATGCACCAATGAATGTATTGAGACGAATAGTGCCACCTGATGACCAAAAATTGCCACTAAACTATTCTAGTTCCCAGATACCGAATATGTGGACACCAGTTTCTATTGCCAACTTATTATCGAAAATATCGGTCAATCTGTGAGATTTATTATTGATATTTGGAAAACTTCTTTCCTGATAATATTCTGTGAAATACGATTACAATCGGTTCAATACCTTCCCTAGCCTCCATATACTTAGCTTTTCGAACTTCTAGTTGACTACATGCGTCTCATATATCGGTCAATATGTGAGTTATCTTTGTCATACCGAAAGATATGCGTTTCCTGTATCTTTATCAATAAAATGGATAAAATCTTGTGGAAACCTGCTCTAGCACCCATATAATTATTATTATTAGGATTTTCAAACATACGGTTGGCTTTATTCCTTATATATTAACCTTATATTAACTTCATTAAGTTCAGGGAACATCCTCATTCCCTTAATAATGTGTGGTAAAGCCAAAAATAAATAAAATCCGGTTGGCTTTACATACATATATACCGTATATATATAAAAACAAGTAAGGAAGGGTTAAGTTCGGGTGTCACCGAACATTTTATACTCTCGCACGATAAAGTGATAATCGAGATTTCATTATCCGTCATTTACATATTTTTCAAATACCGTATTTGCGTAAAGTTTTATTCCGCTATCATCATTGGTTCCTAATGTATATAATATACAGAGAAGGCATCAGATGGAATTCAAAATAGCGTTATATTGGAAGAAGGCGTGGTTGTGAACCGATTTCACCCATATTTTGTACATATCATCAGGGTGTTAAGAAAATATTATATACCGAATTTCATAGAAATCGGTCTAGTAGTTCCCGAGATATGGTTTTTGGTCCATAAGTGGGCGACGCCACACCCATTTTCAATTTTTAAAAAAAGCCTGGGTGCATCTTCCTTCTGCCATTTCTTCCGTCAAATCTAGTGTTTCTGACGTTTTTGTTCGTTGGTTAACGCACTTTTAGTGATTGTGTGTTTGTGTGTTGTCTTTGTCTGGGAGGTGGGCGTGGATATTATCCGATTTCTTCCATTTTTGAACTGTATATGGAAATGCCTGAAGGAAACGACTCTATAGAGTTTGGTTGACATAGCTATAGTAGTTTCCGAGATATGTACAAAAAACTTAGTAGGGGGCGGGGCCACGCCCACTTTTCCAAAAAAATTACGTCCAAATATGCACCTCCCTAATGCGATCCTTTGTGCCAAATTTCACTTTAATATCTTTATATATGGTTTAGTTATGACACTTTATAGGTTTTCGGTTATCGCCATTTTGTGGGCGTGGCAAGGGGCCGATTTTGCCCATCTTCGAACTTAACCTTCTTATGGAGCCAAGAAATACGTGTACCAAGTTTCATCATGATATCTCAATTTTTACTCAAGTTACAGCTTGCACGGACGGACGGACGGACAGACAGACATCCGGATTTCAACTCTACTCGTCGCCCTGATCACTTTGGTATATATAACCCTATATCTATGTATATGTCTCTTGGAAAGGTGGAGTAGATTCAATTCTTGCACAAGCTTTATTTTGTACTCTAAAATGCGCCAAGTCGTTCCATACGTCACCGAATCGAAATCTGCTGCACTTTCTTCATTGTGTGCTGGACGTGGTCTATACGTTCAAATATTATGCAATAATGAATACTGGATCTCAAGATGGGTGCTGGTGTTGCAAATATTACGCTCAGTAGGCCGATTATGTTGTCCGTAAGTTAAGGAAGCGCCCGAAATACATTCTTTACAAAACGTGAAGTTTCGTCATAAAGTTGAACGATTTGTAAACATTGTTTAGACGTAAGTCTTTCCATGATGAAATGTCAAAAAACACTGAACAAAAATAACATAACAGCTTGATACGACTAACACGCGATCTGTCGAAAAAAGGGTATTGAAACAGTACCTCTATCTGGATCACCCGTTATGTTAAGTTTTGCCGCAAGAATTTTGAAATTCTAAAAATTCTTTAATTCACTTTGCTGATCAGTATTGACCAGCAATTTTCTTCTACACGAAAAATCATCCTCGTTTGACTGGTGATTCATCGCTGAGTGTCTAAGTGCTGGTTGCACTGCTATAAAAGGCAACTAAATACGTGTCAATCACTAAATCTTGGCGTTGCATGCATAACTACTGTCACACAACTACTTTCAATATACTTTTGGACCACATTGCAGAAACGATAAGCATGTGCACAAAGGCAAAAAGAAAAATTGCTACGAAACTAGAATCCCTAAGGCGGCTACTTAAACGCCACAAGCGGCTTATATGTCTCATGTGGAAATTCAATTGAAGCGTATGTCATGCCATATAAATTCTATCGTACATCAGATTCCAAACATCAGAGGAACGAGTTCAGTTCCGGCAGGGTGCTGAGTCTGCATGTGTGCAGCAGGGGTTTGGCACTGTTTCCTACAATTAGTGGTTAATAAGTAGGCATTTGATTTTTTTGCTTTCTCTTTTCTAACCTTTCTTAAGTTGCTATCAACACGCTTTCAGAAGAGCGTCGTCAGAGCTTTACTTATAGACATACATACCTACGCGATACTTGCCATGCCTCGGCAATGCTGCTGATGATGATGGGGACAACAAGATTTAGGCTGTTCGCACATCCTACTTTGTATCTGACTTCTCGCACGTATGTACGCTGAAGTAGTTGCCGAGAACTGTGTCGAAACAGTGTGCCGCAATGCTTTGCTACTATTCCATCATGCGCCTCTGCTGATCGCTGACAACCAAATCTAACTAACTGCATATTTTCATAGTTGGTTCGTGAATTGTTTGGCGGCGGTGGTTGCCTGCTTGCCACGCCGCATAACTACAACACGAAGTGTTGACTCTGTGCTGTTGGCTTTTGCTAGCGACTGCGTCAGCACTTTTCGAGTGCGATCCGCTGTGCATGACTAGCTACTCGGTATATACGTACGTATGTATGCATGTAACGAGCGCAACGTCAACCACAGTAGCGGTCCGTACCCATCAGCTGGTAACCATTGACTGCAGTCTGGCCATGCTTGAATGCCGATTACTTGACAAATCTAACGCCAGGATATATAAAAGTGACACTCGAGCTGAACAACTTATGGGTGTCTTTGCAGCTTGCCACAACCGATTGACGTCTTTGAGCGTCGGCTCAGTGCTTTTGTGACGGCAAGGACGGTTGTAGTGCTAGCAAACGGCAGTTGGCACGCCTTCTTGTCGGTGCAGAGACCTCTGCAGGCTGAGTAAGGCATTTCCGCTTTGCGGTATACCCCCCGCGTTCGAGGCTAAATGCGGTTAAATGGTATTCAGAGCTCTTATATTGCTAACCACTCAACGGTTTGGGACGACTGCCTGTCAGTCTGCGCTTATAATCTCTAATTTTAATATTTAATCGAACGCGCTTAGTGTGGCTTGCTAAATTAGGAAGTACCTTGATGCAATTATGTGTAGTTGGGTGTGTAATTACTGACATAGAATTATGTATGCGCAAATTTATCGCCAACATAGTTATGTTCACATTAATGGCAGTATACTATATATGCTATAAAAGCAGTAGGAAGTTTAAAATTTAAATTATTGTCCCGATTTTATTCATTTTAGGCACAAGAACACACTTTTATTAGAACGAGATGATCTATGCATTACTTTAAGATACCTCATAAATTAACCGATTTAAATGGTTGAAGTCAAAAGGAAGTTCGACAGTTATTCGACTGGGTATATGGGTCTAGAGAAAGTATTGCACCGATTTTATCAATTTTTGGTACTGCATTCTATTACTTCCCGGAAAAGATGCTGTCCAACTTTTTTTTTGACGAATGTAAGCTTAAGGTCCACATATTCGGTATGTTGGGACTTGAAAAGATATAGTCCGATATAGTCACGTCCATAGATTCTCAGGTGCTGGACTTAACCCAAAGATGCGCAGTGCCGCGCTCATTCTCCAATTTTGTGAAGGCGGCTTGTGGAGCCCTTTTTGATCATCTCGTGTGTAAAATTTATTTATAGGTTTTCGCTTAATACCATTTCGTAGGCGTGGCATTAGTTCGATTATGCCCAATGGTAATACCAACCTCCCTTGAGTGCCATGGGGCATTAATATATCTTAATTTTTAATCGCTTGCATGGACAAATGGGCGTACAGACAGTGACTGGAAATTCAACTCGCCCTGTGTCATCTTCTTCTTCTTCTTCACTGTCGTAGACACGGCTAACGCGGTTATAGCCGAGTTAAAAACAACGCGCCAGTCGTTTATTATATTCGTTTTTGGCGCCAGTCCGAGATAACAAGTGTAGCCAGGTCCTTCTCTACCTGATCTATCCAATGGAGTGGAGGTCTTCCCGATCCGGTGCTGGGTACTGAATCGTAAACGAAATCTCCCTTCTCGCACGAAATCTTCCGCAAAAGTTTTCTCTCGAACACTCCTAAGGTCGACTCATCAGATGACGTGTTTGACCATGCCTCCGCACCATACAGCAGGATGGGAATGATGCGGATTGTAGAGTTTGGTCTTTGTTTGTCGGGAAAGGATTTTACTTTTCAATTGCTCATTCAGTCCAAAGTACCAACTGTTGGCAAGAGTGATTCTGCGTTGAATTTCATGGCTGATATTGTTGTTGGTGTTGATGCCAGCTCCAAGATAGACGAAGTTATCTACGACTTGTGTCATCCTGATAAATTATATATTTGTATATACTAAAAAACGATACCTATTGCAGTGTCAAATAACGTGTGATCAAATGTGTTGCCTTGCTAATGCGGAACATGTGCGAAAGAGATGCTCCATTGTTTCCTCGGTACCTTGCTCTTGACATTTTATCCTGTCTTTTCGATATGTCCGCCGAATTTTGTAGGCGTGTGCCTCCACCAGACTGTGACCAGTAAGTAGCGTATACTTCCGATCTACCTCTTTGCATATGACTTTTTCAGTTTGGTTTTTTGTTCCATTGCGTTTTTTTCCTGCCATGCCATGCTCAGAACGTCGTATAGACAATGCATGGACCTAACAATGTTGATCATATTTTTGGTCGACAGTCGTACATCACTCTTGGCAATCTCGTCCACTCTCTCATTCATCTCGGTGACTTTGTGACCTGGCACCTACTAGAAGTGCAGACGCTTGTTTCTGGCGACACTCCTCACCGCTGTCCTACTTACCAAGACACTTCTGGCTGATATGCGAAAAAGATTATGACCTCGATGGCTGCTTGGCTGTCTACACAAATGTAGCTGATTCATTAGAGTTTAGCTCCGCGACTTTTCTAATAGTAAAGACCGTTTCTTGAAATATACTGTAGTGGTCCGGCAATATAAAAAGCTGCCTTATGCCAAACACCGGACAGTAACCAACTCCGTCTATTACTCTATTATTTATTTTACTTTATCTTTTACAATATCATTCAAAAATGCATGCTTGCATCTGTGATTCAGAAATGTGGAGATGACGAAAAGGGATTATTTTCAAGACGTCCAAGTTTCTTGCTTACATATTTCGTTTTTTACAACTTGAACGGTGTCGCTTTAGGGATATAGTTTAATGTCATCAATACACTTCTTCAATATGTTAATAATCGAAATCAGAAAGCTAGAGCTGATATAAGAACCCCCAGTGATACACAGTACTTTATAGTTTTCCATTCTTCGAATAATTTATTGGGAATACTATTATTGTTAGTATAAACATCTTACGATTTGATATGTGCTATTCCATCTCGTCGTATAGAAAGTAAGTAGATTTCGTTCTGGCCTTTATTGGCCATGATTGGCGATATTCTTACTCCAAAAATTTATTGGTACTCTTTGAGCAGTACAGTCTACGTCGTGAAAATATCACTGCACGCATTTCGTCTTCTTTAAAATGAACGTTTCTCAAATAAGATAACAGCAACCGCATGACCTGAGGTATTGAATTTCAGAAAACTCGAAAAATTTGACACAACTCAAACTGTAGTATATGTATGTATGTATTATTTGACAGGTACGAAAATAGAAGCGAACATCGTGTCGCTACTCACAAAATGAATTTCAGAAAAGCATATTTTCAATATTTGCTTATTAAAATAGAATAGTGTTTTGTCTAAACATTATTTACCTGTACTAAGAGTACTCTCGTGTGGCGACGTTGCGTCAATAGAGGATATCTCATCGTTTTTCGAAAGAAAAATTGAAGCTGCAAGGGAGTCGATGAAAACAATTCCTCGTAAGGAAAACCTTTTTTTCACCTCTTCTTTCATCAGTGATCTGGATTTTAGTTCGCTAAACTACAAGTATACATATCTGCTTCGGCATAAATTTATTTCAACTCATCGATATATATCTATTCTAAAGTAAACTTAACATGGACATATGGGTCCATATGTATAATTTCTACATCGAGTTTGTAAATTGTTTTCACATCAGAGCCGAGCCTATCGTAAATGGGAAAATGGGCTAAGCTCTATCGTAAGCGCCCAATCTGCGGGAACACTTAAGCATAATGTAATTTCCTTACATAACTGATTTAGATATTGCCTCCATTTTCTAAACTCTAAGTTGTCAAGCGTTAGAGAGTAGCGAATCGAACGAACTATACCAGCTTTTCAAGCAGACTGTCAAATTTTTACGAAGACATATTAAACAAGCAAAGAAAGGCTATCATCTATCACGTATAACGAAATATTTTATGCACTTGCAACTTGCAAAAATTTTAGCCGGAGGAGTACCATACAGTGTTTTCAAAACTTTATATTAAAAAGTGTTACGAAAAAATTCAACATTCATTGTTCGACTAAATTGTTAATGGATTCCAATCAAATTTGATATTTTATTAAGTTATATTTATTATAGGTCAGAGGCTTACTTAGTTTAAAAACTATATTTATTTCCCAAAAACTTTATTAAAATTATTTTCGAATGAAATATATGAGCCCTTGATTTTGAAAGTGGTATAAGTCAAAAATTTTGAAAATCTATTTTATCAGCTATTACTTATCAAATCTTAATAAAATAACATAATCTGAAGAGATTAGCAGCACGCCATGCAAATTAACTCTTTAAAATGTGTTTATTTTTGAGTTGTTAACTGAAATACAGATATTGTTTGTTTTGATAGTGGTATAAGTCAGTATGTTCACAAAGTAATTTTGTCATGTCTTCAGATAGTGGTTCAGGTATGATGAAGTAAAACTTTTAATATAAAAACCTACTATTTAAAGTTAATTGTAGACATTTTACGGCGAATAAATATAAGTAATGCTCCCAAGAAATGGAAACGAATAAGAATGATATCGTCTTTTGATGAATTAGCTCATAGTTTAAAAGTGAATTCGGAACCCTTACAAATGGAAGAAAGCAAAATGAAATCAAGAAAGAGGACACGCAATCAACAGAATGATGCACAAGATATCGTGCAGAGGAATATGAAACAAAAAACTGTAAGCCCGTGAGTGCTAAACTTTTCGAAAAAATAGATTGTCTTTGTTCCAAAAAGTGTTTAAATAGAATCGGATATGAAGACAGAAAAGCTAATTTTGATTATTTTTGGAATTTAGCAAGTTTCGAAAAACAGAACATGTTTCTGTATGGTTTGATTAAAAACAATCAATAAAACAAAAACGCCCCAGAAATCACAAAGGATATATGAGAAAATGGAGTCTTAAGTTTCATCTATATGTATGTATGAGTTCGGAAGTTTCTGTTTGCAAAACTTTTTTTTTGGATACTTTCAAAATATCTAACGGAAGATTAAGCCGTGCCTTAAATTCTGAAACACCTGGAATGCATGGTCGTGGCAAAATGGCTAGTTCATCTAGAAAAGCAGATGAAGAAAAAATTAAAGTAGTACGAGATCATATTCTGAGTTTTCCAGCATGTGAGAGCCATTACACGCGATCACATCACACTTCAGGTCGAAAGTATCTAAGTGCTGACTTAGATATTCGAAAAATGTATGGGCTATATGTGGAAAAATGTGACGAAAATAATACATCATGTGTAAAGGAGTGGACTTATAGAAAAATATTTAATACTGAGTTCAACCTAAATTTCCATACTCCTCGTAAAGACACGTGCCAAAAGTGTGATTCGATAAAACTAAAAATTGAAGCATCCAGTAATGAAGACGAGAAGTTGCATCTTATGGAAATTCATGATTCACATCTTAAAAGTGCCGAACAGACTAGAAAAAGTTTAACAGGTCACATACAAAAAAACAAAAGATAACCCGAGTGAAAATTACGGATTCACATTTGAGCTATAGAAAGCGCTTCCTTATCCAAAACTTTCTGTTTCGGTAGCTGACTATAAGCACAACATGTATGTATACAATTTAGGGTTTCATAATTTCAACAATGGAAATGCTAAAATGTATGCATGGGATGAAACAATCGCCTCAAGAGGATCACAGGAAGTTGCGTCCTGCATCTTAAAGCACATTCGGGACATTACCACTCAAAAGCATATAATAGCTTACAGTGATGCCTGCTCAGGACAAAATCGAAACATTAACAGAGCTTTAATATGGTTAAAAATTGTTCAGTCATCTGATAATAATGTTGAAACAAATTGATCATAAATTTATGGTATCCGGTCATCCTTTTTTTGTCAAATGATCACGATTTTGGTTTGATAGAAACTAAAATTAAAAAATCGAATTATTTATACATCCCTGAGCATTATTATAATTTAATAAAATCATGTAAGATGAGAAACCCATTTTCGGTAGTACAAATGGATCAAAAAGATTTTATTTCTACAAGACAAATAAAAGAATCAACGAATAATAGAAAGAAAAATATCAATGGAGAAGCTGTGTCTTGGTTTAAAATACAATGGATCAGATTTCTAAAAACTGCCCCATTTAAGATATTTTATAAAACTTTCTTGGATGACAACTCCGAATTCAAAGTATTAGACCTCTCACCTAAAAACGGAAGACCTAGAATATACGGAAATATTGATTTACTTCCATTATACACAACCATTAGACCAATAACAAAAGAAAAACGTAAAAAAAGATATGAACGATGGGTCTACTACCCTATATTCCACCAAACGGCTTCTTTTTTCACAAACACTTTATTTCCCTAAATACTAATAAATAATTTACTTAGTCACAATGAAATGAGTTTGATTAAATTTTAATTACTAATACAATTTTTTCATTGGTGGTATAAGTCATTTATAAAGTCATGCAGTTAATTTTGAAAGTGGTACAAGTCATTTAAACCTTTCAAAACCACATTTTCTTTTAAAAATGGCTATAAATTTCACAATCATTATAAATACTTGTTTGTTGGGACTACTTTACTGTCGAAAAATCATAATCCATAATGCAAGAATATTTTTTAATCCTTTAAAATGCAAAACTCTAAATAAATATCTCGAAACAAAAAAAATGTGACTTATACCACTTTCAAAATCATGGCTCATATGTGATATAAATTCAAGAAGCTAAATTTAATGTATAGAATTGATGTGGCAAACGTTAACCAGAAAAATGAAATTCTTCATATGAGGCATATAACGTTTGAGCCAAGGTCAAGACCAATTCCATTCACAATTACCTTACGATTTTTTGGAAAACTTCATTACATTGAAATATCACACATTTTGAGCAACCCATATGTAGGGTATATATGGGTATTTTGGATCCAGAGAAAGGTCTGGTATGATTGAAATAACTTTTGGAGTTCCTCAGATTAACTCGATAACATAGTTTCAAGCAGTTTTATAAATATATACACTGACCGATACATTCGGTATAAGGTTTAATAGAATAAGGAAAATAGTTGTAGATAATAAACGGGAGCCGTGGAATTCGTAGATCAATTTCAAAATGTATTCATCGGTTTTGCTCCAATCGACTTGAAATTTTGATACAAAAAAAAAAAAAAAAGAAAAAAATTAAGAAAAAAATAAAAACAAAACATTACACCTTCTTAAAGCTGCATCCATGCCTTTAGTCTTCTATACAGAAATTTTATATTATTCATGCATTCGCGTTGATATATATATACATATATATGTATGTATTGCATGTTTTCAATATATGCATATTACTTTCCAATTTTGTTACTGCTGTCCACAGAAGGGCTATCTTCATCTATTTCAATAAAAAATTCTCTCTAAAAATTCTCTTCATTCAACATTTCGAATTTAGTTGAGTCCAGTTTACTCTGCTTCTAGGAAGTTGATTGAAAAGTGCCGAAATGAGAACTTGAAAAATTCAATTTAGTTTCAACACATTTCAGCAATTAATAACTCGTTTGAACGAACTTACCCATAACTACAACTACCTATGTCTCATACATATTACAAATAGTGTGAGCGGACATCAATATTAGCACCGAATATAATCAAGGGAGACGAGCAAACAAGTGGACATACCTACAAATATTCGGTAGCAAACGCTGCAGCGACAAAATCCGAAAACGATTGAAGCTCAATTTACTATGTACCAGACACGTCAATAAAATTCATCTCTGCTTCAACGCCAACGCCAATGCACAAATCCTAAACGCAATCCCAATTCCAAATCCCAATCAGGAAGAGTATTAATGGGAAATTATCGTCTGCACTTTATGGTATTCATCATCGCCTTTCTTTACTCTTATGACACCCTCGGCGTTCACACACACCCACCGGGATGTTGTTGCGCTTGTGCTCGTACAAATAATTCGTGGCGTTTTCCAATCATCACTGTCGTCGCTGTCAACCTCTCCATAATTATTGCCTTTAGCCTGAAGACTTACTTTATTTAAATATGGAAATATCTACTTGTACACACGTAAATATGTATGCCTATGTAGGTGTGATATATACGTTTTGTTTGTATATAACGGGTGTCTTTTTGAGACGTGTGGTTTTCAATTCTTTTTTCGGATTTGGAATTTTTCACAGCTGATACTTGATTTATTGAACCATTTCATAATGAACAGACTTACTTCGGAACAAGGTTTGCACATCTGCAAATCGCGAGCTGCGTTCAATGTTCGGTTGACATAATTGACCTTGAGAGTTGGTAATTCGAGCAACCATGAATCGGTTTCGCAACACGTTCGCTTTATTGGATAATGTGCATCGTCAGAGACGCCGTACAGTGCCCAACGATCGAACCGACGCTATTGCTACAGTGAAACAGGCTGTCGAAGAAGACCCGCATGAGTCCATAAGCCATTGAGCGCAGCCAAGACAAGCTTGACGCGTCCACTTTATAGAAGATGTTGAGGAAGGACCTTGGTTTATGGGTTTACTAATCCCACTCGTGCAAGAATTGAAGTCAAACGACCGTCAAGTGCGTCGCACGTTCGGTGGTTCAAATGAGATAGCTACCGATAACAATTTTCAAAGAAATTTTCACTTTTGGCTGAATGCGTACATTTGGAGTGATAATAATCTACAAGTAAATCTTGAGACGCCACTACATCCTCAAAAAGTCACTATTTGATGTGCTCTGGGGGTAGAGGGAATAATTGGTTCATATTTCTTTAAAAATGAAGCCGACCATAATGTACCAGTCAATAGGGAATGCCATAGAGCCATAATTATTAAGTTTTTCGTGTCTGAATTGGAGAATGTTGATGTCGACGTCCTTTGGTTCCAACAAGATGGCCTTACATCCCATACAGCGTGGCCTCTAACATCGCTGGATTATTTTTCTGTGGTTTTGTGAAGTCGTTTGTCTATGTAGAATAGTCTGAGTCGATTGACGTCTTGGTAGAGAATATTCGGCGCGTTATTGCTGACAAACGGCCCGAATTTCTTAACTCTTGAAAACCACATGCCGAAAAAACACCCTCTACATTCGTGGATTATAGTTTAGTGTACATTAGGGTTGCTTTTATTTTGCGACCTGTATTTTTAATTTTCGATGCTTAGAACAACCGTGAAGTTTTCGAGATCCGCTTGACGTTTGACAGTCGGAAATATATTCGGTAGTCTGACATTGTTTCGGGGATGAAATTTTGCGATAATAATAATTTTATATTTTTTTCGAATGAAACAAATTTGTACTGAAAAAAAAAGTTGCTTACAACTTCATATCCATATGTTACCTTGCACAGTTTATATGTTATTTGGGATCATCCTAGAAATTAAATAATATTCTTGTTCTATTGACCCGAAGGCAAGAGCTTTTATAGAGCATGTTAGAGTGATCGAAATTTCAGTTCAGTTCTTAAGTTATTTGCAATAATCAGAGAAATTAAGTATAATAAGTTCTGTTGTTTGTAAAATAGACCTGAAGTTAAGAGCCTTTTTGAAGGGTGGCCCAAAGTTATTTTGGGTTTTGGATCACGGCTTGAATACTGTTGGAGAAAATGGCTGATTTCTTGGGTTGTCCTGAACAGTTCACCTTTGATATACCTTGAAAAAAGTTTTGAATTCCTGTAATATTGGGGTAAAGGAGTTTTAATATATAACTCGGTATAGTTGACGCTTTGAAGGTGACGAGCTTTTGGCTCACCTTAAATCTAGCAGTCGCCATTGATCTCACATTCACATTAAACACCTCGGATAAAACTCTTCATTACATTCATGACTGAGTTGAAGTAGCATAGATAAAAATACACGAAATTTTTCAAATAAAAATCATTATTGGACAAGTGTAATGTGTCTACTGGAAGCGAGAGAGAGAGCGAGAAAGAGAGAGTGTGTGTGCAAAAACGCTATAATGCCGATGTCGAACATGGCAAAAAGCAAGAAGTAAATCTTTCGCAATATCTCTTAAAGCACTTTTTTATTTTCCAAGTGTATTTTTTGCGCTTTCCAGCGGTCTTTTTATTCCTGTGGTTTCTTTTCAATTTTTCCATTGCAAACTATTTACATAGGTACAGCTTCCTGTTATTTCAACATCAGAAAAGTGCAATGTGCCTTTTATATGCAGATTTGTGGCACTGTTTGCTTAAGCTCGGTTGGTGCCAGTGTTTGGGTTACTTAGACAGCTCTTGGCCAAACAGTTACTTAACTGTTTGTATTGCTACTTATATGAGCACTAAACTTATGGACGTGTGTATTAAATATCGCAACATAAAAGAGCGAACAAACACGTGTGACTAGAATAATGTGACACAAAGTCAACTTCTACAACTTGTGGTACATATGTAGGTATTTTATTGCTTTTGATGCCATCGGAAAGGATCTTCTGCAAGAAACCAAAAATATACGATAGTCGAGAACCGTCCTGAAGTAATTTCGAGAAATGGTGCCGAGTTGGTAGGCCCTTTCGGTTACTTAGACCCGTCAGTTGTAGGAACAGAAGCTAGAGTGGTCCAATTGCAGCGGTTTCGTCAAATGAGCTGCTGCTTGGAGAGACAAGAACGTGAAACTACAAAATCAATCAATTCTGCGATCGATAACTCAAGAACTGAGGAACTAGTTCGGGTATATATAGAGAGATAGATGGACGGACAGACGGACATTCGAATCAGTTCGTCACGTTGATCATTTACCAACTAATTGTATAATGTCATTTCTCTTTGGGTATCATAAACTTCGTGGTAAACTTTTTTTTTCTGGGTCAATGATGCTACTGACTACAGACTGGCGTCTTCCATTTGAGTAGTCTGATTAAATGGGATTCTTAGCGATTGATATTTTCGCATGTTTTTGATGTAGTGATGTAGACATTTTGATCTATGTAGCGAAAACCGTGAAAATTACTCGCCAAATTACGTCATATGGCACATGTGATACTTGACGCGGACCCTTAAGAGCCCCACAGATGAGCATTTCGAAATCCTTTCTCATTTCGACTGCATCCCTGATATTTGGGACTACTGTATCGCGGAACCCTACACCTACTGGAAATTTTTTTACGCACATGCCTCCGAGGCATATGTGTTGAGAAGGAATCGCTCAAGAAGAAGCATAGAAAGCTTTTTCACAGATTGATCGAATTTTAAGAGGAATGTTGGAGTGACAGTCTTCTGTCGAAGCTCCCAATAGTATTATTTCAGCAGAAGTGGCAGTCGTGAAGCTACCAGCAGATGTACTGCTCAGAAGTCCGGTTTATTTTGGGAAGGTATGCATCCACTCCGATAGCAGAGCTTCTCTGCAGGCTTTAAACTTGCTGACAGTGGGTTCCAAGTTAGTCAATAAGTGCTTTATCTCACTAGCAGTACCATGAAGCTATTCCATATTAAACTTGTCGAAGAGGTTGTAAGAAAGGGCAGCATCAACTGAATTCCACCATGATGGGAACGAGCAGGTGTTCTACTGTTTACGTACATTGCGTACAGGCGATCTCAGCGAGCATTGGTCAGCAACCAGCACTTGTGGGGAGAGAGTAGAAGACAAAGGTCCGTTGATCTATTAGCAAAGTTCGCATCGCCGTAACGATAGGTGTTCTTATTGGACACTGTCCCATTGGCACTCACGTGGTAACGTTACATTTTTTGAAGGATGCAATTTGTCAAAGTTGCAAGGAGGACATCTACCCACTTTCTTCTCCAATGTCTAGCTTTCAACAGCAGACATTGAATGAAGCATCTCGGTTGGCGTAATTTCTACGAACTCGGCGAATTTATTGGAATTAATATTGGTCATCTTAATAAAGTGCTTCTAAGTGCTTTGTCGATATGCGGCGGTCGTTTTGATCTGCTTGAGCATCACAACGGACAAAGCCTTTAGTTTCCCCAAGGGACTATTCGTGGCCTCAAGAAAAAATCAATCTATTTATCTAATCCAACCTAACCTATGGTACTCGATGCTGTAAAAGAGATTTAAGGACTAAAATAATAAATGATCAGTATTATCTGGCATTTCATCAGGGAGAGACTTACGCCTGAACAACGTTTACAAATCATTCACCTTTATTACAAAAATTCACGTTCTGTATTTATTATTGGATAATATTCAACCGAACACACCACGTCCAGCACGCAGTGAACAAAAGATAGCAGCCGTAGCTGAGAGTGTACACGAAGACCGTGGAGAGTCGATTCGGCGCCGTTCGCAGCAACTCGGACTGACATATGGAACGACTTGGCGCATTTGAAGTCGAGATCTTAAATTGAAACCGCACAAAATACAGCTTGTAGAAGAACTGATGCCGCACTACCTTCTTAAGCGACATCGCTTCGATCTATGGGCTTTTGAAAAGTTCCAAGAAGATCCAACGTTTTCGAGCCAAATTTTGTTCAGTGATGAAGCCAATTTCTGACTGAATGGGTATGTAAACAAGCAATATTGCCGCATTTAGGACGAAGAACAACCTGAAGAGATTCAAGGGCTGCCATTTTATACACAAAAAATAACAGTTTGTTGAAAAAAAATGAAGCCGGTGAGAAAGTAACCGTCAATGGCGACCATTATCACGCCATAATAACCGACTATTTAATGCCTGAAATTGCGGCTCGTGATCTCAACAACATTTGGTTTAAACAAGACAGCGCCACTTCCACTTCGGTGAGCAGATAATAGCACGCAGGACTAGTAACTGCGTGCTCGTACGAGTCATCAAAAATTTTACTCAACGGATGAACCATCTGAGACGTAGCCGCGCCTAACGTTTGAAAGAGTTGAAGAAACATTCTCCATTAAATTTAAAGTTTCTGTGCGTTTTCTTTAGAAAAGTAGAGGACCTCAAAATAAATCACCCTTTAAAGCATATACTATATAAGTGCGGTATAAGTAATAAAAGATTGGGAAACTGTTGATTTTGGACCATGTATGTATATTTAACAAATGTGTTGTTGGACGCTGGCTTGGCTACGACTTTCAGATTGACACTCAGATATATTTTATTCTAATGCTATCTCATTTATTTTTGTTGTTGTGGGCTAGAACGCTGTTGCGCTAAAGGCAATTTTTGAGGATGTGATCTGATGTGCTGTGTTGATTTTTCGACGCCTCCGTAGCTTCGCGTTGCATGTGCGAAATGGGCATGAATATGTGCGCAGTCTTATGCTCGTATAATATGGAAGTTCGCATGCACTTGTGCTCAACAATTGCGACGTCAGCGCCACAACCGACGTCGGCTGCCTTCTGGCCGTTATCCGCATGCCACTTCACGCCTACCCCACCTCATCCATCATGCCACCTTTACATCATTTTGTTAAATTTCGTGTCGGTTGCAGCGTTGTCTTTGGCATGGAAAGCACAATTAATTAACTTGTACGTCGTCGTCGTCGTCGTTGCCGTTGTCGTTGTCGTTGTTGTCGGTGGCGCTGCACTTGTGGGGCATGTGGCACAACAAACTGACTTAGGAGCACTTGCCACACTTTCAACTCGCTACATATGTGAGCACTTTCATAGAGCTGCAAATATTTTCGTTACTCCCACAACATTTTTATTTTATTTTATTTTTTCTAGTTTCTCCACTGCATATTTTTATTCACACAACCACCACTACACACGTGGCTTTGTAGTTAGGTGAAAGTGTGATGTGGCAAGGGCCACGACTGTAAAGTAAATATTCATTTTATAGAGTTTACATCGTCGACTGCAAGGTTTTGCTTTTGCCAGCTGTTCTGCCGGCGACTATAATTCACTTGGCGGCGGCGGGGAAAGTTCAGACGAAACCACAAGTGACATGCGGCACAGCAGTCGTAGCAAGAACAACACTAATATTAACAGCGATGCCACATGTGCTGCGCAAGCCAATGTTGAACGGAGTAGTTTTGCTGACTGCAGTGCCGAAAGAGCGCCTAATGGAGTTGTGGCTTGATCTGGTTGTGACGTTTCATCTGGAATGCCGCAATTGTAGACGCTTCGCAGACATGTTGTTTTTGCCATTTTCCATGCAGATAATGAAAAACTGTTATTTAACCTGTTATCATATACAAGTATTAAAAGCGCACTCATTGTAAAGAGCTAAAAGTAAAATGATGATTTGTGAAACTGATATGAATATATGAGTAGGACGTGAACTGATTAAATGTCCTTAGACATGTAGTGAAGGGAATTATATTGAAAAATAATTGCGCTGTGCAGGTCACAAGCAGGAAATTGTTCAGACTTTTTTATGTTAAGGTAGGTAAAATAAGCAGACAAGAACTAAATGGCGATGGGTATATGTAAAAAAAAAAGTACCCGAAAATTGCCAAAGATTTTTCCAGTTCTCGAAACACTTCTCATAAGTACTTTTTGGATACGCTTTCAGCTCCTTCAACTAATTTTGATTTATCTCTTCGATCGACTGAGAAGGGTTTCCACGGAGCGGCAGTTTTTGTTTGGGGAACCAGAAAAAATTACACGAAGCCAAATTTCAATGCGTCTTTTGGCTTTAAATTCGGTCACAATTGTGGCTCAATGCGTGTAAAATTCATGAATAGTTCTTTCACAGTTCCGCCTCAGTACGGCCGAAAGAACTCCTTATTGAAAGTCTGTGCCTCCCTCAAATATTGAAAAAAAAAACAATTGATTTGTGAGCGGCTTTTGCTTGGTTTTTTGGTTTTGGCATGTGGTTTCCTTCTATTCCGATGATTGTTGAATTGTTAACATGCCAAACTCATAAATCAATGTCTCATCGGCAGTTATAATGCTATCTATGAAGGTGGGATCAGAATTCGCACGATTAAGCAAGCCTGTTTAGATCTGTTTACTATACTCTTTTTGAAAAAAAAAAATTCAGCTTTATCGGGACGAGTCGAGCAAGAACGTGTTTCATACTCAAAATGTCCAACAAAATCATTCGAACGGATTCGCGAGAGATGTCGGGTCTTTTGCCATTTTCCGAACACTTGCCTGACGATTTTAAAGCACAATCGAAGTCTGGGATGCCTTCGATGTTCAAGCAACCGTTCCATAAGTAACAATCGGTCTCACCATCATGGTATACAACCACCTGATGATTGACTTCCAGCTATAGGAATTACCGGGTAGCCGCCTGTAAACCGTGAGAGCTTTTGAGCTTTGGACAGTGTTACTTCCACATGCCTATTCCACCGTAAGGTGCAGTATTACAGAGGCCTAGGTCTTTGACCTTCTTATACATCTTTAATTCCTTATCAGCCAGTGACAGGGTCCTTAAGCCTGGAATATATCTTAATTTTATAAAAAAGATGATGGTTGTTTTTAACAGATTATGGCTTAACCCAATTGTATTGCACCGACCCTTTGCTAGGTTTGCCCCTTGCCATTATAACAATGTCGTCTAACACACAGGAGTTCTTCTTTTCTATGGCTTCACAAGTGACTACTTATAGCAGTCCACGTGCGACCTTTGATCAGCCATCTAACCTGACCTAACCTGATCATTAAGTTCGTATGAAAGCGATATGCTTTCGTGCTCTGATTTCGGCCCTTTAAATGGGGAGAAAAGGACGCGTGCGAAATTTCAGATCAATATCTCAAAAATTGAGAGATTGAGGGTACTAGTTCGCGTAACACAGACTGGCGGACATGGCTAAATCCACTCAGTTCGTAATGCTGGACATTTATATATTCCTTCTAGGTGTTATAAACTTTGCGGGTATATTAAGTCCAGGGTATAAATTAGCGGTGGTATAGTATGTGGCATAACTTGTCCGTGCAACTATCTTGTATATGCCCATATGTAATTCAGCACTTACCCATATCCTCTTTAAATCACAAGAGTCGTACTATTGCTGGGCATAGACAAAACGTAAATTTAAGTGCCTACTCACATCGTGTATTGCCTCTTTAACTAGGCGTGTAATTGGCCAGGTTAACAATTGCAACAATACCTACTCCATTATTATCTCGAATTGTTGTATATACTATACTTTTAATCAGAAATGAAGCAATAATATCACATCTCATTCTTGCTACGTACTAATTTCAAAACTGCCTAGAATCTCTTTTTGCACTAGGGAAATTCTTGGCTCTTGAACGGCGCTTCAAAATGACAAACTACATACCATAAGCGTAGTCCATAAAGTGGCGAATTGGCATTCCAAGCGACACCAAAGTGGCTCTGGCATAGCTTGGCGCCTGGGAAAGAGTGATTCAGCTGTTCTACAATTGAAAGGGTGGCACGGAAGAGAGTGAATTGGTCCCGGCTTATTGCCAAAAATATAGGCTTTTACCAAAATTATGGTTAAATGAAATGCTATAAAAAGTGTTTGTCTTGCTGTTATGCATGCCACAGTGTAGCCACGTACGGATCCCCACCTTCTCGGTCGACCTTTACAATTGCTGGCGGCACAGCAGCCCTGCCAAACGCTCTAAGGACAGCACTATCTTGCGTTTCTGTTTGCGTATATGTATTTACATATGTATACATTGATATCTTCTCGTTAGAGTCATGGTGTTCGATTCAAAGGACATGTTGCTCGTGTGCATTACTCAACCAACGAGGACTCCCAGCTATAAAAAGTTATACCTCAACACTGCACTTGGTCCAACACACTACATTTTATGCATACCTATATGTTTGGCATATGTACATATGCAGACATATTCATACTTAGCTCATTCGCCGACCATGTGGCAACCGCCACACATATTATTCCGCAACTGGCACAGACTGCACCGCGCTGTTCATTTCAGTTTCACTAATAGACAATTTTTTGGCAGCGCAACATGCTGGGCGCCTCTTTCCTGCACCCTGCTTTACATTTCCGTCGTGAATGCAAGGCTTCGAGGGCTGGGCTTCATGTTCGGTGGACATGCAAAAACGCCCGTCTGTCGACGCTAACCGGGTGTACGGCGTCTAAGCGGGAAACATCTAAATTAAAGGAGACACATTAAAATTATGTAATATCCTGTTATTACGACAACGAAAAACGCCATACAAGAGCCAGTCTATGAAATAATCGAAAACAACAGCAAATATAGACTCGTCGGACTTGTTAACGAGAAGAGTAAAATTGAAAAGCTGCAGCGCGATTATGTTCATGGATTCATGGCGTTTAAAATCACTAAGGGTTTTAGTAAACAAGCAGCGATGGCACGGGCACTGATGTTTGTCAGGTGAATGCACTTGATTGAAGTGGAAATAATAATCTCAATGAAATTGAGGGCGAAGCTCAAACTCTAATGAATCCTTAAAATTTTTTGCACTGAAGTTTATGTAAAATTGAAGTAAGACATACATATATTGGAGGCGTAAGCTTAGGTTTGTAGCAGTTAAGGAATAACATACTCACATCTGGAACAGAACTTCATGTATTTACCATTATTTCTCTGAGTTCTAAGTCATACAAAGCTCTACTTGAGCTTGTGAGACGTGTTAAGCTTAACGTTATATATTTGGGCTCTTCTCCTCGAGAGTTTTTATTCTCCTCGAGCATTGTTACTTTGTCACGACGAAAGAGGTCAGAAAGTACAATGATCTTGAGAGCGATACCGGCAGTACATTAGCTACAGGCAGGGTCTCCCAAATCGGGAGGATGGAAGGTGAGTACCGAAGCTAAAATATTTCACAAAAGACAATTCTTCTCGTAGAATTCGTTCACATGCTTGTGACTGCTACAACGAACGTCTGCCTTGGAACAAGCGGTTCGTGTTATAAATGTATATATGTATGTATTTTAATGGTAGGGTTGCAGACCATGGTAGGAAACCTGCGTTAATTCGCCATTTTAATGAAAATAGTGGATTACTGAAACCAAAAAGAAAGTAAAGAAGTAAAACCTGAAAATAACTTTGAGGATCATAGTTAGCATGACACAGGTTTGGCTTGACGCTCCAATCGGAGCTAAAGGAAACACTTCTCCTCTTCTTTATTGGCGTGGACACCGCTTACGTTACCGCCCAGTCGTTCTTACTTTTCGACGTTTGGCGCCAATTCGAGGTAAAAAGTGCAACCAGGGCCTTCTCCACCTAAACTCGTCATGCCGACTAATCAAATCTTGTCATCGTCTTTGTTTCTGCACCATCAAGCAAGACGGGGATGATGAGTAACTTGTAGAACTTGGATACTGTTCATCACGAGAGAACTTTACTTCTCAATTGCTTACTCAGTTCGAAGTAGCACCTGGAAAGAGTTATTCAGCGTTGGATTTCGAGATCAAAAAGGAAACACTACATACGTACAAGTATGCATGTATTCGAATGTTCCCTATTCAGTGGAAGAGTGGTTGTTTATTTCAAGTACTCTGGCTATGTCATCATTGATTGGGCTGTTATTTCAGGTTTTCCTCAGTGTAATATATTTGTGTTTGTTTCGGGCGAATTACAAAAGTGACGACTTAGTCATGAAGCTCTAAATTCCTAGGTGAGATGGCACACAAACAAAATACCACATACATATGTACACCTTTATAAATACTGTAGATAAAACTCTGAAAGTGAAAATAGAGAGCGAGTTGATATGGCTAAGCCAACATCGCATGGAAACGTGCTAAATGACAATAACAATAATAATGGAAACCGCAATGAAGGCTAATCCAAATACCAAGTGAAATATTGTGGTCAATATGGTCTCATTTCGGTATTCAGATGGTGAAGGGCCCATATAGAATTTAACATATAAAGCGTGCAGTTGGTGGAGTCCAAGATGGTTTTGTTTTGATCTAGCAAAGGCGGGACATTCGAGGAGGAAAGGTTGAGATGTTTCTTTCTCATATCTTTCCAAATCTTGCCACATGAATCTCGATCAGTCAGTGTCCAGTTAGAACTCCTACAACCATTGAAAGGTGAACTTAACTGAGTCACTAAACATTTTACGATTTACCCTGTCCCAGATGGATCTTGCTTCAGACCAAACCAGTTAATTAGTGATCCACAAAAATCTCACGGAGTTGTCAAACGGACAGCCCGTTTCCATTCCGCAGTTATTAAGGTTGAAGTATTTTCCGTAGTAATCTCATCAGCCTTGCATTTTCCTGCAATACCACTGTGGTCCATCTTCATCCAAACGTCGATGCCCTATACCCAATTAAAGTTTCATTTTTTCATTTGTGGCTAAGTAATAGTAATTTATAAATTTTCGCTTAACTGCATTTTGTGGACCTGGCAATGATCCGATTGGATCCATTTTAAACAGTGACCCCTTCTACAATCTGATCGAGATTGTGAATTTGAGAACTTCGGACCATATAAGTAGATGAAGTTTTTGAACTGTTCGGATTTTACCATTTTCGAAAACACATCTTGTTTGTGATTTCTCTAAATTAAAGTTCTGTTTTATATATTTATTTCCTAATGGGCCAAATTTTATAAGTACGAATCTAAAATGTCTCTCGGTAACTATCACGGTAAAAGGCTGAATCGTACCTGCACGGTGCGTTAACCGTAAATGACTTAAATTACCCCGTCGAAATGGGTAGCGGGCCAATGGTGAGGCTGCCTTCATCCTGTTGAAATCATGGCACGGTTCATACTACATTCTCATCTCGTCATCATTAAGCAGTGCCGAAAAAATAAGGTGACATTTGAATTTTAAATGCGCGCGTCGAAGGATTTGGAGAATTATTTTTTTTTAGGTTGGTAGTACTGTCAGTCACATTTATGTCAAATTTCATGTCAAAATATTCATTAGTGTATGAGATACGTGTCGAATCAATTTTCTGCCGCAGATACGTTGAGGATGGTGCAGAAAGCCTTTGGTGATGAGGCTATGCCAAGCCGGCCGTGAACGTGTCGAAGACGAAGAGCGTCCAGGGCGACCATCAACCTCAACCGACGAAGCTCACGTTCAACAAATCAAAGATTTGGTGTTGAAAAACCGTCGATTAACAATTAGAAACCTTGCTGATGAAGTTGGCATATCGAAAGGCTCAGCCAATACCATTTTGAAGGATGTTTTGGGCCTCAAGCGCGTCAAATCTCGACTGGTACCGAAAACATTGAATTTTTTGGAAAAAAAGGCGTCGCGTTGAAGTGTGTGAAACGATGCTTTCCGACTACCAGGGTGTCATGAAACGCATTATAACTGGCGATAAGACTTGGATCTATGCTTACGACCCCGAAACAACCGATCAATCGAGCGAATATCGTGCCAAAAGAGAGCCGAGACCAAAAAAATCGCGCCAAAGTCGCTCAAAAATCAAGGTCATGTTGACTGTTTTCTTCGATTATCGTGGTGTTGTGCATTATGAATTCCTTCCAACCGGTCAAACAGTCAACAAGGAATATTATTTGAACGTTATGCATTTGAGTAACGCTATCCGCCTAAAAAGGCCGGATCGTGATCATTTCGCCAAAAACTCAACCCATATCGTTCCGCAACCACCGTATTCACCTGATCTGGCGCCGTGCGACTTCTGGCTGTTCACCAAGCTCAAAAGACCGCTCCGGGGACACCGTTTTTATGCGATAGAGGAGATTCAAGCCGCAGCGAAGACGGAACTGAAGGCCATCCCGGAAAGTGACTACAACCAGTGTTTCGAAGATTGGAAAATCCGTTGGCATAAGTGCATTGCATCGGGAGGGGATTACTTTGAAGGGGATGAAATTGATTTGGAAGAATAAATAAAGAATTTTCAAAATAAATACAATGTCCTACCTCCCCAAACCGTCAATATAACCTGCAGTTGCATTCCGATAGTAGTCAGGTAAGCAGAAAAGGTTCAACCAGTGCTGAAAAGTCTAACCAAAAACATTATGAAATTCTCTATTTCTTCGGCGTTCTCTGAAAGTTTGGAACAGCGCTTTGTGGCATCTGATAACAGGAACAAAGGGATGCGTAATTATTTACATTTTTACACTTATAGTTAGTGATCTTAACCGACAAACAATCTCTTCGTTTACATATAATTTTAGTGAGCTATCAAAGTCGGGTAGCTGATTTACACTCTAAATTTCAAGTGGTAGAAGAGTTGGGCATCTCTTTATCTCTGCTAAAGCCTTCAATGCGATGCGGGTGCGATATCGTACTGGGCTAGAGTATTGTAGAATGTAGGAGATCTACTAAACCACTTTCTTTTAGTAAAGCTCATGTAGCCACAATAGAAGGTCTTCTTACTGGACAATGTTTAATAGGCGTCGATGCGTTAAGGGGGTATTCTGGTCTAGGATTTTGAAAAAATCGATTTTTTTTTGCATATTTTGAAAGTTTAGACTTTCAAAAATATGACCTTGGAAGGACTTTTCAAAATTCGACTTATTTTCGGAGATACAGCCGATTTTGTGACGTCCGTGTTCACTAGAATTGTCTCCTAAACTTTAAACGCGTTTTTCTCGAAACTACTTTTTTTGAGGTGGTTGACATGATATCTCAAGTTCTACTGAACCGATTCCTTTGAAATTTGGTATATGCCTTGGATTTCCAAAAATTTTGATTTGAAGTATTTAAAAAAAATCGAAAGTGTCGAAAAAATCGGGTCAACAATTTTTTTTTTTCAAGTCGACGCCATTTTGTTGTTATTATTTTTTTTTTTTTGAAAATGGTCAACCCCCTTAAGACTACGAATATTATCGGACGTACATATATCCATAAAGAGTTTGTGAGTGTAATCGATTCGACGAATATGCCATGGTGTGCACTATGTTTTCGGGCCCTCTATCTACGACTACAGGGTTGCGGTACATTAAAATATTTCTTTTTTATTATCATATATTTACAATATTGTTTGTATTTGAGAATTTCTTACAAATTTTTGTATACAACGTCTGCCAAAAAGACATTAAAGTGTCAACGTACGAAAAGTTAGCTGCAACTTTCGTTTTACCCTTCGATACGAACAATAAGCGAGTACAAGTACGTTCATATACTAGCTGGCGAAGAAAGAGAAAAGCCCAACTCGTAGAGGAGGGGAAACGGCGAACTTAGGCGGTTGCGCAAACTGCTTCCTTTTGTAACGGTGCAAAATATATTACCAACTTCCGGTACTGTGCGGCACGTTCACGGCTCTGCACGACGCTGACATGGAAGAAAATACCAGGACATCGCAACATATTCTCACTCACTCTCACTCATTCTCCAAGTAGCGCAAACCTTGGGCTCAACGCAGGGCCACCATCTCACCAATGGATAAAGCAAGAAAAATTATGTTTTCATTTGGGCGTAGGTGTCTGCGAGTCGGACTGGATATGCAAATGTAGTGGGAAAGCACTGCCGTCTAGCAAGCGGATGCGGATGTCAGTTAGGGTGGTAACGACGCCGTTGTGAATTGATTGAGTTATTGCGAAATTTGAGTCTCCATTCTTCCGATTTGCCGTTTGTGTCTGAGAGATGTGTTTGTAAAATATGAGCAGATATGCATATTTTCTTGACTTGTGCGCACATCTGTGGATGTTGCATCAGTGTAAGCACTGCTCGGTTGCTCATAATTTTGTCACAGGTGAGCTAAGTCTAGGCTGGGTTCATGCCATTTGCCGCATTGAGTGCAAACTCATACGCTCAGACATCTTACTTAGCAGCTGTGCCAGGTCACTTGGTATGCCTTTTGCAAGATTCACTTCCTTTTATAAAAAAGATCAATATAGGCGTTGATAACCAAGCGTCAATTAAGGCAATAATCTCACATCACCTTACGTCAGAGAATATCCTTAGAAGCAAAGCAGTAGATGTAGTGTTTGGAAAGCGGCTTCTTATATACTGGGTTTGAGGCCACAAAGACACTTCGAGAAACGAAATAGCTGAAGAAACTTGAAGATTGTCAGTCGTACAAGTAATACGGAAGTCACCAAAAACGATTTACAATGAGCCGAAAGTGCTCATCAGGACGACGATCAGGACGAGAGGGAATGTCTTAAGGACATGCAGGATAGCCAAGATCATGGGCAAGAGCCCACAGGGAAAACACGTATGCTTTTTACTCACATGGTTTCGAAAGGACTGCAGGATGGTTGTTGGCCTAATGACAGATCACATCTACTGGCAGCAAAGTTCGCAAAAAGCGCGTTGACGTTGCAAAAGTTTTTCTTACAAGAACTTTATTCTGATTGGTCAGTTTGTACTACTACCGACAAAGAAGCAGCTTTATGGTGAGAAAAGAACGTGAGAAAAGTTTCAGAACGATATCTCAAAAATTGAGGAACTAATCGTACTTATAAGTAGCACGTACCGCGTTCTTTGTAGAATATGGTCGGACGAAGACATACCCGACGATTGGAAGTGTGATTTAAGTGTGCTCTACCTAATCCACAAAAAGTTAGATTCCATAATCTGGACCAACTACCGTGGGATAAGCCAACTCAATATCGCATATAAGGTTTTATCGAGCGTAGTATGTGAAAGATTAAAGCCCACCATCAATAAACTGATTGGATTTTATCAGTGTGACCAAAGCAGATTTTGACAGCACGAAAAGGAGCTGCCTTTATGCCGCCATGTCTGAATTTCGTATCCCTGCTAAACTAATACTACTGTGTAAACTGACGTTTAGCAATACCAAAAGCTCCGTCAGGATCGGAAAGGTCCTCTCCGAGCCGTTCCCTATCTTGCGACTTTTTTAATCTACACCTGGACAAACTAATTCGAGTTGCAGATCAGTATAGAGAATAACCACACCGTTAGTTCTGCTTTCTCCAAACTGTGTAAGGAAGCGAAGCAAATGGGTCTGGTAGTGAACGAGGGCAAGACGAAAGATAATCGTCAGTCATTATTTCGAATTCGTAGATAATTTCGTCTATCTGGGAACCATTATTAGAACCAAGAACACCGTCAGATTCGAAATCCAACATAGAATAACTCTTGCCAACAGGTGCCTTTGGACTGAGTAGACAATTGAGAAGTAAATTCCTCTCTCGAAGAACAAAGACCAAGAGTACAAGGCACTCATCATCTCCGTCTTGCTATATGGTACCGAGGCGTGGACAATGACAGCAGCTGATGAGTCGACGATACGAGTTATCGAGAGAAAGGTTTTGCGGAAGATTTATGGTTCTTTGCCCATTGGCAACGGTGAATACCGCAGTCGATTGAAAGATATGAGCTGTACGAGATATGCGACGACATTGACATAGTTCAGCGAATTAATTGTCAGCGGTTACTCTGGCTACGTCATGTCGTCCGAATGGATGAAAACACACCAGCTCTGAAATTATTCGACGCAGTTCCCGCCGGGGGAAGCAGAGGAAGAGAAAGACCTCCACTTCGTTGGAGATATTAGGTGGAAAAGGACCTGGCTACACTTGAAATATTTAATTGGCGTCAAACAGCAAAAAAGGAAGAACGACTTGCGCGGGGTTATAAACTGCATATATTTTATGGGTTCTCCGACGTTTCCTTCTGGATGTTACAAGCTTCGGTACAAGAATAGGTCATATGTTCAGGGTATACAAAAAGTCTTTAAAATACCGTCGGGAAGATGACCCAAAGTTTACGAACTGAAAAAAGAAGTTTAGCCAAGTGCTCGTACTCGTATGTACATAGGAATTCAATTCACCGCTTGCGCTGGGAAAATCCCTGCTGAACGCGCATTTCAGCGAGCCGCCAAATTAGGTCAGTCAAGTCACACAAACGCACACATGCAGATGTGCCTATACCGTAGGATCTTTTGGCATTCGCTTGGTTTTTAGCAGAAATACAAACACCTTAGCAGACAGGCTGTTGGGGTGGTGCGGCCAGCGTATAGCGAAGTGTGGCAGGTCGTGCTTGCAACATGCCGGAATGGTATTAAATACTTGTTTTACGAGCATGACTGTTGTTGTTTTTGTTGCTACTGTTGTTGTTGTTATTGTTACTGTTGTTGCACGTAGCAGACAAGGGCTCATTTCATCCAGTTTTGAGAGAGTTTCATAATGTCGCTGGTGGCACGTTTGTCTGTTGTCTGCGCTCTTGTGAGAATTGTTGCAACAGACGGTGACTGACATTCGTACGACTCAATTGTTTTGCTGTTTGCTGGTTTTCACTGTGCTTGTACGTGTGTATGCGGGGGCAAGCATATTGAAAGTAAGTTGGCGTTAATGTTGCTTGTTTTCGTTTCATGCTTGTACCGTTATTTGTTGTTGTGCTTGTTCTGCGTTTCGACCAAAAATGGTCAAGCGTTTGGTTTTTCCAACATGTCTGCCTTCCGGTCCGTTTTTAAACACCTCGTATTCTTCACAAACAATTCAATGTGCTATCAAGTGGACACCGATTACAATTGCAGTATATATACATACATACATATATATGTATATATATGCAGTTGCATGTGTGAAATGTGTGAAGCACAGGTGACGCGAAGAAATGCCCGAAATCGGTGAAAACATTGCCACAGCAAGAAATATTACAATAAATAAAACAATTCACTCGAACGACCACACAATCGCAGTTCATGCTGCAACAACAACAATCAAAACATTCCAGACCGTAACTGTGATTTGTTTACCCATTAAAGTTGCATGACCCGTTGATTGCGGCACGTCTGTCACCTCCGATGCCACGGCGTTCGGCGTTCGGCGTTCGCCAATGTTGCAAGTTGTTTGACTTGCTGCACGCATCCTTGGCTTGCCCTCACAAAGCACTCGCTCATAGTAACGCCGCACTTCGTGTTTCAGTAACAAGCCTTCGTGCATTGTCGTTACTCAGTTCGTGTGCTCCACATTTGCGGCTTCAAGCTCAGCTAGTCCTGACTGTGTGAATGGCCTTGGTTTGAGTGGGTAGTATTTCGGTTGTGGGTGTAAGTCTCTGGCGAGCAGACAACCTATTGTTTTATTTCTGCACACTTCCGTGTTTTTGGTGTGCGAAGTTATTTGTGGTCTTCTTGTTTATGCAGTCACAGCTTTACTGCACTACATACATATGCATATATTTGATTTAAACATTGCGGATTTCGCTTCAGTACTTCGGTTTGGTTTGGTTATGGATTTGGTTTTCGTTTTTTCAAAGACAATATTAATGAATATTTAGTTAGAACGAATATAGACCGAAAAAAGTGAAGCCAAATAAAATATAAATTCGAATACTACTTATGTATATTTGAAATCTATAAAAAAAAGTTTGAACTGTTTATTGATAGTCGAGAAACCAATATATACTTAAAGCTGCATGCTCACATAATTTCAAGTAGAAATTTAAAATTGGACCGTTTTACAATTAACCGGTATCTTGCCTTTTCACGGATGGGTCGAAGCAGGGAGAGAAAGTTGGAAGGGGAGACTTCTACTAGAGGCTCTTTCCCAAGCTTTGCTTTGGTCTAGCGGACTACTGTAGTATTTTTCAGGCAAAAGTGGCTGCAGGCTGCAGTGTATATACTAGTCTGGAGTGCAGCTTCTTTCAGCGAGGTGAGCATTTAATTTGTCGACAGAACGGCGATGTTTGCATTGAGCTCGCGGAGCGCTCAAATATAGTCAAGGAGTGTCTGCCCTCACTAGCAATAGCATCAAGCTATGTACTTCAACATCTGGTTCGTTTGGGTGCCTGGTCACAGCAGCAATATTTGAAACTGCAAACCTTTACCCCAATCATATCTCTGTTGTCAACTTGGGCTCTAGCACTGGGCCTACGGACCTCGCTTGCAATTAGCAGGCTTTGGTCGACGGCTAGCACCGAGGTCCTTCTGGTCTAGAGTAGAACGTTGGAGTTATACTGATCCGCTTGCCCTTAACAAATTTCACATAGCCGCCATCGTAGTAGTTCTTAATTGATATTGAACAATAGGCGTTCATGCTGTAAGATTAAAAATCACTTTCTCCTCCATCACTCACCCTTGCAAGCCTGAGGCTGAAACATCTGGGCAGTCACAGCTTCGGCAAACCAGCAGACATAGCCGAAATTGATATTGGCCGCCGCAAAAAACTTGTGATCGGTTTAAAAGCGGTTTGTCGATTTATGACGATTTTTTGAGTTTTAAATACCAAATCTGGTAAATACGGTTGATGATCATGACTCGATGCGATGGTGCATTATCATCGTGTAAAATCCATGAACTGTTCTTCCACGACTCCGACCGTTTTAACGATGTTTTCGGAGTTCTTACGCTTCTTTATTGGCGTAGACGCCTCAATTATAGCCAAAAACAGCGCGCCAGTCGTATTGGCTTCTGTTCGCTTCGAAAAAAATTGGATATTCGCAACAAACTACAAATATTGAAAAATACAATGACTCCTTTTCCTCCGGAACAAAATGATTTTTTAGTGGTTTTGGCGTAGTTTTTTGGTTTCAGCTCATTTTCTTCCCTCCATCCCGATGATGGTTGACTTGTTTGAGTGTCAGACTCGTAATCCCATGCCTCATCGGTAGTTATAATGCGATCCATAAAGGTGTGAATGGAATTCACGCGATCAAGCATCTCCAAACGGATCTGTTTACGGTACTCTTTGAAAAAAATAGCTTTATCGGGACGAGTCGAGCAAAAGCACGTTTCATTCTCAAAATATCCCCCAAAATCATTCGAATGAACTCGCGAGAGATGTCGAGCTCTCTTGCCATCTTTATAAAACTTGCCTTCCGACTTTCAAGCACCATATCCTGCACTTTTTTTTAATATTTTCATCAGTGGAATATACTTTCAATTTTTTTCAATGATAAAATACGTTTCTCGGAGACGGACTTTTTCACAGCTGTTACTTGAATTGCAGTTTGGCTAGTTGGTTAATAATGAACACACTTACTCATGCGCAATTATTTAGCAAAATAATGCAGGGCGCACCGAGATGCTTATCTACTAGGAAACAGAGTTTCGAAGGAGACCATAATGACTCCATCCGCCAACGGCCGCAATTATTGAAGCTCTTCCTATCTACTTTTTGGAAGATTTTGCGGAGGGATCTTTGTTTGCGGGCTTACAAAATCCTACACGTGCCAGAATTGAAGCCGAACGACCATCAAACGCGTCGAAGATTTGCTAAATTGACTTAAAACGAGATGACAACCGGTCCCGCTTTTCACAAAGAAATTTTGTTCAATTTATTGAAGCAACTTTTTGGTGAGCGCATTATTTCGTGTTGTGGGCCTGAGGCGTGGCCTCTAAAATCGTGCGCTTTAACAGCTTTGAACTTGTTTTGGTGAAGTTATGTGAAGCCACTGGTCTACACAGATAGTACCAAGACGTTCGAGACCTAGAAGGAAATTTTTCGGCGCGTTATAGCTGACATAAGGTCTCAATTGCTGACAAAAGGTCTCAATTGCTGCAAAAAGTGGTTTGTTGGCAGAAATATATTCGAGCCGCGCATGTCATTTGCTCGAAATCATTTTTAAAACATAATGGCAAACCCTTATATTATTTATTTAATGAAACTAAATTCTTATGGGTTTTATTTTTTCAACAGAGCTACAGATCTGAGAAAACACCCTTTATTTTAAATTAGATTGCAGCTTCCAACTGACAAGTTCAATGGTTCTTTATGGGAGTTGAGCCCTTAGTGGAATCAGGAACTGCACAAGTGGAGCTGAAGCTAGCAATGATATCGATCCTAAATCCTAACAAACTGAGGAACACTTTGTCATAACGTTTTTGAAAAATTCATGCCCTCAAAACCCGCTGCACTAAACATTTTTATATCCAAAACAAGTGTTACATAAGATCTGTACATCATTAGAAAGTAGGCCTCACAAAAATAGTTTAAGGTTCAATGTTATTTAAGTTAAGCTTTAAGCCATGAAAAAATTTATTAATAACAATCACTGCAAAGTTTTAGGTTATTTTTGTTATTTCCTAAAGCAGCGTTAGTTAAACTTATATTAATTACAATTTGGTCCCCGAAAACGATTTTTAGTGCAAATTGTTTGTGTTTTTAGCACTTTAGCCTTTGCGGCCTATATACATACATACATACGTACATATGTATGTGCTTGTGTAAGAGTTCTTATTTTCGCTACCACTTGGATTGACTGCAGTTCAACATGGCTTCGATCCATGTCCACGCTGCTGCTGTGCCATGCCATGAACTGGTGTGTTGCAGCACATCGAAGCAACATTGGTGGCCAACGGCCTTTAAATACCTAGGCGACTCGTTCGTTGTCTGCTCGTTGACATCCTCGTCAACCTCGTTATTATCGTCGTGCTCGTCATTTTCGTGTGGTACAACACGTGACACGTGCATTCAGCAAACGCCGGCTACGACCGCTGGCGGCAACAGCGCTGCACAATGTTGCGGATATTGTACCAAGCGGCGACTCTCTGCTTCGTGTGCTCTCTTACAACGCGCACGCAACTCTCTTAAAATATATATAGCCAATATGGTGCTTATTTATTTGAGTGCGCCACCCTTTTTGGTTTGGGAGCAAAAGCTTTTGAGTGCCGCAAGCTTTTTCATTCATAAATTCTCCTCGGCAAGGAGCTTTCTTATTTCCGTCCATTCATATGCTTTGCGCTCGGTTGCCGCCAGGTGTCGCCCAACTGTGGAAGTACGGATTATGTGGCAGATGTGGGGCAGTGCAAAGCCGTGTATGCTCGTAGATACGTTCAGCCAGAGACATGCCGACGTACACCCACGCATACACAAGTGGTCAATACACCTACAACAACGCAGTCGTTGCGCCTCATTGCATTTGCAACTGTGCGCTAAGTTGCCAACGACTGTCGAAATTCGCATTTGTAACACATTAAACTAAAGTGTTGTGGCAGCTTCTTCGTGCGCCGCCTTGCCCGCCCCGCCATTGGCTACACACGCTTAGCACTTGGACATAGCAAATGCTGGCCGTTATTCAAAGAAACAAGAAGAAGAAGTAGTGCACCGAAAACGGTTAGTAATGACATGTGACAGGCGAATACAACAACCACAACTTGGCGATTTGTTTGGAAATATAAAAATCAGCGCAACAAGATATAAGTTTTTATTGGAACGCAAGCGCAGGATATGCTCCGCTGATTTAAGTCACACACACACACATGTATCACATCGCAGACAGTGGCAGACCTCGAGTAACATTGGAGCGATAGCAAAAACTGCTGATGTCTGTCTCGTTGGCGCAAATGTGGTTTTTTCCTATTTTAGCAGTGCTCAGATATCCTTGCAAGTTCGGCAGCTAGTTTGGCCAGGCGGCAGTAATGTCCATCAAACCTTAATATGACTCAGTGGGGTTGCAAGCTCGTACCTGTTTTGTTTACTTGTTTTTTCCGTGTTGCTGCAATTTTTGGCAAGTTTCTGATCTGATATTGCTGCAACGTCGCCACAGACTCCGACGATGACGCAGCCATTTACTTTTTTTCGCAGTTTTGTTGAGCTTTGTGGTTTCGAGTTTCAGGAAAAGATCGTTCTTTTCTTACAGGCAAGCAACGAGGTAACTTCGGTTCGGAATAAATAAGTTTTCGATCCAAGCACTTGATTCCGATCGTTCAGTTTATATGACAGCTATATGCTAAAGTGGTCCGATATCGACGGTTCCGATAAATGAGTAGTTTCTTGGTGAGAAAAGGACGAGTGCAAAATTTCAGATTAATATCTCAAAGAGTGAGGTGCTAGTGCGCGTATAAAGTATACAGACAGCTGGACGGATAGACAGACGGACATGACTAAATTGCTTATAATTTATAAATATACTTTATAGGGCATCCAAGTTTCCGTTCTTCAAACTTAATGTACCCTGTTCGGGGTATAAGAAGGTGCGAAATAGGTTAGGTTGGTCTGGCAGGCTGTTGAGACACGCATAGATCAGTCTGGGTCCTTAGCGATGCCAGATGTAGTGCCGTTACGCAGTTCATGAGAAGTGGTTATATTTCAGGGGGCCAGCGACCTCACTAACAACATCTTTTGCAGTGATTCATGGAATGAGGCCCCTTAATTGCTTCTCTGGTACTTTGCTATTGACATTTCCTGCAGTCATCTCGATCTGTTCCATTCTGCAAGGGTGCCGCCATCAGACTGTGACCAGTGAGTATTCCAATTCCTTCTATAGATTGTCAGTAGGAAGTTTGTGTATTTCTGATATAGCGCTTTGCACATGACCTATTCAGTTTTACATCGTGAGAGATCATCCCATCGGGCTTTGATTTTCCTTGCCATGGTCTTGTCCAAACCGTCGTATAGACAATGTTTGCCATTGTTGGTCACGTTTTCGTTAGCGAAGATGTCTATAGGTGACAGGCTTAGCACTAGTTCAAGGGTAACCGTTGAAGTGGTTTTCAGAGCGTTATGCACAGGGCAGCAGGTTTTGAACCCATTCCATTGGCTTCCGGACGGATTTTCGACCGCTGCTGGGTAGCACCAGTGTATTAGAATGTGAGAAAGCACAGGTTGAGCATCTACCTACCTGCACTTAAGGCCTTTCTCACTCCTTCTTCTACATTTTGCTTCCTTAGCTACTAGATTCTCCAAGGTACTTGGAGCGTTCCTTGGAGAGAACGGAGCCCCATGAAGGGATTTTGTATTTTATGATGAACACAAGCCGTTCCGCTTTCTCAGGGTTTAACCCCAGACCCACTTGCGATGCCCAATTCTGGGCTGTATTGAGAGTGGTGCTCATAATGCAGCAATGACAATGTCATTATCTTAGGGACTTTGCTGTCTAAGCTACTTAGCAGTTCATTCACCACTAATGTCCGTAGGAGTTTTGCTAGCACTCCACCTTGTGAAGTCATCTACAGACTTCATATTGCTCTTACTTTTCTAGAAATCAAGAGGCATCACTAATGCAAGATGCGTTTCCGCCCTGATGTGCACGAACAAGATTTTCTCTAACGTTTTCAGCAGCAAGGAAGTTAAGCATTTAGCCCATTCGAATAGCTTGGGTTGCTTCTAGCTGATAGGTAGACTTAATTTTGGTATGAAAATTATCCTAGCCTCTCTCCGTAAGTGCGGTATTTCAGGCATCCCCAAAAATCGCCTTTAGTCACGGCAAAGCCCATTCTGCAGGAATGACTCCGTCCATGTAGGGAGATTTGTTTGGGTTGAAGGAGCGGAATGATTCTGGTTTATTTTCAGTAATGATGCATTCCGGAGAGTTTGCAACTCTATTTCCTTCATAGCTAAGTAGTTCTGCAGTAAATCCGTCCTCACAGTCAAGAAAAGGGCACACTGAAAAGATTTTTAATGAGTCCTCGCAGTTGCCTCGGTGATGCATTTAGATATTTCCAACTTTTTTAAAGAAAAAACACAGAAACACATTTTTCGGCATTTATTTTTTTAAGATTATCTCTTTCAAATGTTGGCCCCGGCAACGTCTTAGATGGTCCAACCGCTGAGTTCAATTTTCGATTACTCGTTCGAACATTTCGACTGGTAATTGGCGAATGACACGCTCGACCAGTTCAAAACTTCTCAATAAATACATGGATTAATATGGACCGATGGTTTCACCAGCGCACAAACCACACGAGACCGTTATTTTTAGAATGAAATGGCAGCTCTTGAATCTTTTCGGGTTGCTCTCCATCTCAAATGCGTCCATTTTGCTTTTTTACATACCCATTGAGCCATAAATGGGCCTTATCGCTGAATAAAATTTGGTTCGAAAACGTCGGGATTTCTTAGAACATTTCAAGAGCCCATAGAGCGAAACGATGTGCCTTGGGAAGGTGCAGTTCTTGCACATGCTGAATTTTGTATGCTTTCAATTTAAGATCTCGACGTAAAATGCGTCAAGTTATTTCATAGGTCAGTCCGAGTTGCTGTGAATGGCGCCGCATTGACTCTCTGTGGTCCTCGTGTACACTCTCAGTTACGGTTGCTATATTACTATATATATTCTTCACTGCGTGCTTGACGTGGTCTATTCGGTCCAATATTATCCAATAATGAATGCTGGATCTCACGATTATGTTGACCATAAGTTGAGCGAAGCGCGCGAAACACATTCCTTACAAAATTTTCGTAATAAAGTTGAACGATTTGTAAGCGTTTTTCATGTGTAAGTCTTTCCATGATGAATTCCAAAACAATACTGAACAAAAATAACATCGCAGCTCGACATGACTCACAGGTGATTTGCCAAAAAAAAGCTACTGAAAAAGTACCTCTACTTGGATCACCCGTTAGTAATAGCTCCTCGAGCATTGCCACTTCGTTGGTCTTTCCAAACCAACTACAAAAGTTCTTCCAGGGCCACAGTGTGATTTAAAAAATATTTCAATTTTACACATTCGAGTAGTTTCAACAGTCAAATATGCTTTCACTTCGAAGTCAGACTTACATACATTCGCGTTCATGAGTTCGGCTGCATTCGCTTGAACTAAAGAAGTCGTCGTAAATAAGCCATACTTTATTTAAATTGTTTTTCGTGAAAAAGTGTTTATTTAACTTAAGGATTTTTTCACTTATGCGCAGTTTTCAGCAACAGAAGCAATTTATATGAAAATCTGACGAAGAAATAGTTATGAAAAACGCAGATTCAGTTGAACTGCCAACGCTTCATGTGTTTGCGCGCGAGCTTTATATTTTATTTGATTATTATTTTTATTAGTTGCTGCGGGCGTTTTTGCACCTTTGCAAATCGCATTTACGCACAAGCGAGCGCCTCCGCCGCAGCCACAATACCTCCGCCCCTGCACCGGCAATTGTCGGCAGTCGCAGCTTCTTGTGATCAACACCATCGTTCGGGCTGCCACTTTCGCCCATATGCGTATATAGCGGTGCGCTGCTTCAGCTTCCCCAGTTGTGCGCACTTTCGCTGCACAATTTTGTTTTTGTGCTCTGTGTTTTTGCCTGATGCTTCAACGCTTCCAGCGCGTTGCAGCAACCAATTTGCAATGCAAATGATATGCTTGGATAAAATTCGGTATTAAAGTGTGAAAAAAGCAGAAACTGTAAATACTCGTGCACAAACACAAACACATACGCCCACACACACACCCTTCCCATATTGTATATATGTATGTACATACATTAGCGTGATTCAAATTTTTTTTTTTTTTTTCAATTGGTACTCGCAAAAATAGGTTCCTAGACACCTCTAAGAAAGCCTCTCCAAATATGAGTTTTTAATTGTAACGGGAAGGTCCTCCGAAAACCGTTAGTTCTATTTTTTCTTATTATCAGATAGAAAAATGTATATCTCGCTTCCAACTACTTGAAAAAATATCTTGTTAATTAGGTTTTGTAGGAAATTGAATGCTCTAAAATATGGTCTCTTATGATTTTTTCGTAAACCCAACCGTTTAAAAGATATTAACGGTTGAAATTTGACTATTTTTGGAAAAAATTTTTATATCTTATGAATTTTATAACTCAATGAAAAAAAATTATTATGAATAGATTTTTGGAGAGGCTTTCTTAGAGGTGTCTAGGAACCTATTTTTGCGAGTACCAATTGAAAAAAAAAAAAAAAAATTTTTTGAATCACCCTAATGTACATATATGGTACATAAAGTTTGTGAACGAATACCTACAAATGTGCCTTTAGGTTCAAGAAATCTCTGTTTGTTCCGTTTTATGATGTCTACTCCTTTACTCTTACTAGACCCTGCCAACGGTAAGCGGTGCACATATCCATATGTAAGTGCTAATACTTATGAACTGCGCGACAAGTCACTCACTTTTTACATTTCGGTGATAAATATCATCTAATTTTTTAATTACCACAGCCGCCCACTAAGTCTATTGCCAGAGCCTAAGGGCCTCCACTACATATTAAATTCGGAGATTTTGCTCCATCACTTTATTTCCTGAGTTGTTTTTACAATATTCTCTCGCACAAGTTGCAATGGAGTATAAAAATTTTGCTCACCAACCACCACCCATTTTGCAACACCTGAAATAAATCGAGATAAATTTAGAGCTTTACTTGTATGATGTATATAGAGTTACATACAGTGGTGGAAATTGAAATCCGGGCAGTTAAAAAGTAATGGGTGTTCTTATTTGCTCAGACTTTTTGTTTAAATTTTGATGTTTGTGTGTATTTTTTATATGCCTAAACAAAGTTAAATCAGAAAAAAAATGTATTTTCTTATCTTATTTTATAATATTATAAAGAGGAAAGATTTGTGCCTATTTTTGTACGTTTGTATGTTTGTAATGAATAGGCTCAAAAAGTACAGGGCCGATTTAAAAGATTCTTTCACCAATAGATTGCAATACATTCTTCCAATTTGACATAGGCTACATTTCATTTTGAAAAAAATTAGGGATCCTTGGTAAAATTTGAACAATGTAACCAAAGGTGTAGAAAAATGGGTCTTAAAACGTCTTTCGTCGAATGCGCTGCCGAAACTATTCGCGATAGAACAAAATAATGTACAACAATATTGAAGAACATCATAATGTCTACAAAATACTCCGCGTTAGCATATGTCTACCTATTGTAGTTATGCCACTACAACAACTTTTTTCATTTCAAACATTAATGAAAATGCTAACCAAATTCAAACCATGCTATTTATGTGTTTATATTAATGTGTATTTCAACTCAAAGAATACAGTACAGCCAGTGGAAACAACGCCAGCAACAAAATTAACATTGACGAGTTTTTTCTCAACTTTCCTCAGTGATCCGTTTACGAGAACGTTGCTCTATTCGGAAATACCCTGATATTATACATGGAATGCATCGTCGAAGAAATAGTTGCGCAGAAAGCAAGGCCAACCAGTAGATTGAAATCCAGATGTGTTCTCAACTAATGCATTAGGACGAATTTGCACAATCCACTCGAAACACGACGACTGCTTCTACCTTCGGTTGCTATTGATTAATGTATGCGGTTCCACTTTATTTGAGTCATTGCTTACTGTGAATGGTACGGTGTGTGCAAGTTTTGGAGAAGTAAGCCAGCAATTACAATTGCTGGAACACGTTAGTCACTGGAAACAAAATGAAGTTCGCATACTTTTCGCGATAATCATTTCGACATACCAGCCTTCAAATCCGCGTCAATTATGGGATACGAACAAAAATGACATTCCCGAAGACATTTTACATCGACTTCGCTAAAAATTGGAAATTTCCGTTGATACTTCCGGTGGTTCGATATCAATTCCTTCTTCCCTTTGTCAATTCACGAAAGATGAACTCATCACAAATGTTCGGACATTGGCCAAATTATCGTAACTACGATTCCTTAAGTGCACGCGCAATGTTAACTGCCAAGAATACCGATGTTGTTGACTTAAACTGGAAGATTCAAAGTCAAATTCAGGGAGACTTGCGCTCATACAAATCGATCGATCGTCTTGACAATGAAGACGGCGCCGTGAATTATCCAGTGGTATTTCTAAATTCTTTGGACAGGCTTGGTATGCCACCGCATCATTTGCGTCTCAAAGTAGGATCTGTCGTTATTATGTTTCGCAATCATCATGCCACGAAACTGCGTAATGGAACCCTACTGATTGTGACGCACCTATCGAATAGAAGAGTGCAGAATGCTTGATTCTACGAATTCCTTTAAGTTCTAACGATTTCCCATTTCAATTCAAACGTATTACGTTTCCAGTGAAAATTGCATTCAACAGGACATAAGGATAGTCGCATAGTGTGAGGCATAAATTTGGAAATTTATGTTTTTCACACGGCCGTGGCGTGCTCACGAGTTGGAAAACCATCTTTTCTGTACATCGGAACAGAACCCAAAAAATTTTGTTTATCAAGCTGCGTTACATTAAAAAAAAAAAAAAAACAAAAATTAAATGATAAATTTAACTTTCTTTTCATTTCAAAACACATAATTTCACGCAGGACAACGCCTGCGGGGTCAGCTAGTTCCTAAATAAAGTTAAATCAGGAAAAATGTGTTTTTATTAAAATGTATTTTTTTCCCCCACTTTAGTATTTGTTATATATCCTATATAATAAATATTTACATAACTTTAATGCTAATTCTTTTACGAAGATCAGGGTTTAGTCAGGTAGAGTATTATATGTCTTAAAACTAATATTTTGTTGAGCCTCCTTTGTTTTCTATAACGGTCTTATTCGTTATACCAGACGTCTTCGAGAATTTTATCCAACTCAGCTAAAGTATTGGGTCTCTTCTTTCCCAACTTGGTCTTCATAATATACCAAAAGTTCTCAATGAGGTTGAAATTTGGGCTGTTACCTGGCCATTCTAACGTCATAATTCCATTTTGCGAAAGGAAGTCTAAAAAGTACAAGCAATATTGTTAATGAAATAATGTAAAGACATGAAAAAATTTGGCACCATGACATAGCGCAGAGTCATGCAGGAAGTTGAGATCGTTTTCCGAAAAGTGCTATTCAATTGAAGGTGTCTCGTCAAAGATGATTACTTTCTGCCAGTCGAGTTCAGTCCAGCTTTGGTGCTTTATAGTCCACTGGTGGCGTTGCGACCGCATTTTCTTAGTCAAAAGTGGCTTTTTGCGGGTCGTCGAGCGTTCAAACCAGCATTCCGGAGCCTGTTTAGTATAATTCTAGCAGTGATTTCGGTTCCAAGGTTTTCTATGATCCCCATCCTGATGTCCTCCGCGATTTTGGATCGATCCTTTGGGCTAATGTGTTCTATTTGCCGTACCTCCCTTGAAAATGTATTTCTTGCTGCTCCTCAGCCTGGTTTTCTACACAGAGACTCACTGCTTTGATTTTTTTTTTAATTCCCGACGGCTAAGATTTTCTTTTCGCAAAGTTAAAATATCCAAAATACATATCTCATAAGCCATTCAGGCTAGATGGTAATGCAATTAGTCCATACATTCCCCGGGCCCAAAGACAATCTATATAGTGGTTTCCGACTTTTCACCCGATATAGTAATTTTCGATTTTCGAGCTGACATTATACTGTTCACTTGGATTCATACTTGTATATGTGACTTTTTAATGAAATAAAGTGAAAAAATTTCGTAAACATAATCTGGTTTAGTGCTGAAAATCAATGAAATCGGTCTAGCTCTACCAAGTACAACTCCATATACCAAGTATAAGGAAAGTATTTCCCGGCTCTGCCTTAACTGTTTAGCCGAGAGTATTTTCCCGCGATTGACCATTGAAAATGCGAGAGTATATGGTTCGTTGGCTGAATAGGGAGGTGGCGGCACTCCAGGCGTCCGCGTTTGCGCCATCATTATGCCCTCCAGGGTGGTAGCCAAATTTTTCCTTACCTAGCATCTCTGTGGATTTGGTAAAAAACTTTATTTTTGCCACTCCAGCTGCCCAATGTCTCTTAAGTTGTAGCTTTGCGAGCCGTTTAATATGTCCCCGACTAAAGACTGAGCATTCGTATAATGTTTTAGTGTTTCCTCATCTTCCGCCCATGCCCTGCAACCTGTCGAATCCATTTTTCCTATTTTTAGAAGATGTGACCTTAAGACGCCAACCGTCCCTGTGATAACCCCTAAAATGAACTTTGTCTCTTTTGTCTAGAAGTAGGAACGTTTTGGTCAGTCTACCATCAACATTACCCCGAAATAACTTTGTGGTATGCCCTGTGTTGCTTATGCTCCAAGACCTAAGGTGTTCCTTTAGGGTCTATCGCTGCAAACAAGCCTTGAAGAAGCTGAATGGTCTTTGCAGCTTAGAGAAATTGTGTTTTTTGCTGTAAAACCAGATACCCATATGATATTAACCAAGTTATCTGCTGAGAATGCCTTTGAGTTGCCTTTTGGCATAACTTAATGCAATGAGACATAGTATAGGGGCAAACGAAAGCCTTATTTGTCGCTTGGCTATACATTAGAATATTTATGAACTGGCTGGTTAGAGCAGAAGGGCACTTGTTATGCCCACAAATTAGTACTATAAGACTGAATTGTGGGAATTTAAGATGGTTTGAAGCTACTTTTTCTTTGTGGATTCCTACTGAAGAAGCCAGCTTCTGTTTCTATTTTACCCTTGATCCGTCGGTGAAAGAGTAGATTCCGCCATTGAAACTGTCGATCTCAGAACCATTGGTCCATTCTTCTCTACTGGAGAATGAAAACGCCCGAGTTCATTAACAATGTCGAGTATGATATCATGCCCGTAGTGAAGCCGAGTCTGGCTCCAAAAGCCTAATCATCAACATGCGAGAATATAAATAAATTTTTATTTGTTACATGCGAACTTAGCCCTTCCTTACTTGTTAGCTTCAAAATTTATATGCTGTTCTAACAATCGTTTGCGCTCGTGCTCATACTCATACATGCCATTTTCTTCACTCTTTTCTTACGGTATTTTGCTTTCTGCATTCACTGGCGTTTTTCTGCTGAGTTGGCGCAAATTTCTATTCCATTCAACATTGTCAACATTTGCATGGAGAATTCGTCCTTTATTGTTATGGTGTTTGTTATGGCGTAGCATTTACTAGCTATTACCTAAGGAGCGTCCTCACACGCTCTTCGGCTCAACTACTTTGTTCACAATTGGTTTTGCGTTCGCTTTGATGGTGTTGCAAGTGTAGTGGTCTATGCCACTTCAGAAACGCATTGTTCGTCGTGATTGCAACGCCGAAGCATAAATCTCATAGATGTGGGTGTATGGGCGGGAGAGTGTATGCGATTGAGCCCCAGTATATTCTGTGGAAAGCATTTATTGTGTATTATATGTATATTTATTTGGAATATAACGTTTGGGGTGGAGGAAATGGGTTGGAAACTTTAATTTTTTACATTCTATTTATAAATTTTAAATACGGTAAACAAAAGCTTGCCATTATCACTTGATTGTGATATAACACAAAAGCTCAATTTGGCATTTTTGCATCGGATTGTAACTGATGATGAAAAATGGAGCCATTACAACAACGCTAAACTCAAAAATCTGGCCAACCAGCCAACGGCAAAGCCGAATATTCATGACGTCAAGGTAATGCTCCGTTTTAGGTGGGTTTAGAAGGGTGTCATGTATTATGTAACCATTCTACAACCGCGTGAAAGCAATAATGACGAATGCTACTGACAACAACTAATCAAAATGAAATGAGCGAATGTCGAAAATTACGAGACAATATTTTCCATCATGACAATGCTGAGACTCATGCTGCAAGGGCATTTAAAACATGTTTAGAAAATATCAACTGGGAAGATTTGTCTCATCCGCTTAATAGCTCTGGGTTTGCCGCTTCTGATCGCCATTTTATTTGCTCTAGTCGATGCAGAATCCTCTCAATGGAATATGATTATTATGAGAACCAATTGCCTTTCGGTCATCTGTGCGTGGTTCTTAAAAAACAAATGGGCGACCACTTTCGTACTTAGACTAACTTTTGACGGTCGATATGAAAAGAGAAGAGTCACCGTACCAGCATCCAAGCGCTCTTTGATTTCACTGCACGATTTTATTCCCAATAAGAATAATCAAATCATTAACCGATATTGCTTTTTTTCTGAAATCTGTGAACATGCCCTCTCTTTCACATGGTCAAAGCAAAGCGAACAATCTGATTCGATTGGAAATTTTGACATCACGATACTACAATCGATGCAATTAAGTTCGAAATATAAGATCATTCAAATGGTCTCCACGATTTCTTTTGCAGGAACGAATTCGATTAACCCATTGGTGCTAAATCACAACTTCTTGGAGGCCATTCAATGTCACAATTTCTCTCCAAACATTTTGCTGTGTGGCACTTAGCCTTGTCTTGTTGGAACCAGATGTTGTCAAGATCAACTTCTTCCAATTTCGTCCATAACAAGTTGATTATTATTGATCTATACCGCTCTCTATTGACAATAACGATCTCACCAGCTTCATTTCGAAAGAAGTAAGGACCAATGAATCCACCAACCCAAAAGCAAAACTAAACTGTCAATTTAGGTGAATTTAATGGTGGTTCGTGAATAGTTTGTCCACTTTCTTCGCACCAGAATTGACAAATTTTTTTTTAATCAGATGACAGTAGGCCTCATTGGAGAAGATGATTTAAAAAAAATCGTTATCGTTTTCAAGTTATTCCAAGGCAAAATCAGCAAATTCACGATGTTTACGGTGATCCAAAAACAAAGAGTTTTTTTTTCCTCGGTGAATAATAATACTTAAAAAGTCCCTCATCTTGTGCAGAAACCATTACGAATATATAATTTGATAAGACGGCCCCTGTGGAAGAAGAGTATTGAAGGATATTCATGCATTGACATGAAAGAATATCTCGCAAGATGGAATGGCAAGGCTTTTAGAACTCTATAAGTTCTTAGCGTAAAACTCTTATGGAAAAAAGTCTTAAGCGCCACACTGCACTCGAACAAAATCGTTTAATCTGTAAAGGGTATTCCGGGTAACCAATAAAATAAATACAAATGGTTGTATTTAGTTGAAGCTATATATGTACTTAAGTTCAAGCAGAACTTAATGATAGTATTCATATGAGGGTATAATGATGTCTTCGCCTCTTGAATCGCTCTATAGATAGGACAGAACACTCGATACATGATCGCAACAAGTACCTGGGGCTAATTTTGAACAGCAAACTGTTGTGGAAGAAATGAAGAAAGAGTAAGGAATGAGCATTGTTTTATTACATATGCAGCAATGATTTACTCTTTCTCTCATACGTAAACAGCAAATTATGATTAATTCTGCTCTTTGGTGCTGTATTATATTGGACAGATATACGGAAATTTACCTATTGGAAGCCAATAGAAAAGGGGATTTAGCGGCTCGCTACGCTGTGTACATAGGGAGCTCTAAGAACGGCGAATCTTGAATTAGTACTAAAGGCCTTTTTGGAGGAGAATGACACTATATTACGACTAATTCTGGCTCGAGATTACGATGCGCCTACGAAACGTCGACATAATTCCTTTTACACGGACAGAAGTATGACAATAGAAAATGGTTTCAGCGGCTCGCTATGCTGTGTGATATAATAGAGCTCTAAGATTCGCTTTTGATAGAGAGGACTGTTAGAACGTGATTGGAATACTCACAAGTCACAGTCTGGTGTCAGCACATACCTGCAGAATGGGTCTGACAGATCAAGATCAGTGCAGAAAATGTCAAGAGCAAGATATCAACTAGAGAATAGAGTATCTATTATGCACTGTTACCGGTTCAATTATTTGGGGGTATGAGACCCTGGGAGAAGAGACACTGGAAGAGGTCAGTCTTATGATAGTCAGGTCTATGTAACCGGAACGGACTCGGATTTTTATCCGACCAAGGACTGTCAACTCGGCAGAATTCTGCAGCTACAACAACAACAACACTGGAAGTGGTATCGTTAGTGAGGCCGCTGCACCTATTGAAAATACCAAAACTGGTCTATTCGTGGCTCATTAGTCTACCAGACTAACCTAACTTTCAGCTCTTGGTGCAAATATACTCACTCACACTATGGTGGTAATCAACGCACACTCTGATGTAATAACATCGATTTCGGTCCAAAACCACTACGATTTTGTTAGCTTTAACGGATCCCATGCATTAATCTTCTAACAAACTTTTGCTAAGCCACTCCTATTGCTTATCCAACACCACTTGTTTTGTTCGTGTGACGAATTGCGGCAGCCATTGTTTATTTATTGTTGTAAATTTTCACTTTTTCTCTCAGAGACGCCTCTTTCCACACTCACTGATGTTACTAATTGCTGTTACAAATTTCGCCGTAGGGTCATACTTTCTCGGCTCCAAAGACGGTGCTCACCTTTGCAGGTGGCAAATGCTGGCATCTTTCAACTTCACTAGCAGCAGTTGCAATAATTAATGCAGGCAACCCTGAGCTGCTTCTTCTTGTGAGAGAATAATACATATATGTATGTATGTGTGCTTACATGCGAGTATCGGGTTTATTAAACGCTTCTGCATACTTTCCTTCAGCTGCTTCACTAATTTATAAATATACACGAATATAGTATAACTGTACATACATTTGTATGTTTGTATATGAGTGTATGTAGAATAAATATTGCATTTAAATAGATGGGTAAGTACATATGCGCATACTTAAGACTTTTAGCTGCGTTTGAATGGCGACATTAGGTGACGACAATTCAGCTGCAACAACCCAACTTGCGACATTTGCTTACTCCACCGTAAGCATCAACTGACACGCCGAATCCCACTCGCTTATTTTGAAACTTCATGCAAATGCGACGTGGAAATTTCCTGAATACATGAATAAGAAAATATGTTTTTGATAGAGAAGAAGGAACGATGCACATCTATGCAGTGTTTGGAAATACAGTGAAGCCCCCTCAAGTAATCCACATGCTGGCCTAAGGCATCTCATTGATTTTAAGTTCGGCTGGTATTTGTTTCTTTTGTTTTCGAAGGGGGAATCTTTCAAAGATCTTGTTCAGGTGAACTGACAGTTTGCAGGATTCATATTGTCCGCTAAAGATGGGGTAGAGCACTGGGTCAATTTAATAGCAGAATGCCCGATGTACTCGAGCAATAGGAATCTGGGTGGTTTGGGGATTAGCTGGACTGGTGAACGTCTAGATGCTAGCGGTGTGATCTCCAACAGTCGGAATGCCGAACAGTTAGGGTCGTTTGCGCGCGAATAGTTTAGGTTGAATTAGGGTTAGCTTTTTGTTTGAATGGTACCCAGTCCAGAGCGAAAGCTCAATTGGTGGTAGTTTCGGCTACTAGGTCTGACCGGAGAGTTAATTCTGGTACAACGGGAAGCAGGAGACCTTGGAGTTCGCTCCAACTTGCTCATGCGGACTGGCCTCTCGGGGAGTATTGTAGTAAAACCCGAATATGGAACAGCTGACACTTTGTCAGTTGAATGTGGAGTTGCATTGCAACGGGTGCCGTACCCAAAGTACGGAAAAGGTTTTAGATGGGCCTCGAATCCTACCAAGGTGTTTAGTGTGTTCATTCCACACTGCTAAATGGTACTGAAAATACCTGACATTGATTTGATCCGCTGTGCATTTGAGCGCCGCTGTTAAGCACAACTTCGGATATACAACTTGGTTAGAAATGCCTTTTCACACCCTCCTTGCAGCATGTGACTCACAATATTGTCGAGCGTCATCTTTCAGTTTGTTATTCGCTTTATGGTAATTCTCTACATTACATACCTCGAGCAGTAGAGAAAGATATCGTCTGCATTTTCTTCAGCACTGCTTCAGAAGGAACATCCAGTTTCATCATCGTGGCCGAATCTGTGAAAGTCCTCCCTAAAACATGTATGATCCTACAAGAACTGCATTAAACATAACTCTGTCTCTTAGAGTTGTCTCTCAATCCAAGCTGATACGCTCTTAATGAGCCTATGTGTCCATTTTCCTTTACTGTCGCATTTCAATGCTTTTGCCAGTCGTCGAGGTTTGCCGGCTGTTAAGTGTTCCTCGGACAGGAGCCGCTTACTTCAGTATTTACTTGTTTACTTTAGCTGGTAGAGCTCACTTACTTTGGCTCGGCCCACCTATGTTGGCCATGACTCTCGGCAAGGCCGCGGTTACTGTATTCTTCTAACCACCTCACCTTGAGCCTCATGTCGATCATAACGAAGAGGTACCTCAGTGAATTTTGTGTTGCAAGTTTATAGACAACAATGTTCCGGGTAAACGCTTCTGAATTTTTCCGTTCCTGATAATCACAGCTTCGGGTTTTTCTCCTGTAAACAAGAAGAAGAGGAATCCATAAAAAAGGGTAGTCCCTATCTATATACTGTAGAGAGAGGTGTAAATAATTATTCCTACATCACGTATATTTCAAGTGTGCTTTATCTCCAGCCTCTTCTCTGGAGTTGCAATTAATTCATGTCAGCCCCTTCGCTTCATAACACCTCCATCTTCAATAGGCAAAGCTTCTTTACATTGTCGTGTTCAAGCTTCTTCGCTGTCTGGTGTTCAAAAGCAAATTATTTAAATTTCTGTATATGTATGTATGTACATTTGAATGTACATTTTAACTTATTTGCATGCACAGTTCCCGTTTTACTTATATATGCGCATATGAATTTATTTACGAAAACAAATACGAAAGTGAATGTGATTAACAAGAGCAGCGCAAATGACATATACATACGTATGTATATATAGTATATGTTTCCAGTCTAGAAGACTGAATGTCGAAATTTATTGACGCTCAAAAGAAAATATATTTTTACAATCCATTTATTTCAGTTCTTAATGTTTCAAGAGCTTACAAATAATTTTCCAAAGAAAGAATATTAAATTTCACAAAGTTACACATTGTTGAAATAGACTCCGAAAAAGTCTATTTTATCAGGAATTCCACTCTTCAGGTTATCGGAAAACAAAAATACCGAAGCTATAACACCATACAAGGGCGCATTTCTTATAGCATCTTAAATAGTATACAAAGAATTTTCACTATTGACCTTTGACTTTTTTGAACTTTGAAGTCGTAGATAATTTGTCTATCTTGGAACCAGTATTAACACCAAGAACAATGTCAGCCTCGAAATCCAACGCAGAATAACTCTTGCCAATCGGTGCTACTTTGGACTGAGTAGGCAATTGAAAAGTAAAGCTCTTTCTCTCTATGAACACAGACCACACTCTATAAGTCACTCATTATTCCTGCTATATGGTGATATATGGACTCAACGTTACGAGTTTTCGAGAGAAAGGTTCTGCGAAAGATTTATGCTTCTTTGTGCGTGCCACGACGAATATCGCCTTCGATGAAACGATGAGCTTGACGTGTTATATGACGACTTTGACATAGTTCAGCGAAGAGATAGCGGCTACGCTGGTTAGGTCGTTTCGTCCGAATGGATAAGAACACTCCAGCTCTAAATGTATTCGACGCAGTACCCTCCGGGGGAAGCAGCGGAAGACCTCCCCTCCGTTGGAAAGGCCAGGTGGAGGTGAACCTGGCTACATTTGGAGTCTTCAATTGGCGCCAAACAGCAAAAAGGAGGAACGACTGGTGTGCTGTTGTAAACTCTGCTATAACCGCGTAAGCGACAGCTAAATGCTATTGATATTCGTACTGAAAAATTTCTTCCAAGATTACACGGTTACGTGGGACCCATAGCAAATTTGGCAAAAATATCTCCTCAAACTAAAAATGTTTCCATACAACCCCTTTATTTCGATCGTTTAGTTTGTATGCCAGCTATAAGCTATAGTGGCCCCATATCAACCAAGTAAAGAACGGGTGCATAATTTCAGGACGATGTCTTAAAGAATGTGCACTAGTTCGTATATAAAGAGATGAACAGATTTGCTTAAATCGACTTGGCTCGACCACCACGTTTACTTTCGATACAGTGGAACAGAGTATCGAAAAAGATCCTAATGAGTCCATCCAAAATCCAGCTCATGCAATAATTGAAGCCGAACGACCATCAATGGGACACACTAGACAGCCATGATTAATGACATTTTTGTTTCTGTCATGTAACGCCGTTTTGTTGAAACCAAAGGTCGTTCACATTAACTTGGAGGATGAAATTTTTGTTGAACGCATTATCACGCGTCGTGGTTCTGTGGCGTGACCTTCTCGATCATGGGATTGAACACCGATGAACTTTTTTTTGGGTTATGTGAAGTCGCAGATAAGCCATAGACGATTGTCGGCTTGGAAGATATATTTGGGGCGTTATTTCTGATTATTTTTAAAACATTATGACAAATTCTTATTTTTATAAAAGTTTAAATTCTTGGCACTTGAAGAAAATGTATCCGTTTTATTTTTTCTTTTTTTCCACATGTCTAGAAACACATCCTTTATTTACTTTCCTAGCGCAGAAACCGTTTTTTTTCAAAATATTGTGATTTGTTGCAGATGCGTGACCATTTCGGGTTGGGCATTCGTCACTTACAAAACTTAGAATGATTAACTCCATACTTTAGTTGCGGTACAACTCCTTGATGGAAATGTGTGAGTTCCTCCGCTGAAGGAATGATCTTACAAAGGTTTTTTGAAAGATATATTGGTTCAGGAAAATATTTGACTTCTATCTGTTTTGCGTGTTCCACTTCAGGCTTAATACCTGTAGACATGGCCGGGTCACGTCCAGTGGGGTGTAACAGTTAGAATACGATGAAAAACCCGTATGTGCTCGCATCAACACATTGCGATTGATTGCCTACACGAGACTCGTGCGTCCGAGCGTGCATCGTCGCAAAGTTTTTCTATTCTAAAACAGACAGAAAGACATATTGACAAACATTTTATGAAGTTTTGGCTGAATTCTTCTTCTAACGAGGACATTAACCAGCAGGGTAGCTGCACCTTCCCAAATTAAAGGACCGGACATTCCAGGTGCGTGCCCTTAAATCATAGTCCTTAACACGTTTGTAGGTTTCGTCAACAAATAGAACGTTTTTTCATCTGAAGAGTTGATTTCTTCTTTTCATTGGTGGTGTTTTTTTACGTAGCAGGTCCCAAACCCATCGCACAAGCTTGGGTAGGGATGGTTTGCCTTCTCTCTTTAGCAAGCTGTTTGTTAGCTACCCAGAGGATGCTTGGTCAAGGACCAGAAGACGTGAACTGCTTGAGTCACATGTAAAAGAATCGTTTCTGGCGATTCCCAAGTGAATGGCGCTCAGAGAACTTTCCTCACAGGCGTGAACTTGTACACATGGCTCCATCATCCATCCACCTTTAGTTTAATTACAACCTCTTAGAATACTCCTCTGGCAAGCTATTTTAAGACCCATTAACTATCACCTAAATAGATGAAAAATATTTCAAATACACTGCTCATTTTTAGAAGAGTCAATATCCAGAATTTAGCTGGAAAAGTTTACAACTAAAATGTTCCACTGTATCATATGATTAGGGAGCGCATAATTCATATTTGCACATATTTTTCTTCAAATAACGGTATTGCAAAGTAACCCGTTTTGCTTTTGCCAGTTGAATTTCATTTATTTTGCGCAATTTGTCGTTGCTGTTGTTGCTGCTGAATTTTAACGATCCTTTTGAAATGCCATCCGCCACGCATTCGCCCATGTGGAGCGCACTAAGTGCAAGGAGTTTTGCGCAACAGAAAAATAATAAAATTATATTCATAATTCGCAATGCAACGCCAATGAAGAAGGTTGTTTGTTTGCGCACACTTTTTGGTGAATAACAAGAAAAGTTGTCAAGGTGATGATGGCACTGAAATTACTTCCGAATAAACAGTTATTTTGTAATCAGCTCTAAAAGCTAACGATTCGCCACAACACACTCGTGAATCTAAAAAACTAACTGAGTGCTGTGTGCCACGCTCCGTGTATCACCATTTGTGGCAAGCATATTTTTGGAGCATATTTGCTGCAAATGCATTAAGTCCATTATAGTTGTGGCCGTAAGCTTTAACGGTACGATTGTAAACGGTACAAACTCAATTACCGTAAGCTGTAGCTTATGCCTCGAGCCGGTAAAAAGCCGCCAACTAGCCGAACGATAACGGTAATGGAAAGTGGACATCATTTCTGTGGCAAAGACATGCTGATGTTGCAGTCGGCTGGATTGGCTGAGGGCCAACCGGTGCTTGAGCTTCCAATTTCTACGCCAAATACACACACATACTCGTATGATGGACATATGCTCATACCAACGCCACCTGCTCGCTAAGATATACAACTCGAAAAATGCACTTTGAACTTCTCTATGCATCATCAGTTTCGTAGAGCTTTGCAACGTATGCAAGTGCACGTTCTATCTCTGGCGGCTGCTGCTGCTACTAGTAAGGGTATCAGCAGCCACCCACCACTTTGTTGCTCGTAAGTTACGGCAGCGGCGCCAGATTGGCCACGGAGTTTTTATACTCATATTTAACTAAGTTCTTCATATCTTTTTCAGTAATTTCCTCGCCTTAGTCGGGCCATATTGCAGTTCGCGTCTGGTTTCGTTTCGCTTGTCGAGCATGTCGATAGTTCCCATTCCGGCTGTTAAGCAGCCAAATCACTTCCAGCCCCAGTCGCCAGCTAACTGCATAAAGATACATATCTTCCCATGTCATTTAGACTTGCGCTGCTTCTCCGCACACCGTTCGGTTGCAATGTTTTTTGCTTGAAACGCCTACTAATGAGTGACGTGGCGGCAAGCGGACGCATTTCGGTTCGTTTTTCACTTCGATTGCTTTTCTTATACCTACTTACATTTGTGTATCTAATCACGCCGCTGAGGCATGTGGGCGCCATTTTGTCACTGTCAGGGAGCTCCTAGCTTTGTGTATGCTTACATATGTTATGTCAGGCATATTTTGTACTTTCGCAATATGTTGCACAAGGTTTTGTTAGTATTGTTCAGCTAACGGTTGATTGCAATATCTAAATTCTTCGAGATTGATACACTACAGAATAAAGTATACCAAAGGCTCAGGATGTCGAGATGAGTTGATTTCTGTATGCCTATCCGTCCTTACATCATCCGTGCTAGGAATAATTTGGGTGAAAATTGAGGCTCGTTGTGTTACGACCACTACGTTTTTCGAAGAATCTTAAAATAAGAACCACGTCATCGGCTGAAAAGGACTAGAAAAGTTAGTCAACCCACCATCAATCGATATCGCAGTGGAAAGCTCTTCAGCGAAAAGAATTGACGACGTTAGGTGAATTCCTCCCAAGGACTTTAGAGCATAACTCGATAAGCAGGGCTGTGGTTTATTTCAGTCCATCCCTCAAGCCTTCGGAGTTGACTGCGTTAGGTGAATTATTCAAAATGACCTTCGAGCATAGCTTGATAAGCAAGGCTTTGGTGGAGACGGATAAGAAATGGCAAATGGAGTGAGCGCCGGAATCTACTGCTCGGAGCTGGATTTCAGTCGACCTTTCAAGCTTCCGGAATACTGCAGGAGCTTCCAGCGGAAGTGCTTGCGGGCAGGAAAGCGACTGAGCTAGTAAAAAACGCAGGAAACAACAAAATGATTGTGAATATATACGTCGATAGCCAGGTCTCAATTAAAGAAATAATTTCACGTGACATTACGTCAGAGGCTGTCGTCAGAAGCAGGGAGGCAGTAGCCGGAAAACGGCCGCTTATATAACGGGTTCCAGGTCACAAGGGCAACGAAATAGCTGATGAGATTGCCAAAAGGACCATCCGTTTGACTATCGAACCAGTCCAGGAAATACGCAAGTCGCTAAAAACGACACATAACGAAAATTCCGGAAGGCCTGACAGACGTGTCGGGGTGAGATGGAATACCGAGATCTTGTGTAAGAGCCCCGAAGAAAAGCACGCCTGCATTTTACTCACCCGCACTCGAAATTACTATAGGACGGCTGTTGGCTTAATGACATATCAGAACATATTGACCTCACATGCGAGTCGGATGGGCAAAAGTAAACAAACGATACATATAGAAAATGCAGAGAAGTAGATATGAGCGACTCTGGAACACAACATTTGCTTCTAAAAAGCCGTTTCTTAAACTCGTTTTAGATATCTAGGAGCTTCGCAGCTCAAAGGAAAAAATGAAGTATCATACTTAGATATCAAGTCGCTCTTAAAGTTCGCAAAAAGCGTTGACGTGCTGCAGACGAGTACTTTAGCACAAACTAAATCGAACATTCATCTGAAATTACGAAGAACCTGCAAGTCTTTGTATGGCGTGACAGCCGTTCAGTATAACCTAACCTAACCTATATTTATAGAACTCAAAGAACATCTTTATCAAGAAATGGACACTTCGTGAGAAGTGTATAAAATCGGTACAATACTACCCCTAGCTCTCTTTACTATACATTTATAAGGATGACAAACTTTCTATTTCTTTCTTAATATGCAAATTGCCAGAGTATAAAATGAACTTAACCCTTCTTTACTTGTTTTATTGAATTATAAGTCTCCCCCGTCCGTTTTTCCCAGAACCTTCGGTAATATTTTTGTATGCAACAAATATGCACAACGCGGCAAGATTCTTCGAATCTGCCCCCACTTTTCTCAACGAGGTGCAAGACCATAATGACCTCAGTAAAATGTTAAGCAGACACATATATGAAAAGAAAGTTGCAGACTGGAAGAAATTTAAACACAAATACGCAATTCTAAACAAACTGCGCGAAAAGGTATGCTACCCCAACAACATCTCAAGACAGCAAGCAAAAAGTTTTACTCGATTAAGGATCGGACACACGCAAATCACTCACCAACATCTTCTTGGCGGCAATCCTATACCATCCTGCCCTTTCTGCCCCAGCACATTATCCATGGAACATATAATCAATATCTGTCCAGCACTAGAGAGTATTAGGCAAAAACACTTTAATTCTAGTAAATACCAAACATTGTTAAATACTCCATCTTTCGCAAACATTGTTAATATATGCAATTTTCTAAAAGAATGTAATTTTTATAATAAAATATGAACTTTGTAACTTTATACAATTATATCGGAGGCGATGGCCACAGTAGCTTGTACTCCTTCCTTACTATTGGGTTTAATATTCTGTATATTTTTCCTAATAAAATAATAATAATAATAATAATAGTTTTTGTATGCATGTGGTGTTGCAGTTCATGCAAACTATATTTACCTCGATTTCTTGACACGACATAGCAATAAGCCGGGAACAGGAATTCGCAGTCATATCAAAGTTCATCGCTCATCAACTACTTTGGCATTGTGCGCGCTCTTCGCTTGTAATTGTTTGCTCCGTTGCTGTATACACCTTTGTTGTTGTCACAATTTCCGCTGTTCTATCTGTCAAGCTGACTTAATGACGTGTCAACAATTCATTAAGTCGCTCAAGCAGTTAAACATAAATTCCGAAATTCCCGGCAAACACGGATACACAAACAACCGTTAGCTAACAAATGTGACGCAGATATCTACTTGCAGCCGTCAATATAAATAATGTAAGGTATGTAATCAGGAATGAAGAAGTAAACATATGTATATGTATGACTGTATGTAAATGCGAACGGACGACAAACATGTATGCATGTATGTGTGTATCTACTGATGAATGGTGGACATCCATGTAATCAGGAAAAAATATTACTAAACTATTTTCTAAAGCTTCCTATTGGACACAGCGCTTATCCTTTTGGTTTATGATGAATGTGTATTCCTCCTCTTTGAATTGACAGCTTGAGGTTCAAGAAAATGGTCAGTTATGGAGTTTAAACTACGTATACCACTTAAAAATATTATGAACTTTGTTCTTTACTCTCATGTGCATAGTGGTAGTAGTGGCGTTTTTACATTACTTCTCCTCCCACGGTTGTAGGTCTGGGCCGAAAACACAAAACTTCGCCAGTTGCCGCTATCCTTTGCGAGCTCACTCTAGTTGTACATCCCAAGATAGATGGCTGCTCATCTATTGGCCTTCCATTAGATGCCTGGATGCCTTTGCTTCACCTCCCTTGTCAACGACATAACCTAACCAGCGCATTCGTTGAAATTTTATGCGCTTTACTATGCCCATGTCGTCGTAGAGCCCATACAGTTCGTGGTTCCATCTTCTCCGATATTCATCTTTCACGCGGCTCCAAGATCCTAAAGAAGCCCCTGTTTGCAAAAGCTATTTTGCACTTGAACTCAAGGCTCGATCATTGGGAGAGTTTATGCTGGTTTCCAGATAGTCCTCCAAGTACTTTGTTTTACGTTCATTCGTTAATTTGCTAGGCTGAAAAAGCAGCGCCGACGTCTCTGTTGTTAAGGCCAACGATGTCAATGTCGATTCAAATTAGCGGCACGTATCACTTTTCAGCACTATATTGGAGGAAACGCATGAGAGAGAATCACACTGTCTAAAATCTCGTCTGGTATAGAACGGCTCTGAGAGGTCTTTCCTAATTTTGACGAAGATGATGAACTCGGATGGATACCAAATTTAGGCATAGCATGGCACCGTTAAATCTGGTGGGTTTGACGGATCTAAAGCCACACTGATAAGGTGCAATCAGTGTATTTGCAATGAGCTTGAGTCTTCCATACAATTTTTGCGACAGGGCCTTATACGCAATGTTAAAAAGACTGATTCGGCGATAATTAACGCAGACTGCGGGGTCTCTCTTCATGTCGATAGGACAGAGTATGCTCATATTCCAATTGTTGGGGCATGCGAAGACGGCGAACGAAGTGGACGCTCAGAAGAAGTTGTTAGCGAAGAAAACGCCAAAAAGTCGACAAAATAATTTTGGATGCACGTAAAGGGAAGCAGTTCGAGGTAGCAGACAAAGTTCGTACCGCGGGAGCTCACTTTTGAAGAAAAACAAGGTTGTGACGTCTGTGTTTTGGGATGTGCATAATTTTTATTGGCTATCCTGAAAAAGGAAGGAGCGTTTCAAGAAAAAACGATGGCAAAAATCCATGAGTCGGTCCTCGAATTGTTATCTTCTTCTTCTTCTTTACTGGCGTAGACACCGCTTACGCGATTATAGCCGAGTTAGTAACAGCGCGCCAGTCGTTTCTTCTTTTCGCTACGTGGCGCCAATTGGATATTCCAAGCGAAGCAAGGTCCATCTCTACCTGGTCCTACCAACGGAGTGGAGGTCTTTCTCTTTACCTGCTTCCCCCGGCGGGTACTGCGTCGAATACTTTCAGAGCTGGAGTGTTTCCGTCCATTCGGACAACATGACCTAGCCAGCGTAGCCGCTGTTTTTTAATTCGCTGAACTATGTCAATGGCGTCGTATATCTCATACAGCTCACCGTTCGATCGAATGATTTATTCGCCGTGGCCAACGCGCAAAGCACCATAAATCTTTCTTGCTATCGCATCCATTATATTCTCCAGATCTAGCCTCAACGTGTACTTCCGATTCACATATCTGAAAGAATGCTCGCTGGGAAAAAAATCGTTGAAGAACAGGTTTATCGCCAAAACTGAGGCCTCTTTAGAAGCAAAGGACTAATCGTAGCCCAAAAATGATATCGTTCAAGGGGTTGCTATAATCAGTGCAAAATAATAGCTTAATTTTATGACAAATATAGCGGTCAATTTGTGCGTTACCTTAATGAAATTAAGTGAAAACTCTAGTCCAAGTATACCCAATTTAAGGATTTCTGACCTCTAGCTGACTTTAAACCATTTATGTCGGTCATTACCGTGACCCAAGCCCGTTATCCATTTTCATTACATATATTTTGTATGAGTTAATTTGATTGATTGTAATATAGAAATCTCGGGCTAAGCAAAATGTGCCAACGAAACTAAGTGAGTCAATGACCTATAAAATAAGTTCCACAGACACCAAATATGTCAGTAATCAATTCAGGGTTTCAAAGAATAATGACTTTTCTTCCGCAATATTTCTTATTGCCTAAAAAGTTTTGCTGCTACCTGAAAGTAACTCTCCGGCCTTAATCCTTGCTGATTATGGGTATATAAAATGAAAATTTTCACACGTCCTTTTCTCGACAAGAAGCAGCTCATTTGTCAGAACCGCCGCTATCGGATCACTGTAGCATATCGCTGATATACTTACAAACTGTACTATCAGAATTAAATACTTGTGTGGAAAGCTTCTTAATTTGACGCGATATCTTCACGCAATTTCGCTTGAATTATTGCCTAAAACAATGGTGCAATCTCCGTAAAAAGTGCTTAGATCGCATGACTAGTCTTATAGCTGTGATGCCAACAGACCGGTCAAAATTATGCGCTTGTGTGGAAAACTTTTTCATTTCTGAGATATCTTTATCAAATTTGGAATATATTATTTCTCAAAGTAACTGTGTATTCTCGCAAGAATTAGTTCCGATCGAGTCAATATAGAATATAGCTGTCATAGAAACTAAACGATCAAAAAAAAATGTTTGTGGATAAGCTTTTGAAAACACAAGGTGCGTTCCAAAGTAAACATTTGAATCTAGTGCCCCCTGGTGGCGCCATCTATATGTCGAGTGATGCGTTAGAATCTGCTGTCTTTAGATTTTCCATTGAGAATTTCACATTTCATAGATTAAAAGTGAAGTTATTACATATTAAGTGTCAGTATGTTTGTGTTATCGGTGCGAAAGTGAGCTTCGAACAAAGTAAAACTTTTACCGAAACGTTTCAATTGATGAAACAAGTTTATGGCGATGATTGCCTATCCCGTGGCAGAGTGCACGAGTGGTTTCAACGTTTTCAAAGTGGTCGTGAGGACATAAATGACGATCAACATGTGGGCCAATCAAAATCCGTGATCACCGGAAATTCCATCGAAACTGTGCGTGAATTCATCAAAAATCAGCCGAAATCATCATTGAAATTCATGGAAATGGAATTGAACATCTCCAAAACATCGATTTATCGCATTTTGACCGAACATTTGGGCTTACGAAAGGTGTGTGCACGGTTTGTTCCGCACAAATTGACTGACGACCAAAAATTGCTCGGAATCCAACATTCGAAGGACGATTATTTGACCAAAAATCACATTTTAACCATTAACCACTCCCCGTATTCGCCTGATATGGCATCGTGCGACTTCTTCCTTTTCGGAAAAATGCATTTGCCCATGAAAGAAAAGCGTTATGCAGACGTAGAGGCCTTTCAAAAGGCTTGCACCGGCCAACGAGCTAAAACACTCGTTCGACATGCTTTTGGACCGTGCAAAAAGCTGTATTGAAGCAGAAGGAGACTATTTTGAATAAAATATATTGATTTTGGCGAAAAAATCATTTGTTCTCTTTATTTATTTATTTTTTTAAGTTCTATTTACTTTGGAACGCACCTTGTACTTTTAAGTTATCTCCCCTCTGCGACCATAATTAATTTTGAAGAGTTAATTCCCCAACATTTCATGCATAACGGTGACCAGGAGTATTGAAAGCCAACGAAGCAACGTTAATAAATCAAAACTGACATATTCTAATGCTTTGCGAGTTTTTTCTTTATTGTTGCCTACAGTGTTTGTGCGGCATAGTTTGTATGGCAGCTGGTCAAGGCATAAATTTTTATGTTGCATGCGGCAAACATACCCAAACAAGTAATGTTTATCATTGCCATACATATGTGGCAATCGCCTAAATGTTTTTGGCACAAATGTGCAGAACATATTGTATCACGGCTGTTATTTAAGGTACTAAAGGTAGATTATCAAATATGCGGTCTGGCTTGCAACAATCTCTTAATGCACATAGCGGATTAACGCCGCAAATTATATAACTTTATGTGATTGCTTTGGTTGCATCAAAAACAACACAACAAAAACACAAGAACAAGTGCATAGGGGGGTGCATCGGGAGGCGCACAGTTGCCGCAGTAATAAGCCGTAAACATAATAGTTTGCTCGCCCCCGAAGCCTTTCATTTACTCTGCATTGCAACACTTATTTATTGTGGGTGCTATTGACCAGTCCTTTCATTGGCCAAATGGTCGGGTCAGTTGGCCGAGGCTGTAGCACTGCTGTTGCTGCCACTTGGCAAGAAAGCGCCGTGTAATTGCAACACAGCAACGAAAACTCCAACGACGCCAAAATCATTATGACCCTTCACATCATCATTGAGTAATCATCATTATCATCAACGCAGTCATTAGAAGTCCCAACCAAACAATTATACAAGCAACAATTTCCAACACCCCTACGGCCCGCTATGGCAAACTTTCGGTAAACAAGACGGCTGACCTGATCCGTGGAGTGTGGGTGCCGGCGAGGACTGCTGCTGCCCGCCGTCTACAGTTTTATCACTAATTACGGGCCATATAAATTGGTGGCGCAACAACGGCCAAATGACAATGTCACACACAACAGTTGGGCACTTGTGCCGTTTGGGCGCTCCGTCGCTTGGCAACATAAAGCGCAGCTTGTTGCAAGCATCCGACGTACATGTACAATAATTGTTTGTATGCGTTTTACTCGCAACGCACACACACACACACACACACACACCCATTTAATGTAGACACTTGTATTGGTATTGCGTAGCTTGGCGGTCGTGCATAGTCGTGCCACCAGAGTCAAACTGAGGCGTTAATGGCCGCCTGGCAAGGCAGCGAGGCGCAGCGATACTATATGACCTTGGATGGTGTCCAGGAATTGCTTGCAACATCATAAAAACCTAGAATGGCGCTGGCAACTGTGATACAAATTGGCTGCGTTTTGCGGCTGCCATCATCCAGCAAACAGCATCCTTTAGCGACAGCAGCCAAACTCGAGAAACTGCGATAGCCGCAAAAACAATTGCTGCAACTTTCATGCTCGCATATAAAATGTGGCGCTGCCATTTAAAATGCAGAAAAAGGCAAACAAAAAGCGTTGCACGCTGGAGCAGAACATCGGGCATGCGTCGGTAAGTGGGAAGGAGGAAATGTGCTCAGCCACGTCCGCTGCCATTCATTGGCGACTGGGGAGCGGTAATCGCAGGATAATCGGCAACTAGGGAGCGCCCCGTGCGTGTAGCATGTTGCAAAATACTTTACAAATTTGTTGCATCACTAGCAACGCCGCAGGCACTGGCACCGGCACTGGCACCGGCACCGCTACAGTTGCAAAGCCACTTTATGCTTTAATTTCTGTTTTGTTATTGTTGTTGTTGTTGTGGTGTTTGTTTTCATTTCGTTCTTTTGTTTATTCTATAATAGTAAAATTTTATTGTGTTGCGGATGAAAAGCTGCAAAGTACAAAACACAGGAAAATCAAATAAAGCGGAAGGAAAACGCTGTAAGAGAAAAAACAAAAACATGTTTCTAAATGCAAAAAATCAAATGATGCGCATAGAAAGCCGGCAAATGAAATAACAATAAATATAAGAAATTGTTCGCTTCACCATGTTGGTATAGACACTGGTCGTCGATTTTGCTGCATCCCGGAAGCACGATAAATAGCAAACACCGAAAAATCAATCTTATTTTACAAACAAGAAAAAACGTGAACTTCAGTGGCACCGCAGCTGTAACACCCTTTACATATACAAAATATTCCCTTCAAGTAGTTAAGTTTCATCGGTCGGCTTGAGTTTGATCTGAACAACTTCTTCAGAGATTCTACCCTTTCCTTGTATAAAAATTCATGCCAAATTTTTTGAAGATATCTCTTCAAATAAAACAAGTAAGGAAGGGCTACGTTCGGGTGTCACCGAACATTTTATACTCTCGCATGATAAAGTGATAATCGAGACTTCATTATCCGTCATTTACATATTTTTTTATTTTGCTGTATAATTAATTAGATTAGTAGCTCCTGAGATATGGTTTTTGGTCCATAAGTGGGCGACGCCACGCCCATTTTAAATTTTTAGAAAAAGCCTGGATGCAGCTTCCTTCTGCAATTTCTTCCGTAAAATTTAGAGTTTCTGACGTTTTTTCTTAGTCGGTTAACGCACTTTTAGTGATTTTCAACATAACCTTTGTATGGGAGGTGGGCGTGGTTATTATCCGATTTCTTCCATTTTTGAACTGTATATGGAAATGCCTGAAGAAAACGACTCCATAGAGTTTGGTTGACATAGCTATAGTAGTTTCCGAGATACGTACAAAAAACTTAGTAGAGGGCGGGGCCACGCCCACTTTTCCAAAAAAATTACGTCCAAATATGCCCCTCCCTAGTGCGATCCTTTGTGCAGAATTTCACCTTAATATCTTTATGTATGGCTTAGTTATGACACTTTATAAGTTTTCGGTTTTCGCCATTTTGTGGGCGTGGCAGTGGGCCGATTTTTCCCATCTTCGAACTTAACCTTCTTATGGAGCCCAGGAATACGTGTACCAAGTTTCATCATGATATCTCAATTTTTACTCAAGTTACAGCTTGCACGGACGGACGGACGGACGGACGGACGGACAACAAGACATCCGGATTTCAACTCTACTCGTCACCCTCATCACTTTGGTATATATAACCCTATATTTGACTCTTTTAGTTTTAGGACTTACAAACAACCGTTATGTGAACAGAACTATAATACTCTCCTTAGCAACTTTGTTGCGGGAGTATAACAAGAAAAAACGTTAACTTCGGCTGTATTGAAGCTGATATACCCTTCATAGGTGCATTTCTTTTAGTAACTATGTGCTCAGTTTACATGGAAGCTATATATTATAGTAATCCGATCAGAACAATTTTTTCGTAGATTATGTTATTACCTTAAGCAGTAATCTCTGTCAAATTTCGTGTAGATACCACGTCAAATGCGAAAGTTTTCCATACAAGCCCTTGTTTCCGATCGTTCGGTTCGCATGGCAGCTATATGCTATAGTAAGCCGATCTAAATAATTTCTTCGGAGATTACATCAAATGCAAAAGTTTTCCATACAAGAACCTGATTCCGATCGTTCAGTTTGTATGGCAGCTGTATGTTATAGTGGTCTGATATCGGCAATTCTGACAAATGAGCAGCTTCTTGAAGAGAAAATGACGTGTGCGAAATTTCAAAACGATATCTTAAAAACTCAGGGACTAGTTCGTATATATACAGACGGACGGACGGACAGACATACAGACGAACATGGCTAAATCGACTTAGCTCAACATACTTCTCATTTATATATATATTTTATAGGGTCTCCGACGCTTCCTTCTGGGTGTTACAAACTTCGTGACAAACTTTATATACCCTGTTCAGGGTATAATAAAACCACCATTTATCTTTATAAGCATTTGGAGCCGATTTGGAACCGAATTGACCAAACTTTGGAGATGATCAGTTGAAATGTCCTTCCAAGCATTTGTCACTTCAGTTATGGTTTCAACTCTTGTTCTTGTCAAATCAGCGGGCCGGTTTCGTTTTACATATGATCATACATTTTCTTTTATTATATTTAACACGTTGAAGACGGCGGAGCTTTTAGTAGTCAGTTTCATCTTGCGGCTCCTAGAACGATAAATAGCTAAAGCAGATGTCAGAGATCGCGCGGAGAGCGAAGCAAGACGCAAAGCACAACGCGAGATCATAAGCATGCCATAAAACATTATCTGCTCAATGAGGCAAACGTTTTGCTGAAAAGAGCACTAAAACAGTTACAACGTTCTGCCAATTCTGTGAAAATAATTCACCTCTTCGTTTAAAATGTTAAAAAACAACTTAGGAATATTAATAATATAATTAAAAATATGTTTGATACCAAATAGTATTATTTAATTTAACAAAAAATAGTTCTGAATCAAAATCGGCGTAACCCACCGATCAGATGAAACCTCAACGTGTTAAATCTAGACTTTGGGGAGGCCAATTAAGCATTTTAACTTCAACTTCTTATGACACGGAGCGTTATCCTGTTGGAGAATGAAAGCTGCCCCCGTTAATTTATTTTGTTCTTCAATATTGATGTTGGTTCATGGAACCATCGATGGGAACCAAATCTCGAACCCAATTGTAAGATACGTATCCCCAAAACATGATACTTACGCCACCACACCTAACCTTTTGGCTAAAGAGTGTACATTTTTTGTGAATATTTTTATTTATTTTTACATATAGTACACCTTTCTAGGCGATGAATGGTATTCAAAAGAACTTTCATCAGTCCAAAGAATATAACGTCAACATTCAAGGGACATATTAGGTTGTCAAAAAAGTCTTGCGGTATTTTCGCTAGTTTGCGCTGAAAGCGCGTAGTTCTAGTTTTATCGTCGCATCGGGTCATGCTATACCTTTTTGGAAAGCTCATTTCACGCGCTAACACATGTTTGATCGATTGTCGTTTCTTTTAAGTCGTTGGTGAGTTATAGCGTCGCAAACATGGAGCAAAATAAAGTGAAAATACGGCATATTTTACAGTACTACTACGATAAAGGCAAAGATGCATCTCAAGCCGCCAATAAAATTTGTGCAGTTTGTGGACCCGATACAGTTTCCATTTCCACCGCACAACGATGGTTTCAACGTTTTCGTTCTGGTGTAGAGGTGGTCGAAGATGTGCCACGCTCCGGAAGGCCTGTCGTCGAAAATTGCGATAAAATCGCTGAATTCGTCGAACGAGACCGGCATAGTAGCAGCCGTAGCATCGATCAAGAGCTGGGCATGAGTCATCAAAAATTCATTTCAATTTCAAAAAAAAAAAAAAAAAGATGTGAATTGTTCTATCCCTAATGGAAACATTTGTGTCCTTATTCCATTCCAAAGCGACCATTTTTGGCGGAAAAAGGTGGTCCTTTCTCATTTCTTGCAAAATTAAACGATGCTCATTTTCTGTAGTGTTACTGTTCGTTGTAAATTATGAGTATTTTCTGTATGTTTATATTTTTAATTTGATAATAAATAGTTTGGCGTGATAAATTATATTCTTCAGCGATATTTATAACGGAAATTCCCAAGTTAAACTTTGTTACTATTTCTGTTCTTATTTTGTTACTTAGTTCTGCTGTTTTAACCATTTTAACTGTAATTAAATTTTTTTAATGTATATTTAGTAAATAATTCTAATTAGATCAAAAAAATTGCACTCATTTTTAACTTTGCATTCAAAAGCGACTGATTTACTCGATGTCAAAAGGCTTATGCCAACCATTGAAATGTCATATATTTAGTTATAATTAAAAAAAATAAATACATATTTATTTATTTTATTTAATTCCAAATTGTTATTTTATTACATAAGTATTATTATAACTACCTACTAACTAACTACTATTATAAATTAAAACTTTGAATTGTTATTGTTTATTTTCTAAATTAATTAATAAACAAAGGCAACACTTTGCCATGTCAAAATACTTATGTATGCCGACGTGTGTACAATATTCTTTAGATAATGTTCAAGTGACAATAAGAACAAGAACCGCTCGAAGTAATGAAAATATAGCTGCCGTTCAGGCAAGTATTGCCGAAGGCCGCAATTTGTCGATTCCAAGCCGTTCTCAAGAATTGGAAGTGTCTCAAACCACAACCTGACGGATTTTGTGGAAGGTTTTAGCTTGTATCCGTATAAAATTGCTCTCACTCAAGAACTGAATATATTGGACCATCCTAAGCGTCGTGAATTTGCTGATTTTATTTTGGCACAACTTGAAAACGACAATGATTTTTTTTAGAAAATCATCTTTTCTGATGGGGCTCACTTACATCTGAGTGGTGCTATAAATAAACAAAACTGTCGTTTCTGGTGCGAAGAAAATTCACAAATTATTCATGAACAACGTTCACATACGTTCACCTAAATTGATAGTTTGGTATGATTTTTGGTCTGGTGGCATCATCGGTCCGTACTTCTTTCGAAATAAAGCTGGTGACACCATTTCTTTCAATGGATAGCGGTATAGTTCGATGATAACCAACTTTTTATTGCCGCAATGGAAGAAGTTGATCTTAGTTACTTCTGCTGCCAACAAGCAGCACGTGCAACAACCGAATTATTGCGTGAAAAGTTTGGAGATTCGAACATTTCAAGAAATTGTGACATTGAATGACCTCTAACAAGTTGTGACTTAACACCATTAGACATTTCTTGTGGGGTTATTTGAAGTTATTGGTCTCTAGCCATAAACCAGACTCTCCTCAAGCGTTAGAAGTCAATACTGAACGTGCTATTCATGACAAACGACTTGATTTAGTGGTAAAAGTACTCGAAAATTGGTTTCATCGAATGAGTTCCGGCAAAAGAAGTCGTGTAAACCATTTGAATGCTGATATATTCAGAACATAATTGTAATCAATCGTACTTCACACTAAATAAAAAAAGGTTTGGGTTTCCTTAACAATTAGTGTATTTTGGTTTTGAAAAGCAAAGAAGAAATATAAGAGTGTTATTAGAAAACTCTGTATATACGCAAACTACTCTTTCATTTTTTGAGATACCCTTCTGAAATCATATCTATTATCTGTTATCTATTATTTATCATTTATTTTCTATTATCTATTATAATTTATGTATTATCTTATATACTACATATATATTATATTTTATCTATTATTTCTTACCTATTATCTTTTACCTATTATACATTATCTATTAACATTTATCTATTATCTGTTATCTATTTATTTTATATATTACTAGAGGACCCTTCCACGCTTCACTGTGGCTGATACATAGATGATACTACTACCATCTATATGATTTCTATTAGTTGGATTATAACTATTAGTTAATGAGATATAATATTTTGTGAAGCAACTTGTGTTAGTTTACAAAAAAAAGGATCATAAGGCATTTCGTGTTAATAAAGCATTTGGCTTTTTGGGGAAAATACTGTTGAAATTGGGCTCAGGGAAATCCACCGTTGAAAAGATATTTGCTAACCTGGAAACAGGCGAAATGAGTAAAGTAGGTGCCTCGCATGTTCATAATTAAACAAAAACAACGAATAACTGATTCTGAGAAGTGTTTATGTGCTCTCTAATCGGAATAAAGCCGAAATTTTTCGTCAGTGATAGAAACATAGCTCCATCATTTCCTACCGAACATGCATTTTAAACAAATGCTTATGATTTCAAATATAATTTTTGTATTTATGAGTTGTATTAAACTTTGACATAAAGAGATAAAATGTATCCTATGTCCTTACCCTGGTTCTAAGCTACCTCTCCACCAATCAGTTCAGCCGTTCTTGAGTTATGAATGGTGTAAGTAACATCAACTTTTTTATATATATATTGATCTATTATCTATGGTATCCCTACGATATCGCTACATTCTCCGAAGAAATTGTTCAGATAAAAGATCAACATCCAGTCCTTGTATAGGAAACATTTTCTTTAGGGAAGATATCCACTTGAAATTCGGCGTGGATTATTGTTCATACACTATTGCATTTAGCTACCCTACAAACTGCACCCTACTTCTTCTTAATTGATTATAGTCCATAGCTTTAATTAATGGTGATTAGGTAAATTATGTGGCCGAAACTAATCACATGAAACTTGTTGTCAGATACTATTTGTATTTCTAACTAGTCCAAGAGAAGCGTGAGAGTATGGTTCACTCTCGTTGCCAAGTAGATAAACGTAGGGAGTTATGCAAATGTCGTAAAAGTCCCTATGGTATTATTTAATGCTATAAAAAGGAGCTCCTTAGCTACCCGAAATTTCCCTTAACCAAATACGCTTTAAATGACTGTTGAGCTCAACCTTCATCTTACTCCCTTTCAACCCCTGCTCAACTAACCAACAAAGCCTGAATTACTCGTTATTAGCAGCCACTCTCATTTGCCTCTTTTTTCTCTAATACCACTCTTACACCTGGCTACAGCGTCAATTTGTGCGGGGTAGAGGCGGACCCTGGGGTCAGGTCATTTATCAGTTGTGAGTAGAGGCAGTTAGCTGCCGCCGAATTGTGAACATTGGCCCCTCTTCTGTTGCAACATTTACGAGTGCTGAAAATCTTGCGTTTACTATAATTGCGCACAGATTTTGGTTGAGTGCGAGTGTGTTTGTATAAATGTAGTTGTTTTCGTCGTCATTTATTTTCGTTTCATTTCCGGCAGCGATTGCGCTTCATTGCTGAACTGAATTGCTTCGCATTGAATGGACGCTCATAAATTTCGCAACTTACCGCCCATTTCTGAGGGCAGCCGCCACACTTATGCACATAAGTGCGTGTGTTTGCGTATGTGGCATGCCACCGCAGACGCATATTAACAAAGCACATAAAATTGTTGATACGAAGGTATCCATTGCTGTGGCCTGCCACTTGCCACCTGTCACCTACATCAGTATGTGTGTGCGTATGCGGTGTTAACGGTGCTGAAGGCAGAGGGCATAGTTGCCATATCAATTTTGTTGTTTCCCCAATGCTTGTGGCGTGTAAAACTTGCTGCTCTCACGCCATACGCAAGGGTGTATGTGCAGGTGAGGCGGACCTCTGTGGTGAACGCGGCACCTTATGAACTCTGTAAGCGGAGCTCCGAAGCTCTTAAAGGTGTGCGCGAGGTGTAGACGGGCGCATTGCCCATTTGCGCGTCGGACGGCGATACGTGTGGCTGCCTGGCTGGCTGGCTGGTTGGCTCGTTGGCTGGCAAGCGCGTCAGGTGTTCATGTAATTATGTTCATCTTGGAAATTAAGTTTGCGCTGTACGCATTGTTGCCACTTATATCGCCACGCTGGCTGTTCCTGCTGCTCACATACGTCTTGCTGTCAGACTTGGCATGACTTGCGCTTATGCATGTATGGTTGGCACCCATGCACACCCATACACACACACCCTTTCCCATTACTCATGACAGCCCATTCACCTGCGCATTTTCGCCGAAGACTTTGTCAAAATTAATTAATTTAAGTTGTTGAATGGGCAAGCGAACGAAAGTGGCAGCTGAAATTCGCACAACGCATTTACGTTCGGCATGAGTGGATGCCACATGCGTCACACTCACACACACGCCATATAAACATACATAAAGTTGTAGCTTCATGTACTCGTATGTGTGTGGCAGTTGGTGCATAGGCAGGCATTCATATTTACAATGAGCGCAGGAGAGCTCTGCAGAAAAGTGTTGCTCCTTGCTATAAAACAGATTAATTGAACAGAATTTAAATGGCAACACATTTATACCTTTATAAAATATTCATGCAGCGGCAGTGAGGTACAACACCTGCTACGTCGCCACAAAATCGCTCGCTCACTACGCTTTTGCACCGTTATTTTGCAGCGCGCGCTGGTAATTTTCGTCTGAAAGATGCCGCGTCCCGCTGCTGCATATTTATCTTGTGTCTATCGACTTGTAAGTAAGGGGCAATACATTGATGACACGACCTCAGTTGCTGTTTTTGTTGGTTTTTTACCTGTTGCCTCCAACATGGACCAAGGTTTTCCTCACAATTTTGTGTATAAATTATGGAATGTAGGCTATCGCCATCTGCAGGCTGTAAGTATATATGCCAAAACATTACTTCACTGTATTTGAAGGCGTCAATTGGATTGATCTTCCAATTTCTGGTTATCTCCACCAAGGCTTACGATTTGGAAAAAATATCTATTAATTTGTGTTGATAAATTGTAATGCATTTAGTGTTGTGAAGTTAATTCTCCTCAGTGTTTGGGTGCAGCCAATTCCAGGCGGCGTAAAATACGGTGGTTGTGGCACGATATAGGTTGTAAATATATTGCTATGATTTGGTTGGTCAGAAGAAATTCGTCGACTGTCAACACAACATGATTATTCGGCCGATTTATTGTCTGTTTCTAGGTCGTAAACATAGGTCTAAGACTCAGCGCCAGTAATAATACGTTGAGTATTTTTGATTTTGGAACTAATCGTGCTTTCACTTTTCTTAGGCCCAAATGATCTTTCAAAATGGTTACCATGATCCTTTCGAAATTCCAACGACGCCAGTAAGATCTCTGACTGTCCTGGACGTGGTTCGTCGTCGTTCTCTATCCTCTCGGAATAATTTGTACCAATCAAACCCACTTGCTCGCGACAAACAATTATCAACGAAGGCTGTTTCCAACATTATGAACGCTTCCGCATCAGAAATTTGATTCCGCACACAAAATTTAATGGAACTTCTTTATTGAATAATTTCACTCATCTTAAAAGTCGCCCAATGCACTTTATGTGCTACAGAAAAATAAGCGTATATTTTGATGTGGCACTTGGCAAGGATGTCACTGATAGTCATACCAACTTAGAAAAAAATTATTTCGACTAAAAGGTTTATGTACGAAATTTAAATCAAGAAATCGTACTATTTTTTGCTCACAGTGGAATAATTTTCATTGGGGCATTTTTTATAGAATAAGTAGTAAATATAAAGGGACTTTTATTTTGAATGTGATTAGTAAATTCTTAGTAATATATTCAGAGATTGTAACGATGTCTTAGACATTAATTAATGCCGTATTTTATGACGATACCTTGTCGATTTCCATGTAAGAACTTGAGTTAAGTTGGTCAGTTTGAATGGCAGCAATATGTCATAGTATACCGATATCAGCGGTTTCGACAATTTAAAATTTTCTTGGTGAGAAAAGAACGTATTCTAAATTTCAGGTCAATATCTCGAGAACTGAGGGATCAAGTCGCGTACAGACAGCGAGACAGAAAGACGTATCGACGGTCATGGCTAAATCGACTGAATTTATCATGCTGCTCATATATACATATATACTTTATAAGATCACTGACGTTCTCTTTTGGGTGTTACAAACATCGTAAACCTGTTCATATATGCATATTTGGAATCGAAGACAAAAACTAAATCGAATAGAAAAAGCAACAGGGGCTATTAAGTCTTGTACGTCTTAAGCGGTTAGTGTGCTTCTCCATCAACTGCCCGATGGCGTGCTTACCCGAAAAGTAGCAATAAGTTCTTCTACTATCAGAAAAAAGAATTAGAATGTTGGAGCCGGAAAGATTACGGTCAAAGCGCCATTCTGAACCACCCGAACCTAAGTAAATCAGACTACATCCTCTCAAGGTTAGATTTCAATAATCACTTTTGGTTGAGGTTACCCTCTAGACGGGAATGAGAAGAGGTTTAGTAGGAAGAAGAATGACCGAAATGAAATATTGAGTAGGGGCGGGAGTGTATTCCAATCATCTTGACATCTGTCGTTCTAGCCGTCTACCAAACTCATGCTGTCTGAGTTCAAAACGGAAGTGTTAGGTATAGCGAAGGCCGAATATTGAATACCTACGGTAGGATATGGAAAGTCACCAAATATTTGGATAGCCAGGCGACATGGGGGAACTTTTCGACGCCAAAGTTTTACTCCAGTGTAGTCAATAATTGTAAGAAAGTTTTAAGTCACTGGCAGTTAAAATCCACTTGTCCATAATTGGGTATTCGGTTACAGGAATATTTTCGGCAAGGAATAACAGACGAATCAGGAGCCTGTTTAGATGAACTCTCGACGGAGTTTATGCCATGACCGCTGGGAAAGATCAAGAGAGACTACTTAATAAGCTTGCTGAAAAATAGCTCAGAACAGACGGAAATTAATAACCAACTGCAACTGAAGAAAATATTGCACAAATATGATAAGACTAGTTCTCAGAACTTCTTAAATGGGTCCGGGAATAATATGTATGCCTATAATGGGGCACTTTTGAAGATCATGAGCCAAAAATCAATCTGCTATATTATAATATTTGTCGCTGATGCAAGCTAGGAGGGAATAAGGAAACTTTTTCACAAACATGACACAGAATGCTTGAAATCCATGAGGCACCAAATCTTGAGTGGCTGTCTATAAAGAGCATGCCGGATATAAGTAGTTTCATTGAGAGCACCGAATGGTTTGAGCGCAAAGATGAAAGGATAAAAAGAATCTTACGATATTGCATCAAAATAGAACATCCCTACCTAGAGAAATATTGGACAAAAATGTTGTACAAAAAAGAAAGAATATTTCGATTACATCTCCTGACTTTAGAAGAAGATGAATTTAGATGAATGAAAAGTTTACAAGATTACCTGATAAAAAACTGAAAAAAGATATGATCGATAGGCCACAAATCTCTGAGAACTAGAATGGGGCTGACAGATCGAGAAAACTGCAGGGAATGTCAAAAGCAAGGCACCAGGGAAACAATTAAGCTTCTCCCGTACTGACAAGGGTATGCTTCAAGGATCTGGGGGCCCACGATATGAAACACTGGTATGGGTATCGAGTGTGAGGCCACAGAGTCTTATAAAATTCGGGTTAAGTGTAGATATCTTAAAGAATGACTACGCCTCATGGAACTCGTAACAGATTTCCATTGGACCAAAGAATCAAAATTGGTCTAAGCATGGCTCAATAGCTTACCAGACTAACCCAACCCAACCTAACCTAAACTAATTACTAAAAAAAGAAAAGGCGCAAGGTTTGCATTTGTCAACTGGTTATATTCAATATATAACCTCAAAAATAAAAATACCGGTAAATTCACATCCACACTCAATCGTTGCTGTGCATTTTGCAGTGGCAATCACGTCGGATTTGGCACGTCGTCGTGTTCAAGTAAGCCGCTCAGCAGATCAAGCAGTGTTACACAGACTACACTTTCCATCAAAGCTGGTTAGAAAATCCCGGTCACTCATACATACATACGTGAGCACTCACTGCCCTCCAGTGCTTTGCAGTTTTCGGCTTTGGAAAATTTAATAAACCTTGACGTGCCGTTTTCTTCTCAGCGATAAGTGAGCGCAGCACACCACACACCGACAACTCAAGCAAAGAAGCGCTAGGTTGGTGACATCAAGCGATTACCGGCAAGTGGTAAAGCAATCAAGCACCTTATGTCGCATCTAACGGGTTGCATGTAATAACAACAACACCAAGAAGTAAAGTGAATTTCCGGCATAGGCTTAGGCGGTTAGCTATCGCGTATGCTCTGGCTCTGCTAGTCAAATGTTTAATTACAATTTTTAATCACTTTTCTCTCTTGTCCTTATATGCACGTGACTGGGGGTGAAGGTAATAAATTTTATTATGTTTTCCCAGATGTTATAAATGTTACGGTAAATGCTTGTCAAGGTAGACATATTTCGTGCTACTCACACTTATGTTTTTTATGGCGGAATATGTGCATGCAATTTTGTTCGCCACTTGCTGTTCACTAAATGCTAAACCCTGTATTTAAAAGGCTCGATTCATAGAGAATACTCATCTCATTTCCGGAATCGCGAGCTCTTCATTTAAAGCAGGAAGTTTATTTAGTTTGGTTTCTAGGACTTACTTCTCTTAATGTCCCAGTTATCCTCATTCAAAAATTTGCAAAGGCAGTTGAGATTATTCCAAGTTTTTCAATCAGATTTGGAATTTATAGGAATGTAAAGGGAGTCTTATTTTATTTGAACAGAAACTTTTAGTCTTTTGGATTGCCATTGCTATAAAGGTTCTTAGATTACATCGCGCATAAGTCGCAATATTAAATCCTTGAACTGGTTATTTTAAGTTTAGCACGAAAAGAATTGGCGGAGACTCTACGAGTATAAGACATATATGTATGTATATGATATATAACAGGTCAATAGTAAAGTTCCAGGCCAGTCATTTTAAAACCCATTATTTTGGCAAAACTCTTTGATTTATTCAACATAGTTCCCCTCAAGGGTGATACCCTGATTATAGTTACCCTCCAACTTTCAAAATAATTTTTGTAGTTTGTCATTTGCTTCACCGAAACTGAGGCCGATCGTCTTCATTCGACGACAATTTTTTCTCAGCGAGCATTCTGTTTAGTTCTGAGAACAGAAAGTAGTCTGTGAGGGCCAAATCTGGATAATACAGTGTCCACATTCACTTTCCCACAATTCGAAGGCCAATTCATGAATTTTTGCCATCGTTTTCATTGACTTGCCATATGGTTCATTATCTTGGTGAAACAGCATTTTATTTTTCATCAAATGCGTTCGTTTTTCGGCGATTTCGTCCTTTAAACGGTCCAATAAAGCTATGTAATTGTTGGTGTTGATGGTCCTGCCTTTTTCAAGGTAGTCACTAAAAATTATTCCTTGCAATAATCTCAATAGGAGTCTGTTGTATTTTTCCAAGCTTTGTAGCGGCTTTATCATGTGCAGTCCACTTGGATGACTGTCGATTTGAGTTCGGAGTGAAACGTCTTATATAACGACGGAAAAATTCAGACACATTACGCTGGAACCTCTCCAAACCCTTATTCGAATCATCAACTCGTCGTTGTCTTTGATCTAAAGTCAGCACGTGCCGTCACTTTACACAGAGCTTTCTCGTCCCCAAATATTCGTACCTAATCTTTAGAGCGCCTGCTGTTTCATTCAAATTCACTTTACATGGTCATCCAACTATATTTTGAGGACTCATTTCACCAAGTTTAAACCAATCCTTGATTATTGATTTTGCTGGAGTAGTGCCCGAAATCTCGTCATCAAGCCAACTGTATATACAAAATTTTCTCCTTTATATGGCCATTGTAGTAAATGTCATAAGGACCTACTCGTCTCAGTTCTTGTCCCGTCCATTGTATTTTATGGATGGCGGTGATGTCAGCCTTTACTCTAACGAGAACACCAACAAGCTGGGCAGCGTATCTTCCCAATTAAGGGACCGGACATTCCAAGTACATGCCCTCAAATCATAATCCTTAACACATTTGCAGAAGTCGTCATCAAAAAGGGAGGTCTCTCATCCCAGCGCACAACCCTGAGGTAGGGATGGCTCGCCTGCTCACTTTAGCTCGCCTTTAAACGGATGTTTTTTGGCTATCCAGAAAATACTTGGTCTAAGACTGGAAGTCATGAGCTGCTTGAGCCACATGTAGAAGAATCGTTAATTCAGAAACTAATGATCCGACAACTGCCAAATTTATACCCGCGCTTTTTGAAGATCAGGGCTAACTAAAAAATATGTAAGGTTTAACTGTAGTAGCATTATATATGTGTCAGTTCTGTATATGCGAACTAGTCCCTCAGGTTTTGTAATATCGATCTGAAGTTTTCCACACGTCGGTTCCTCACCAAGAAGCTGCCAGAAAAATTTTCCGTTTGAACTTGTATTTGCATGAAAAGTTTTCTGTTTGACAAGGTATCTTAGCGGAATTCGGCATATATTATTATCCAAAGCAACGCTGTAATCTCTGAAGAAATTGTTTAGCTTGGACAACTGTATCTCATAAGCTATAAAAAATTCACCTCTCATGGTTAAAATATGTTATGTTGACAAATACCAACGTAGAATCGTACTAACATTTCCCATTCCCACTATTGCGGTGTCTCGCACGAAATTCCGCAAAGCCCAACAGCAGCCGACACGAGCGTGAAAAGCAGCCTGTAAATATATTTGCAGACTTGCCTATATACGAATATATTATATTCATGTTATGTCACGCTTAAGTAGAAGTGATTCTCAGCAGTGTGGGGAAAGTGCGATAAATTCTTAAAATTACAGCGAGATAACAACATTGCAGAAACCAAAGCAATTATAAGAACAACAACATGTTAATATTGTCAGACCTCTGGCAGTTTTTAGGTGAGAGCATCAATGTCTGCAAGGAAATTGAATTTTTCACGCGTCGCGCGCATCATCTTTGGTGTTGCATGGCATGTGGCATGTGGCGTGCTGCATATGGTGCGCGCCTAGCTCTTATGGGTGGGGTGTGGTGGAGTGGTGAAAATTCTATCTATTTCGAAAATGTCGTCACTCAAATCCTTCTAATTGCATCGAATGTGGCAGCGTGCAAGTGAGTGAATGACGGATGGAAGTGGCTGAATGACTGGTGCCGCAAGTGGCGTAACAAACGTTGTCATGCTGCCATACTTTCCCCTTTTCATCAAGAGAAATTTTTATGAATTACTTGCTAGCGCGCGCCCGAGCTAAGTGAATTCAGCAAACGACTAAAGCTGTCATGTGGCACATGTTGCATTGCAGCTATGTATTACTACATAAGTATATGTATGTGTGTGCGTACAGCGATTGTGTGTTGCGTGTGGTGTACAACAACTATTTTTATAGCACTTTCGCGCTTAAGTGAACTCGATGGTTACCCATGGTTTTGTATTATAATTTTTTCGCGTAATTTTTCTCTGGCAATTTTCCCATTGTGTTGCACGCAACTCGAGCACATTGGCTACAAAGTGTGGCAAAGATGAATGGTGAACAAATTAATTTATTTTCATTGCAATTTCAGCGCAAATTAATCTTGAATTCCAACAGACGAATGTGCACTCTAATAAAAATATTTGGTGGCTATCAAATCATTCCCATTTTTATGCGAGTGCGAGTCGCTAGTTTGTTGCGGAACAAAGATGTGGGCCCCTTTATGGGCTAGTGCGTAGTAGGGAACTTATTTAGGAAAGCTTTGTCAAACCTTCGAACGTAGTTCTGCATGAAAGCTTCTTAATGTGCTGGTAGAGTATCAAAAATTATATTCAGAGTAGTCAAGAAAGCTCTCCTGAAAACTCAATATCAACATCGTGGAAGGAGCAAGGAAGGCATCGGTCACCTTATTACTGAAGGAAGCCATTAGCAAAAGGTGCGAACTCTCACAAAAAGTAGTTATTTGTAGTTATATGAAACAATATTTAAGCCTGTAATGTAATGTTCTACGGTATTCTTGTAAGGTGAGAGGCGCTGAATGTATTCTTTATTCGCGAAAAAATTGAAGGGTGTTCCACTGGCTGCTCTCATCAGTATTTGTCGCGCATCTCAAACCACACCAACTATGGCGGTGTACATAGCCGGAAGGTGTATGCCCGCGAAAGCTCTCCACAAACTCAGAAAGTATGAGTATTTAGATGACTGCAAGACTGGTTACTTTAAAATCCATTATACTACGATTATCAGGTCGCCGAGCCTAGATCTGGCTGTCATTTCTTTGTTCACAAACCTCCGAGGGAGGTATGGGAAGGGAGCTCTCGATGGAGAAATGAGGAGTAAGCGAGTTGAGTGGAGGAGTACACTGTTGGGAATTGTTAATCATCTTCAGTTTCAGTTAAGCTTCCTGACCACTGCAGCGTCTTTCAAGCAGAGATGGCTGCCTTAAAGGTAGTAGTAGATCTACTACTCCTGAGCGCAGCCTATGTCAAAGTACTGACTATTCACCCTGATAGTAGGACAGCGTTATGCGCTCTGAGTTGGCTGACTGTATGCTCAAGAATAGAGAAGAGATTTGTTGACTCCATATTTTTAGCATTGACTTATTTTACTACACTGGTTTGGATAACTGGCCGTAGTGTTGTTGCAGGAATTTGTAAGGTTAATGAGTATGCTTAGACAGGTACTTTAGTCTCAATAACTGCGGCATGGGAACAGTTAAGAGCCTTGTTAGCTTTTTGTGGTTTGTTGAGCCTCAGACCATCTGAGCAAGCCTTGTTCAACTTTTAACAGCTGAGCAGTCGCAAGGCCTTTCTGGTCCAGGGTAGCTGTTTGCAATAAGACAAGATAGAATCATCTCAGCTTTTCTACTCGAAAGTTCCGCTTTTGTCAAATCAAGACAAAACACGTCGGATCTAAACTTTTACACAGGTGAAATGGTGGAGATAGAAATAATGTACCCAAGCAGATTTATAATAGATTCAGGGCATTTTGCCGATAGATGATATACAACAACAGGGGTTTTCTACTTGGTGACCCAAAGAAGTGTACATCTAAGTGGGATCTCCCTGCCGTGCTGAGGGATCAGCCGTCTAACTTAGGTTAGGTTAGGTTATATTAGATGGCTAATCCAGAGGTCGCACTTGGATTGCTATGGTCTTTACGAAGGCACGGAAAAGTGGAATTTCTGCGTTCGCTCCTACAAGTAAGCAAAGCGCTTAGCGGCCAATACAAATATGCATAGTCGTTTAATTTCCATTCCCATCAGTTCGGTGGGATGTCTGAAGGTATGCGCTCCCAAGTGTTTAAGCCTTGATCGCCCCGATGCAGAACAGTCAAGAAAGAAGTGTTGTTTTCTGCCATAAATCTTCTGCGGCTGGCATTTGGTAAGATGCCCATCTTTACAGCATGGACGTCGATAGGGCAATGACCTATTAGAACGCGCACAACTAGGGAGAGACTAGCCTTACTGAGTGCAAAAGACTCACTCTCTGGCGATCAGTCTCGGTGGCCCAGCACTGACAAAGCTCCCGCGAATCTCAGCTAGTAGTCTCAGTAGTATAATACACGAGGAGAATTCCCTCCTCGCTGGCGCGTCAGCTTTACAGTTACTTGCTGCTCCGCTGTGGCGTGGTACCCATACCAGTGTTATCAAAAATTGATAGTAAATTGATGTGATAACGGGGATAGGTTTTTCAGGGCGTTTCAGCCCTGAACGCACGTTTACCGCCGCCCTGCCCACAGATTGTATTGTCATTTCTCTGAAGAGGGCTGCACTCTGGAACAATAAATCTACAGATATCTATGCTGTAGTGCTCCGATATCAGCGGTTTCGGCAAGTGAGCAGCTTTTGGAGAGGACACGATGTCTGTAAAATTTCAGATAAAAATTTAAAACACTAATGGCTGAATCAACTAAGCTCGTAATGCTGATCATTTATACATACATTTTATAGGGTCTCTGGCGTTTCCTGCTGGGCGCTACAAACTTCGTGGCAAACTGAATATACGCTGATCAGGGTATAAAATAACTCAAATCTATATCTATTATGGACAAGAAGTTTTTTAAGACAAATTCACAGGGACATCGTAAATTACATTTAAGACACCTGCTACGCTTACACTTTCGCTCTCTTCCACTTATGCCATTTGTTCAAAGTGTATGCATTTCAATTGAACTGCCATAAATTCCAACATCAAATAACTTCATGAATGCGCTGTGTAGTTGAGTTGTCGAAATCGACACAGCAATAGCAGAAAGGAGATGACGACCAGTGCAGTATTGCCAGACAAGTAATAAGCCTTGTTGCTAGGCCATTGCAGGGGTCAGAGGTGTTATTTGGCTTTCGTGCCTTGCATGCGAAATCACTTGATACTTTTCTGGTGAAAGTGCATACCAGAGCCAAAAAAAAAATTGTTATTTTCACTACAATAACAACTGTGGTAAATATCACATGCACTCAACTAGTTCAATATCAGAACAGAAAGGAACAGCGCTGCCTTGAATATTGTATTAATATAATACACTGTCTAAAAAGTGATCTGTTCATCAGAGTTTGAGGGAAATTAACTTGAAAGATAAACTATAAATTTATAAAATATAATATATTAATTTGCAAAAAAATTAAAATTTCATGCTGCGCGAGTTTTATTACTATATTTAAAGCAAAGAAATTCATTCCTCGAGTGTAACCAGTGTAAAAACCTATTTTTATTTCCTGCAGTGTATCTGGCTTTGCGCTGCAAACATACATACATATAGAGCGTGTACTAGTTTCACTCATTCATTGCATATGTTGAACACATGCATATATGTACCTTTCAGTCGGAATGTCTGTTTGTGCGAAGGCACATCGTGGCGTATGAGTTACGTGCGAGCAACTCCAACAACTACCTGGCATTCCTAGCATTTTGGCAAATTTATTGGTGTTGCATAAACGTTGTTCGGATTGATGGAAATTGTTGAATAACTTTCATTGCTTGTTTGCTTGTTGATTGCTGTTCATATTATTTATTGGAAGGATTTTTTTTTGTGTGAGTACACTCACCCATTAAAACAATAAATTGCGAACATTTGAGCGTGCAAATTATTTTATATATGGTAATTTTAAGCCTTGAGTAATATCCACGAATTAAGTTCAGCTTTTCTTTCATATTATCTCACTGCAAATAAATCACTTATAACAAAATGTATGTAAAAAGCAGAAACCAATTTTTTTACGCTGATTTTCTTAATTATATCTTAAGTTGCTTGGCGGCTTTGACTTCCTTCGCCGAAAATTAATACAAGAAAGCAAGCAAGGTGACCGGTGCGCCTCCTTGCGATACATTTTCGCTTGTAGGTAGTATCTGAAAGGTCGCTCTGAAGCGTTCAACAGTCATCTGTCATCCTTGAGACGCTCCATCTTCGCTGATATCTTTTTTTCCAACTCCTCAATAAATGATTGAAATTGTTCATCTTACTCTTCACTCACATCTGCTATATTTTCTGACAAATAGTCGAGTTGGAAGTGAAGAAAATGCACTTTTAGAAACATTAGGCAATTTAAAGGTTTCTCTTCTCGGAACGTACATATTCCTAAAGCACTGGAGACGTGTCCTTCGTCTATATTAACATAATCGATCTGGTTGGTGGCTTTTCGATCCGGAGACAGTCAGGTAGCTTAATGAATTTTCCTATTCTGAAATCTAGAACTACATATAACACTATTTTTCATTATTTCGGGTCCCCGTGAAGTCGATCAGCCTTAACCCATTTGGGAATGTTTCATCATGGAGGCTGAATTTACCGACCGTTGTGCCGAAGATACATTCATTGCCCACGTGGCGTAAAGTTGCCAAGCACGATCGTCGTTACAAGATAGGTGCGCTCTCATATTTGGGCTTCTCTTCAGCGATATGTTTGAAAAACTTCGTCGTTTTAGACGCTTTTGGATCCACAGGCATTTTTACGTGGCGGGTTCCAAATCTAGCGCACAATCCTGGGGAGGGTTGGTTCATATTCTCATTTTAGCTCGCCTTCAAATGGATTTTCTTTCGCTATCCAGAGGATACTTGGTCTCAGACCGAAAATCGTGAGCTGCTTAAGCCATATGTGAAAGAATCGTTTCTGGTCACTCCCAAGAAAAACCGCCGAGAGAACTTTTTTCACTTGCGTGAATTTCAACACATGACTTCATCCTCCAATTTAAAGGTTAGGTTTAATAAATCTGGTAGGTTAATCTGAGCCACGTGTAGAACAGTTTTGTCCTTTTACGATACCAGATGGAATTCAGATACGAGACCCATGAGGAGGAGTTATTCTTTAGGATGAATGAGTTTGATACGACTTTAAATATACTCTTTGGCCTCACTATCGATACCTGTTAGTGTGTATCATAGCGTACGGCCACCAATGCCAATAAATGGCAACCAAAATCTTGAAATGCTTTTAGCACGTTTTTGACGGTTTAATTTGTAGTAAGAGTCTTTGGAGTTCTCTCTCCTCTTCTATGGATTCCGGCCATTAACGACGTCAATAAAAAACTTGAGGATCGTGGCTCCAGGATGATTGCTTATGCAGACGACGTAGCACTTATGGTCAAAGGAAAGTTCTTGAGTGCCGTCTACGAGTTGACGCTGCGATAGTTCGGCGTCGTAACAAATTGGACAGTCGAAAGTGGTCTCGTCATCAACCCAAGTAAAACCGAGGTGGATTTATTTACTAGAAGATATGTGTTCTCGGTGACACCGCTGCCGCAAATGCGTGACATCCATCTGCAACCGACGGATATAGTGAAATATCTGGAACTCATCTTGGATAGGAACCTTTTATGGAAGACCAATATCAAAGAGAGAGCAAAAGAATCATCGATTGCCTTATACTGCTGCAGAGGAGCCATTGGAAAAAGATAGGGTTTCTGATCTAAAGTGGTCCTCTGGCTCTACGACACCATAGTCAAGCCCATTATGTTCTATGAAGCCTATATGCGGTGGAGGGCTCTAGAAAAGACCACACGTGAAAAGAAACTCGGCGCTTATCAGCATATGTGATGCACTAAGGTCCCCCTCCAACTATGGCACTTAACGCCATCTTGCACATTGTGCTTGTAGACATCGTCGGAAGGTGTATGGCTGCTAAAGTTGCTATTAGACTCAGAGAATTTGGGTTCTTAAAAAAACAAGTATCTGAACATTGGATAGCCTCATACGGCTATCATTTGGGTGGAAAGAGCCGTTGAAGGAGAGGCAGTGAACGGATGGGTCAAAGGGAAAGATTGGTGAAGGGATTTACTGTCAGGAACTCTCTCTCAACTCTCTATCTCTCTCTCTCTCTCTAACAATTCTAGCTTCAGACTTTTTGACTATTGCAAAGTCTTCCAAGCCAAGGTTACAGCCATTAAGTTAGTAGTAGATCTACTTCTCCGAAGTGCAGCTTCTATTAGAGAAGTGACCATTCACTCAGATAGCAAAGCGGCGATACTAGCATTGTACTCATAAACAGGGTGTTCAGGCTTTGTCAAGGAGTGCTTAACCTCGCTATCAATAGCTTCGAGTGCCTTTGTGATAGGAATGGTATGGGTGCCAGGCCATAGCGCAATCGCAGGAAATTGCAAAGCTGATGAGCTGGGAAGGAAAGGCACCCTAGAACCGCTATCAGTAGAATGGGAGCGGATCGGTGGTACTAGTACCCTCTTGTGTTCTACTACTAGATATTTGGCTTTACGAAAGATTGGCCAGCTCTGGGTCGCTATCGGTACATGCGCTGTTGCAAAGGCCTTTTGGCCTAAGATCTATCGCAAGAGCTCGATGGAAGAAGATGGATGGAAACTACTCTACACTTCTTTCTTGACTGTCTCGCGTTTGGGAGGTTCAGACTTAAACACTTTGGAGCCCATACCTTCAGGTATCCCACCGACATAATGGGATTGAAAATTAAACACCTGTGCAAATTTGTATTGGCTACTAATCGTTTTTAAGCTTTGAACTACTTCTCATGTTATCAAATCCAGGAGAAAGACACTGCCGACAAAAGCAAGTTCCTGCTTTTGAGTTTCATCCCAACAACTCTGAAGCGTTTTTGGGATGATTCAAGTCAATTTTTCTCAACCACTTTTGGGCGTCCACTGCGTTGACCGTCTTCGGTGCTCATTTCACCTCGTCTTAACTTAGTATACCAATCCTTGGTTGATTTTGCTCAGTAAGTGTCCGAAATCTCGGAATAACATAAGGACTAAAAATTTAATTTGGATTTAATTTCATTCATGTGCTGACCTGTGTAATTATCTGAAGAAAAATTTGTAGTTTGTATCTAAATGGTCGTAATCGAACTATAACTTATCAATTCCTCAAATATCGAATTTGTGGACCTGAGTGCCTATGACTGCCTTTCTACTGAAAATAATGGCATTCAGCAATCTCATACTGTGAGGCTGGGGGTCGAGATAACCGCAGTTAATATTTTTCATTCTTCTCGGAAGATGACATCATCCTTCGTGCAGTGGTCGAACATTTCAAGCCATTTCCATTCAGCGAGTTTAGCGATTTCGCTAATGGTTGGCGCAGCTCTCGTTTATGGTCTTTTACCAAGGAAAGCTCCCCCGTTGGTTCAGTAGCAGTCGCGTTCGATATTGGGCTGTCAATTTCGATTTCACGCAGCAGCCTCTTGACCCACTCCAGTGTGTTTGCATGCTGCTCAGATACCTGTTCACCATAGCGCTCCACGATTTTGGTTGCTAAGCGGCGGTCTGTCTTCTGCTTCCAAGCTGGTGCTGTCTTGCTTCTGCCCCTGTAGTGCCCTTCATGAATCTGGCAGAGGTGAGCACTCCCACCCAGGATATATTTTTTCGTCGCTTTCAACCTCCCTTCACTTTCCGCTGTCACTTTTCCATCATCTTTTGCTTAGTTATTGTGTATTTTTCTTCAAGCTGATTGGTTGCCCCTCAGAGTCACTAACCGCCTTCGAAAAGGTAATCAGCTTTAATAGTTCCAAAGTTGTATCAGTAGTGAAACCAACGCGGTTGTTGCTCTCATGAGACTATGTGTTCAGAACCGGCAAGCGCAAAGACAGAGTCGTCTCAGTATACACCTATCACGCTAAAATAACGGCTGTTACGTACTCTGAGTCCTGTCAGTGTCTCAACGGGAGGGGCCAGCTCGCCAGCTATACCTGATATGTTTGATATGCGTCATACTTAGGTATTAGAAAGCCGCAACAACCAGCCCAAGGTTCTGTCAAAATCCTTAAGAACTAATCCTAGTCATAATCCAATTTAAAAGCTAAGATCGAGTCGAGGAGTTGAAAGGCCGTGATGACCACAGTTCATTTAGGGTTACACAGGTTGCACCGACCACTTGAAGTGCCATTTATAGCTCAAATAATGCTTCCTTCGTAAGTTACTAAATTGAAACGTTATGTAAGCATTCCTCAAACTCATTAAGAGTCTTTAAGTAATCTCATCCCCAAATTTTATCAGATTGCCCGCGGTAGCTTGATACAAATGTCGGTATAATATGTCATTTTCGCTTCGCGCCTTAAATTAGCCAAACTACGTGCTACTCAGTTTTAACAGAGCACTGAGTTACCGTTACACTAATTGCTTTTATTGGGCAAAAGTAAAGCAGACTGGCGAAAAACAATATTAAATTAGGCACTGCAAACAGTTTTGTTGAGTTGTGTTTAAAGTTCTGCCATGGACACACTCACAAACACACATACACGACAGTCATCTTCTTGTGTCGCTGCGACGGCAACTCGTCACCCGTGTTCAATGCTTTGAGGCCATCCAGCGACAAACTGTCAGCAGCAATGGCAGCATGTCAGCCCGGCGGCAACAAATATCGAGCACCCCACCACGTATGCCAGCTAAATATGTACGTATGTATGTGTGTATGTATGTGTGTATGTATTTGTGTATGTTATCATATATGTATGTATGTATGTATGTATGTACATGTGTACATATGGATTTTTGCCGGCCTGTAGCCGTTGGTGGAGGGCTGCTGGCGCCTCGCTTGGCCTGTTGCTGTTTGTCGAGCGACTTAAATCTGCAAATTGTTTATGGACGAGCACATTCGATTTGCCAACACCGGCGTGAGCTGTCATGAGCTGAATTTAAGGATATGACCGGAAGTACCGTTTAGCCAGGAAACGGGGGGTAAGGACAATGCCATGCCAAGAGTTGGGCAGGAAGCGTGGAGCTTTGATGTTTTGTTGATATAAATTTGCTTTTGTTGGTAAAAAGCGTATATATGTTTATGTATGTACAGCGCCTTGTACACACTAACAGCGGTGTCGGTATATGCTGGAGCCTGATGTGTGTGTGTGTGTGCGAGTATACGAATGGACGTGTATTGCAAATATGTACACTTGCCACTTGGTTCGTTGTGTTTGCTCAGCTTTTTGGATAAGTGTCAATAATGTCACTGTTCATGAGCGTGTGTGTGTGTGTGTGTGTGCATTGAAATTGTTTGTGTTTTGACACTAATGAGGCTACCAGTGGCTGCGGCGACAGCAACAAAACCCGGCCTGCTACGTGTCGCTGTCAACAGGTGGTGTGCCGTGCCAGCGTGCCAGTTGGTCTCCAATTATGAGCACTTCAACTGAAAATTCGAGTCTCATTGATGGCATCGACACACCAAGTCAAACACAGTCGCATGCGGATGTGTCTCAACGTACCATACAAGTTTATGTGTGAATGTACTCGCATGTACATACATATGTACGACTGATACTTGCTGTGCGCCTGGGCGGATGAGTAATTATTTTCAGTTTCAGTTCGAGCTTCCTGCATGCAAATATTTGTTGTATGTATCGAGTAATGTGCGCATATATTTTATGTTTGCAGTATTTTAAAGCGCTCTCGCTCGCCCCTGCACACGCCCATCACGTCGATATTTAAAATTCAATTTTAAGGCAATTACTTCGAAGTTATTGATTTAACACTTTCCTATAGGTGGTTTGTCTCGATCGAGGGGCAAATACATTTGCATTGGCAATTGCGTAGGCATGCGGTATTCCGAAATGAATTTTGCAAATTTTCTGCATTGAAATGTTCATTTGCATATTTTATTGCGTCTTATTTGAAAAACCAGATTTATTAAATTGATAGAGTTTGTATTTGCATTTGTCCGTCAATATTTACATTTGTGTATTCACAATTGCTTTGAAGCAGGGTAGATAAAGATAAGATTGGAAATGGAAAAAAAGGATGAAAGCCATGGGAAAATATTAATTTGCGAGTGTGCTGAAGTCGGGAAGTGGACGGGGATGAAATTTTAAGGGTTCAAAAGGTTTATCTCTTTTTCCGGCAAAACGGCGATTTTTATAGAAAAAAGTTTTACGACTTTTGTATTAACAGTTTTTTCACACAACCTTAAAATTTATGTGGAAAATTCAAATAACCAAACTTTTTTTGATTTTTTAATTTTATCTTGAGCAAACATTTGCTTCTTTTTGCCACAGCTCTCGGTTTCGGACACTTAGAATGCTATGCTGTGTAGCTATCTTTCTTCAGAATGAAATTTCTTGAGATGAAGGAACATGGTTCCAAAGCCCCATGCCATTTTCGGGAACCTAGGGAATATCGTCTGCCTCTTATTTGATTTCACTGCGCTTTAGTCTCAGGTTCGAAAGCATTCAGAGTGCTTACCTCATCCATGTCAGTGACTAGCCTTGTTGCATTTTAAGATTTTGACTCTGCTAAATCATCCTGCTCCATCAAGTGACGGCATGGGATTGCTGGGCTCTGAGTCCATTCTCGAGAAAGCGGCTTTTAGTAGGTTCCTCTTCACTATTTTCTACCGATTTTTCGACATATGTCTCTACAAGTTACTGCAGTCGATGTGCGCCACGATTCAGATTGGCCACCGCTGCTGCCTTGAACGTAGTCGTCTTGTCGTCCGCGTGATTGACGTTCAGTTTTTCGGCTACGTTCCGGCACTGTCTCTTTTTCGACTTCGGTTAGCTCTCTGTGGAACGCTGTCTTTTTTCAGCGATGTGCTTCTCTATGCGATTCGTAAACGCATCAATTGCGTGTGGCTTATTGTTCCCAGTCGTTTTACCTCCTTTTCCTTTCCGCCATTTTATATCACGCTTCAGCCTCCAGCACCTCCTTACTTGGCTTCTTCTGGGGCCCTCTCATGTTGCCAGTGTTGGAACCCTCTGCCTAAGCTCTTCTTCTTTTTCTATATTACAATCTCTGTGAACTGATCCCTTCATATTAGAGTTTGGAAGCGGGCGAGACAGCAAGTAGATACGCTGTGCCCGCCAATGGTAGCAACCGTTTCTCACACCAATGTTTGTGCTAACTTTTGTTGTGTTTTACGTGAGTACTTGCCATATAATGCCTAATCTCACGGTGCTTAAAAGCACTTATTTCGTTCCACTTGATCAGGTGGAAGGGACACCTATCCACCTTGGTTGCGTTCGAGGCCGACCTACAATGCTGTGGGTCCGGCATCTGGCTGCAGTGCGACTCCACACTGAACTGAAATTCCAAGTCTACCTATCTTTAAGGTTAAACCACAGCCATCCACACAAATCTCCTCGAACAGCCAAAGTCTCCGGTCAGACCTTGTAGGTTTGGTTACCACCAGTTGAACACCCATAAAATTCAATGACATTGGTCGCTTGAACTTCATATGTCTTTCGATTAGAAGGAATTTTATTTAAAGTCAGTAATATCAGTTCAAGCTGAGTATTTAGCACTATTTCTGACAAGACCGTGCTGATATTTCGAGACAAGCCAAATAGCACACATAGTGCATAATGGTTTTTAGTCGCCTCTTGCGACAAGCATACCTTACCGCGGGTAAATTCTACTACCTGGACGTTTGGGCTAAGTTCCCAACCCGCTTTTCCCCCATTTTTCTCCATATTAAGTTTTACTTTAAAAAACTTCTACCTCTTTTATCCTACCGCCAGGTACCTCTTTAGCAAGCGCAGATGTAGCTATACATTCCCCTCCCCAGCGTCATATTCATGTTATCAGGAAGAAAATGATAATTATAATATATACCTCTGCCGTAGCGAGTCTCCACCTGCCAGCATAACCTAGATCTGCTCATGGAACTGACTTCAAACTCCC